>NC_079147.1:306332601-306673188 GCF_945859685.1 Eupeodes corollae | reverse complement strand
TCACCTAGCCCTAGCCCCCATTATCATGTTCCAAATTTACGAACTCCTACATACAAACCCATAAGTCTAGCCCCAAGTGTTTGCGCATACATATGAACGTACAGTTTTGGCCTAAATAATAGAAACACTTTGTAGAAAAAGTCACAATACACATAAATGTTAAAAAAAAAGTTATGGTGCATAAGTTCTACATTTACAAAGATTCAACAATCATTTATTTATTGTAAATTAAAATAAGAACATAAAAAATGGGTGGATGCCACACCCACACATTTATTATTTCAGTCTTTGAATAAAAACCAACATCTTTCACTTAGATAGATCGTATGTATTCTGCAAGAATCAGCAGTATTTCATATTTAATTCCAATTGACATTTCCTTTTTTGTCTTTAAAGGCACATTGACTCTTGCAAATTGTCACCATTATACAAGCGTCAAAAGTGTTTCTTGTTGATGACAACAAATACTTAAAATCTTGGTGAATACCACGCCCCCTGAGCTCACAATTTGTGTGCCCTAAATATATGTAAATGAGCACACCTACCACTCTATTGAATTTCTTTAGTCTATACTCTACAACACTTACAACTGTCATTTTTAACTTATGCCTTATATATGCTTGTGGGTGGATGCCACACCTCGAAATCGAAAACCACATTTTTCCTTTCCACAAGACCTACCTTTTGCAATGTTAGAAAAAGCTTCATAATAAGTGAATTACTGTTCTTGCAATTTTTGAAGTCTTACCCATTTGAAGTCCTTGGTTTGCTTCGTTCTGAAGTTATAGAGTGGTCAAAAACTTTGATACGATAGTCTCGTCTATCTCGTATTTTGGCAGGGTCTTTTGTAGATAGGGATTGATTTATAAATGTTCTCTTTAAAGATGCCATATAATTGGCGTTTCTAAAACAATGTTACTAAAAATTAAGCTTCGTCCTAATTATTTTTACTACAACTGTATGTGTAGGACACATATACAAACTTGTTGAATAGAATGTGTGTCAGATAGGGCTAACATTTAACAGAGTATGTGGGAAGGGGTGAAGGACAAGAATACATAGATTTCCCACAAACCTCGTTTGCATTCCAGCTCGACATGTGTGAATGTGTGTTTGAGTGTGATTTCAATACTGGCAGAATGTGGTCCCACTCAAAAAAGAAAACAAAAAATGAAAACCAAATGAACATCTCTTCAATTCGTTTAAGGGATGTTACAATTTTCTTGTTCACAATATTCACCCTTTTTTAACTTTTTATATTCGTACCATCCATGGCGCATGCAACCCATCGCACGAAATTGAGAAATTATCAATTTATTCAAACAAAGAAACACATTGTCACTTATTGACATTATTGTGACAGTAGTTGTCAATCTTCTTTCGTTACAACAATCTATACGTTATGCGTTGCGTTTACGTTTGACAGTTTTTTTCATAATATTTTGACGTAAACTTATGTCAGGCGAGTTTGATTGAATTTTATGTTACGGAATAAAATAAAGGAAATATAAGGAAAACTCTTTTTCACACAATTTGGAGGAAATTTGTTTGATTTATTTTAAATTTAAATATTTTTAGATAACAGCAAATTTCTTTAAAGTGATCAGAATCCGATTTGCATTAGTTTACGTCTATTAAGTAAAATACGCTTGTCCCTGTCAAAATTATTGCACGTAATATGTATTTTTTTCGTTTTTTATAAGAGGATTTAATTTCGAATAGTGCAGAGCTCACACGTCAACACTAGAGTCACAATCTTTCGAAAGTCTGTCCAATTACTAGCATATGCTGATGTCATTGACATAATCGAAAGAACTCAGCGTGATGCCAATGGGGCTTTTGTGAGTATTGAGGCAAAGGCGTCAAAAATGTGTTTAACGGTTAATGAGGGCAAAACAAAGTACATGCTGTCGTCAAGGAAGGACATACAACACCGACGTCTTGGTCAAAACGTCACCATCGACAGACGTAACTTTGAGGTAATCAAGGACTTCGTATACCTAGGCTCCGCTGTAAATGCAGAAAACAACACCAGATCAAACGAGGAATAACTCTTGCTTACCGCTGTTTCCTTGGGCTAAGAAAGCAATTGAGTGGAAAAGTCCTCTCTCTAAGAACCAAAGACTCGCTTTATAAGACCCTTATCGTGCCCGTCCTGCTATACGGTGCAGAAGCATGGACTATGACAAAAGCGGATGAAAGCACCTTTTGTCGTTTCGAGAAAAGTTCTTCGTGTTATCTACGATCCCGTATGCATCGAGAGTGGAGGAGAAGATAGAACGACGAGCTTTACGGACTGTACAGCTACGTAAACTTAGCCAAAATGGTAAAAGTCCAACGACTGAGATGCTCCGACCCGGAAAGTCTTCGAATAGGACAGTGCAGTAGAGGAAGACCGCGTATCAGGTGACCTCACCGAACTTGGAACGCAAAACTGGAGACATCTAGCTAGGGACTGATCTGGATGTAGAAGTTTGTTGTTTGTCACACAGGACTGTAGTGCCACCTTAAGTAAGTAAGTAATTTCGAAATTGAGAACTGTAAGTTTTTTAAATAAATTTATTTTAATGAAGAATTTGTCGCTCTTCTAAGCAAGCCGAAGCCTATAAAGGCCATCAGGTTAATATATTAGTAGATCCACAATTTATGCTGAGAATGAGGAAAAAATGACTTATTCAAAACAGATAACAGTGATATTGAATCGATTTTCGGCACAAGGGAAACAGAACTAATAACTATTCAACAAAGACTTTACAAAACAACAATTCCACCTACTGGACCTCGACGAAGTGAGCTGAAAAATTATTTGACATAAGATAGATTGCTTTATTCAATTTAAAAGTATTGGTATTTATTAATGACAATTTCACATTAAGATTACAATCTTATTATAAGTAAAGGCCTTACAATATTTAAGAATGTTTGAAAATGTTTAACAAAGCAAGATATACATAATAATTATTTAATTTTAAGTTTATGTTAATAGAAATTAGAAATATTCATTTTTATTCCTTTTGCTTAAGTACTACTGGCCAAGTGTTTAAAAAGACGGATTTTGAATGTGTTCGCGTTAATGATGCTTCTGATCGTTGTTGATAAAGAGTTCCATAATTAAGTGGCATGCACAAAAAATGCACGCTCTGATTGCAGGCAATAAAATCTGGGTTAAATTAGGACCGCGGTTCTAAGTGAACTTTCAAAATCGGTTGTACAGGTACTCAGGTTGACGTGACTGCATAATTACATGTTAATGGATAAGTGACCTAAACTTTAAGAGATTATCGAAAGTCAGACCCATTATTTGTTTTAAGTAACTAGAAATATGCTCGACATATCTTCTTGCAAGATTTTTGTATATGACATTAAGTTTTCGCCTTGTTGAGGAGTCAAAACAACAGAAAACTTCTACAATGGGTAGCAAGAGTGCTTTGACAAGCAACATCTTAAGGAACATACTTTTGAGTTGACCATAATAAGCGCAAAGCACTATATAGTTAACCAATTGTAGTAGCAGCATGATTAGTCCAAGTTAAAGTTTGGTTGTAAATTATCCCCAAGTTCCTGGCAGAATGCCACCGAGTCTAACTGGTGAAAAACTTGACGTATCTAAAATGCGTTTGTAAATGCACAGTATCTTTGACTTCCCCGGGTTGAGAGAAAGATTATGCTTTAAGCCAACTGCAGAATAATTTCTAGGTCTTTCTTTATATGGCTGATAGCATTACTTATGCCATCTAACGGACTGCATATGTATAATTGGACGTCGTCTGAGAACATACGAACGTTGAAGGACTCAACTAGATAGCCATATAGCGGCCCAAGAATGGAACCCTGTGGCACTCCTGCAGGGACTGCAAGATATGACGAGAATTGGCTTCCCACAGCCACACATTGCTGACGATCGGTTAAGTATGAGTTCAAAAGTCTTACTGCATAAGAAGAAAAACCGAAATCATCTCTAAGCTTTTTACAAAGTGTGATCAATCGTGTCAAACGCTTTGGAAAAATCCAACAACGTTAAAAAAAGTAGCACAATTAGTGTCCATCGATCTTCGAATATCATCTACAACAAGTAGAAGAGCAGTTTTGCAACTTCTGATTTTTCGAAAACCTGATTGGTTTGAGCTTAAAAGGCGGTTTGTATTTAAGTATGCTTGGATTTGTTTTAAAATCGACTTTTCGAAAACTTTTGACAGGTATGGAAATATAGCAATAGGCCGGTATACAGGGTTGGCAGAGTTTTTTGTCTTAGTAATTGGAAGTATCTTGGCATTCTTCAATAGTCTTGGATACTCACAGTCACAACTACTTAATAAAGAGTTGAATAAATGAGTTATAAATTTTAGGATTTGAGGCAGAACAATTTTCTAATTTATCTTTTTCGGTGAAATGAATAAAGTATAAAAACATTGTTCAGAATCATTATCATTTTCAATCCAATTAAAATGCTCTGAAACATTAGTACTTGATGAATAAATTGTTGAGGGATCGGATACAGACACAAACCGGGCGTTGAGTAGGTTACAATCTATATTAGAAGGAGTCTCTATGAGTCGTTTACCATTACCTAGTTTTCGAAAATGTTGCCATAATTTTTTCCGGATTGGTTATCAGGATTCAATACATTATCGTATAGTACTGTCGTTTGGCTGTTTTGATACGAAGCACAACTAAATTACGGAGAGAACGAAATCTTTCATGAAACACATCAAGTTTAAAGCGCTTCCATCGACTATAGATAAGATTTCGTTTTCGAATTAAATCAGTTATAGATTTATTCAGCCAACGCCGAGGGCTACAAGCAATCCTCTTAAACTTAAGAGAGACATGACGACCATAGAGCTTATACAAATGACCCCGCAGAAACTCTACCGGTTGGTTAATAGACTGCATTTAATAAATTTGTTTCCACGTTAGATTTTCAACGTCATATTGCAGATTCTCATAGTCAATCGCCTGAAAATCCCTATAACTTATAATAGTTTCTGCTAAATCAAATTGTACATCGTAGGTTAAATATATTAAGTCATGTTTAGAGAAATCTGAAGCGGAAAGTTGGTTGTAAAATAGGCTTTTCTCGGCATTGATAATAATGATGATAAAAGTATTAAAGATCATGGGCTAGGTTAAGTGTGAAAAAAAAACAACTGAAACTAGAATTCTTCAGCTATTACTTGGCTATGTAGCAAAATTGGTCATAATCTTCCATCCTTCCTTTCCGTTTAAAACACTTATTGATCTTTCCAAAGTTGTTGTTAAGCAGTGAAAGAAGGCCTTTTTGGTCTCCATACGGAAAAGGCATAGTGCTACGAAATGGAATACGTCCTCCCGAGCTTTAAAATTGCATGAATTGAAATATAAAAAGATCATTCCTGTGTGGCTTGAAATTCAAATTCAGCTTCTTTCCTTTAGTTTCAAAACAGTTGGGTTCATTTAAGTTTGCAGTAATATTGTCTGTAGAGTGATGATTGCGATTTCTCTTCATACTTCTCTCTCAGTTTTTTGCCCAGATTCCTTATGAAGATGTACAAATTATCTTTCATTTTATTGACTGAAACATAAGTTGTAGATAGTATTTTCTTGCTATAAGGTCCCACTTTTTATAGAACAAACATTTTGAAGGGATTGCATGTGTTACAATATGTTTTGTTAATCGGTTTCCTGGATAAGATGCCCGAATAACATAATCGAAGTGAAGCTTCGAAGTTGAAGTTGAAATAGTGGTCACAATCCCGTCTCCAATAAAAGCATATAACTTGGGGAACTAAATGGAAGTTTAAACACCCGTTTCAGAAACAATCTCACCTCAAAGCACTTTATTTAGGTCAGTAGAAAAAATGATAAACATGCACACATCAATGTTTTACTCTCATTGTTGTTGCAAACAATTCTGATAGCGATGCTTACCATTTCATACCGCTGATTTTGTATCCAAGTATGAGAGCTTAAGAACATGAAGTATTTTTGTTGACATTCCCATCAATGAAAGCTTGTAGAATATTGACCTTCTATCGATAGAATCAAAAGCAGTTTTGAAGTCTTCATAAAAATTATATACAAATAGTTTCCTATGTTGATCCTGAAGATTCTGATTACCAACACATACTGAACTCAAGTCACCTTTTTTGTGTAGTGGACATAAATCACCTTTCGGAAACCTTGTGGTAAAATTTTAGTACTAAATATTTGATTGAACAAATCCACCATCACTTTTGAAGCTTCTTTTGTTAAATTTTGCAGAACTCAAAAGGTATTTGGTTTTCTCCTGGTGCGTTGGTCTGTTAAGTTCCAGCATTAGCCTCTTTGACTTTATCCAAACATATCTGATGATATATGAAGTCTTTTACACCTAAAGAACTGGCATCTAGGATTATTGACCGTTGTTTATAGATTTAAGAAGTTTTCAGAAGTGGTCTTTAAGGGTATAAGGATGTAAACTAATGCAAATGGTCTGCAAGTTATCCCTCTTTCCAAAAACATTTTGCATTGCTTGCATTCGAAGCTTCCTGCACTAACTGTCCAAAATAATTTTTTCTTTCAACTCAAACAAATTAGTTTGAAATTTTGGTTTGCTTTGAAGTACATCTTTTTGAGGATATCCGGGTTGAACTTTCAAAACAAAGTATGCATCTTGCATGCGTTATCTCTAGCCTTTTGACATACATGATTAAACTATTTGTTTTTTGGTATGTTATGCCTTTTAGAATTGTTTTTGGGGACAGCTTTAGTTATAGCTTCATCAAGGAAATTCGGTTTATTAGCTTCTTCAAGATTTAAATGCACTTGAGATAATTCTAAGGAATCCAAAAATAATTTTGCTAAAAGATTCATCTCTACATCATTTGGCATTGACACAATATCATTCAAATGCAGTATTACTTCAATTGCCTTGTGGTCTGAAACATGTCCAGTTCTAACCTTTAAATCATCAGGTCTGCTTACAACTCTTGACAATTCCTGTGTAGGGAACCTACAGTTTTAAGCCAAATCCAAACGGCTTATTTGAGAAAGCACTTTTCATGACCAGAGTTACTCTTGGAGTATTTGTGAATTCCATGGAAGAGGCAGTACCCGTAAACAAAACTTAGATGGCGCAGGCAGGGATCGAACCCAAGACCTCTGGCATGATAGTCCAACGAACTAACCATCATGCAACGGGTACTAGACTTTATTTCATATAATAATTTTGATGAAACAGACGAAAGTTGTTCAGTACAGCATTGGTCCAAACCAATTTTTCCATTCAGGTCACCAATAATCATTGAGTTTTGTTTTCCAAAGCAGTTAAGAGAATTTTAAAGTTTTCCGAAGTTCAGATAAACTGGAACTATAAAATCGATCGTTGCTCGGCTTTCTAATTAAAGAATAATAACTGATTTAACTACGAAAATTCAAAACTGCATTCAAGATTTTTCTCAAACTAAAGAAGCAGCCGCCTTTCCCCCTTCGTTTTTTATTATTTTTGACACTCGGAACGCTTTTGAATTCATAATTATTTGAGAGCTTCTTATAATGCTCATAATTAATATGTTCCTCAACCCAAGTCTTTTTATTTAAAGCAATATGACTTATTAAAGAATCAACTCATCTGTGAAAATTGTGAAAAGGAAGCATGACCAATTAATGGAATCTCAGCAATCCTCAATCCTCAAGAAAGGAGACCCACTCACTGAAGTGCGCCAATACATAGGAATCAGTCTTCTAAACATAGCTTATAAGATCCGTTGTGCCATACTATATGGTCGACTGAAGCCCTCAGTCAACAACCTCATACGTCTATATTGGTGTGGCTTCAGACAAGAAAGTCCACTACTGATCAAATTTTCACATTACGGCAGATCTTGGAAAAAAACCAGGAACTTTAAATCTATCCCGCCGTCTATTGGACAACATTATCTGTCGAAATGAACTTTACAGAGTACTGTCTAGTTTTGGCATACCTGTCAAACTTGTCAATTTGTGTGGGACGACGATGGAGAATGCAAGCTGCTCCATGAAGGTCAGAAACGATCCCATCGATGCTTTTGATCTCAAAAAAAGGTTTCAGAGAACATCCACTGTAATAAAAAAGGGAAACTAATATTGGGGACTTTCAAGTGAAAAATTCTTCGGTGGACATTTGGTCGTTTATGTGCAAATGGCGAATGGGGAAGGAGATTCTTTTGCTAACTATACGAGCTGTATCAAAAAGTGGATGTATTCTAAATAGCCTTACAAATTTCAACTACAATAGCTCAGCATAGAGGGAATGAACAGCAATGCCCAGAAATGAAAATCTTTGAATCCCAGTCCCCAGTTTCAAGATGACGAGGAAGACCGATCCTGCGCTACAAAGTCCAGGCGGTTACTGAAGCAAGAACGCTTGGCCTTGCTGAATGGAGGAAGCTTGCAAGGGACCTCAAACAGTGCAGGAATCAACTTATTCAAATCATAAAACGAGGAGACGAGATAAGATTATAAATTAATCAACTTACAAGATGGAATCGAGACCGAGATCGCTACCGAGATAAACTGAAATCCTTCCATTGCGAAGAGTGACCAGCAAAAGTCTCATTAGGTCTCGTCTCGTGGCCAGCCGTAGTAAGTTAGTTTTTAAGTCTCAAAAAATAGGTACTAAGATTTTAGCAAATTCTTTGCATATAAAAGTTCTTTCGTATAAAAGTTCACTCCAACCAGTCGCTCATTTTATTTCAAATAGTAAAACTTACAAACTTGACTAAATACTAATTATGAAAAACCACCAAATGATTCCTCTCAATTCGCGTGTGATATTACTACTGTAGTCTACCAAGAAGTCTTCCGGGGTAATTAAAATCCTTGTCAGTGCGTGCGAGTGGTGGCAAAAAAGATTTGTTTCGTCTGACTCCATATTCATATGTTTAACACCCTTCCCCCCTGAACCACTATACCAAACTCTACCCATGTGAAACTAATTTTAATTGGGTACAGAAATTAATCTCTTACCCGAATCCCATTCCCTTTGTTCATTGTATGTGGGGATATTATATATGTATCTAAATTTATTACCTCACGTACTTAACCAATTTAAACTTCCTCCGAATTATAATGTCTTCCGAGAGGCATAGCTAGTCGCGTCTTCATGAAATCATTTCCACTACTATAAACCCTGAACAAAAGATACAACGGTATAAATAGGAGCTAAATTCTACAACATCCATCCTAGAAGCTAGAAGTGCTCCCCGGGTGCAAAATAAAAAGGGTCCTAATGTATGTTTATATACTCGTATAGATTTTATTTCTATATCTATCAAAGCCTTTTCTTCTACAATAAGAGCTCTGAAAGATTCAGAAGATTCCTAAAATTTAAACGAAGCAAATTTAAAGACCCCATTAATTCTTCTCGATTTCACCATCATAAAGAAAAATCGCGCCTTACAGTCGTCTTGTCGTCGTCGTCATCGTCGTCCTTGTTCTTGTCGACGTCCTTTTTCCCCCGTCGTCGTCGCGTCGTCATCGTTCTTTCTGAGCTCACTGACTTATGACTTGTACTTGGAAGGCGATAAAATGCACCGATCAGCATTTGAAGATTTGCTTCGTTTGGTCCTTTTTTTAAACTTTTTTTCAAACATAAATATAACTTCCTTTTTATGAACTCTACAGAGCTACATAAATGCTTGCAGGATACAGACAAAAATTATGCTCCTCCGGTACCGATAAATTAATGTCATCATTTCATTCAATATCGCACCCTTTCATCTGCAAGGATGGCACTTAACACACAGCAAAAGTTGTTAACTTTTCCTTCCATCTTTACACCAGCAGCACACATATACATTATACATGCAGCGTATTCAGTACACTGCCTCCCATCGAAGGGTTGAACCAGAACCAGCACCAGAACCAGAGGGGGTGGTGGTTATTATACTCGCATAAGAACTGATACTGATGTTGGAAAAATTTTATCGCTATAGATTCCTTTGGGAAGCTAAAAAGCTTTATACTCCAGAAAGTCAGAAAGAAAGAAGCTATGGTGCCAAAGAGCGTTTACCAGAGATGACAACAAGGATGAGGCATCAAGGACTAAGCGACGACGATGAAGACGACGAACGGCACCGATGACAGTAAACTTTATGATATGTCGCACCTGGCCAATGAAAGAAAATTTAATTTAGAAAACATTGCGGCACACTTAATGGATGTGCGTTGCGTATACCGCACCAGTAGTGGCGGTGTGGGGTGGCATACATAGAATAAAGCGTTCGCTCTACGTATAGTCCTTTCTTGGATAGCTACTTATGCAACTCCCTCTCTGCCTTTCCAATTATTTTCCCTTCGAAAAAACTTTTATAATTAAATTGAAAACAAGCTTGAGTTTTGTGGCAAAAGGCAAACCCCAAGGCAACGCAAAGGCAAAAGTGCGAAACAAATGCCATGCTAAGGCGTTAGACTGCAATGGAAAGGAAATTTCCTTATTCCTTATACGAATAACCTGTTTGCTCAGATGAGCTGTGATGGTGGTGGCAATGCCTAACCTAAACCATCTAAGGATAGAGGAGAAGTCTTGAGATGAGATGAGAAAAGAGAAGTTGTCCATACATCTTTACACACACCCTCGCAGCGCAGCAAAAGCTAATTTCCCAGAATTGAGTGAGAGATAAGCTAACAAGTTTGGTAATAAACTTCCTCCGAAACATCTGGGCGCGGCAGGAAGTAAACTTATTATGAAGTACCGATGTACCTTTTGGAAACACCAGCAAGCTTCAAGCTTTAACATCGGCAAGATGTCTCTCGACTCGATCGACTTGGTGGTATACATTTACAAACGCAACGCAAAGGCGGTTCAAGAGAAGTCGGGTTGGGGAGGGTTTCAACGGGGAAAGAGATTACGGAGTGTCACATTATAAGTAACAGCAAGGATATGGCAAAAACAATTTTCAATCAGTCATAAGCGGAGAGACGAAGAAGACAAAGAAGTAACTTTTGGTATACGATTTACCTTTACTTACTTTTGACGCCATAAGGGGTGAGGAGAGCCAGAGGATGTATAAATTCATACAAATGTATGAAATAGTTTGTTGAAGTACATAAAGTTTGGGGCTTTGGATTAGTTTAAGGATGATGATGGTCAGAGTCATCGTCAGAGTCAGCTTAGGAGCACTAACGGATTCAGGTAGTAGTGAGGAGGTAGGCTCTAGGCTCTAGGCTCCTGGTGTTTCGGGGCCCCTAAATAAAATTGAATGGAACCTCATAACCGATAAGAGTACCTGTTTTAAATTTACTTTGATTCAATAATACTTTTTATTTTTTTATAAATAAGCTAACTTTGTCAGATATAAATTTAATTTTAAGATTCATTCGAAAAGTGAGAGATCAAATAAAAACAACTAATATTTCATAATACATTTATTATAAAATTGATCTTTAATTCTGAAAAGGCCATAACAACTTCAAAAGTGGGATAGTTCCGGAAATTGTTGATTAATACTTTCCTATATTAAAAAGATAATGAACAAATCTGAAATCCAAGATTGGCTTAAGGAGCCGTTGATTTTCATTAACAGCTACATTGACGAAATTTCGGAAGCTGTACAATACAAAATTCAGGGAGTTAAATCAAAGTTATAGCAATTCCTTTGAAAATGAAAATTTAGATAATTCAGGAAATAATGAAGAAGATGTATTTGACCAAGTTTAAAAAAATATTCCCATAAGCCGGTTGGCATCTTTAGGAGAAGAAGAAGCTGATATTAATTCACAGCTTAGAGTTTTGGAAAATCACAGTCGGTTGAGACAATTGCAACAAGAACTGAAGATATCCAACATTATATCACTCCATTTGCTGGTGATGAAGTTTATGATGCCCGTAAATGGCTAGAAAATTTCGAACGAGCTTGTGATTCGGTAAGTGGTGATGATTTTTACTGCCTTAAGTCAATCCGACGTTTGATGAAAACGGATTCTGGCTGGATTGTTTCTTCGTGTCGATAATTCTACTAATTATCTTCAATTCTGTAACAATTTCTTGTCAAATTTTGGTCATGCGTATACTGTTTCGGAAGTGATTGACAAATTACGTAAAACCACTTTCCGTTTTTCGAAACTCTCTGTTATGGGATATATTCTCAAAATGCAAGAGTTGGCAGCACGTGATGACTATTAATAATTGCAAGTCATTCAATTTATAATAGAGGGATTTTAAGATAACTCTGTGAACATTGCTGTGTTGTATCCTGCCTCTAATATACAAAATCTGAAGCAACTATCACATCGCTATAACCAATTACGTAGTGAATGAGAATCAAATGAAGCATCAATTAAGACCCCGTCTACAACAAACGCAACTAAGACAAAAGCATCAGTTTTGAAACCGAGCTTTGATTATTCCAAGATGCTGTGTTACAATTGCTCAAATGTTGGTCATTTTGCAAGTTCATGTCCTCATCCCAAACGAGAAAAAGGTTCATGTTTTCGTTGTGGTTCTAAAGAACATATTTTAAGGGACTGTTCAAAAAAACTTACTGAACGAGTGGCCCTAGTAGATGATTTCCAGTTCAAGAATATCGAAAATACAAACAGAAAAGCTAACAATTATGTTTCCGAAATAAATGATGTTGTTACCTCTTTGACTACTGGTTCTATGCATAGAACTTTCGTTTCTTTATTTGATTCTGGTAGTCCGATTAGTTTAATGAGAAAATCTGCTGTTCCAAATGATTTAGTTAACCAATGGACTCACTATTCTGGTTATAATGGATTGGGAAATTTAAAATTATGTTCTTTTGAAAAAAAATTCAAATTTCCTTCCGTAAGTTAGCTGACTTAATTAATATCTTTGTTGTTCCTGATTCAGTTATTTCATATACACTTTTGTTAAGTCGGGACTTTTTAAATATTTTTAATATAAAATTTATGATACTTGATTTAGCTTTTAATAAAATTCCCAAAACAAATGTTGAAATTTTGGATGATTCGAATAAAAATAAAATTAAAATATCAAATAAAGTATTGCATTGTTTGTATAGTTCCACTAAAAATGAGAATTCAAATCTTTTAACTACTTGTGATCTATGTCAACCTTCAAACATGAATGATCAAAATCATGTTACATCGACCAATAGTTCGTTAGGTATCGATCATTTTGTTCCGGACATTTTTGCAATTGAATTCGATACAATATTTTATGAACATATAGATATAAATGTTAATTTAAATCAATTCTATCGGAAAGACATTCAGACAATTATTGAGACTGATTAACTTGACCTTCCAAATATTCCAACCTCTAATGAAGAGAAAAAATGAAAATTCATTTGACTTCCGATATTCCAATAAGCTCAGCACCTAGAAGACTTTTTTAAGAAGATCGGCGTATTGTCAGGGATATGATTAGCGACCTTTTGAAAAATAAACAAATACGAAATAGTAATTCTCCCTATGCATTTCCAATTGTTCTAGTTTAAAAAAAAAAGTGGCGAGAAACGAATGTGCGTTTACTATCGACTTCTGAATAAATCATGGTTAGGGATAGTTATTTATTGCCTCTTATTGATGACTGTCTAGAGAGATTGGAAGACAAGGCATATTTTAGAACTTTGGATCTAAAAAATGAGTTTCACCAAGTAAAAGTCTCAGAAAATTCAATTAAATATACAGAATATTTGCAAATGCCTTTTGGTTTAAGAAATGCACCTGCAGTGTTTCAACGATTCATTACTAATATTTTACGTCCATTTATTGATGTAGGGACTGTTGTTCTGTATATGGATGATATCACAATAGCTACCAGAACTATTTCGGAACATTTAGATGAACTTCAAAGATTATTACGACGACTTGCTGAATTTCGACATATCGCTTTGCCATCACGGAATCTTTTAAAACCATGTGTTAAATTTTTGATGATTTATGCCTTTCAGAATATCCTAACTAAAGGGATAAGCTATAACGCCACCAGTTTTGGCATTGTATAACCCAAAACGCGATACAGAATTGCATTGTGATGCAAGTACTGATGATTTTGGGGGAATACTTATGCAAAAACAAGATGATAACCAATTTCATCCAGTTGCATATTTTTCACAACAAACAAATGCCTTTGAGTCTCAATTTCATAGTCTTGAATTGGAAACCCTATAAATAATATATTCGGTACGAAAATTTCGTGTATATTTAGAGGGTATTACATTTAAGATTATAACAGACTGTAACTCTCTTACGATGACATTGAACCGTAAGAGTGTTAATGCTCGAATAGCTCGTTGGGCACTTGAACTTGTGGCCTTTTAATGGGTCATGTTGATGCTTTGAGTCGCTGCTATCCTTCAGGTTGTATTTAAACTTCCAAAAAACTTAAACAAGTTATTTCAGTAATTAATCCGGATGATATAGACATCCAATTGCAAATAACTCTACTAACGCGATCGGTTAGAAAAAGAAGAAGTTCCAAAATTTGTTCCCGATGATGGCTTAGTTTACCGAAAGTTGGATAATGGAAGTTTATTGTCATATGTCTCGAAAGAAATGGAATCATAAATTATAAGGTTGTCTTATGAAAAACTTTGTCATATGGCGGTTTCGAAATGTTTAGGCCAAATTAAATTTCAACAAATTCTGTGCCAACCAACACATTCTTCCAATCGCACTCTTCACCAAATTCTAAAAAAGCCTATACCATTCGATACCATTCATGTTGATCATTTTGGACCTCTCCAGTCAATTATTTCTAAAAGAAAACACATTTTAGTCATTGTAGATGCTTTTACAAAGAAGTTGGCTTTGTAATTAGAAGTTCGAGAAGCGTTTTTAGGTTATTTGTTATGTGTGACAGGACTGCAGAAGAACAGAGAATTGATATCAAACAGCAGCTGGAAAAATTCGAGAAGTTAATCCTAAGGCTTATTTTCAGTTGTTGTGCCATTCATTCTTTTTCTTTAGTCATAAATAGTTCATAAGATCGGTACTCGGTATAAACAAGTAGGTCAATACCACGCCCCATGGTCCGGGCCTCCAAAAACCTTAGTCCGCCACTCTTTCAAAGTCAGATCAGGATCCAGAAGAGGGAATGTATGAGCATGAAGTGAAGTGAAGTGAAATTCGATTTGTGTCGAGAGTTTTTGAAGTTAAAGGAAGAGTGGGCGAACATAGAAGTTTAATTACAAAGAAGTCTTGGCTGAATGATTTATCTAATAAAAAGTTATCCGTCAGTAAAGCTTCTATCCTCGCTTTTTGTATATAAACAAACATTCAAGTTTATATGAGTGTATATGTGTACATTTATATGTTCATAGCTATTAAGAGGAATATGTTGATTGATTGTGGAAGGATTTATATCAACAAAACTAAATTTATGAATTAGTAAAGTTTTTGATGTTTATTTCGGAGATGATGTTTTGTGTACATTATGTAATCGATATAGCAAAACGTGTGTTTATTATTAAAATTGTTACATATTGTGTTTAATAATTTATCGTGTGAAACAATATGGTGAGATGTGTTAAGTGTGATAAAATAGGTAAGGGTGTGAAATTTCAGGGAAAGTATTGGTAAAAGCCTTCAATCAAATTGAACACAACGTTGATGCGTTAAAAGAATCGCATTCCAAAAATGTTGTTTACAATTAAAGGATGAAAATTTCCTAGAACTGCGTTGAAGCTTCTGGCGTAGTAGAATTTGTTTTCAGGTTATTATAAAAATGGAGATACCCTGCAATATTTAGTATCAAATTCGAGAACACGAGTCTCGTGAAGTGAAACCAGGGCTATGATAACTATAAAACGCACTTCAGTTGAAATATGCAAAAATGGCTTTTTGTATTAAATACAAAACGAAACCTCTTATTTATGAGTTGATCTCAGAAAAGGCAACACAACTAAATTGACTTTTTCAGGGTTTTACATTAAAAGCGGCTTGAATTCAAAATTGAATTACACAATATATATATGAGACATCAATATGGTTTGATGTCTATTTAAGACCTCGATTTATGGCATCATGTGTGAAATAAATCATTGTTCAAATGTACCCCGCGGCTTTGCTGAGTAGTGCGCTTTCATAAGGTCCAGTTTTTAGCGAATTTGGCTTTTGAACCGTGCTGAATTTGCCCGGAGGCATCGATTATATTGCCTTTGAGGGAACCGGTTGTTTGCGGCTTTTTTTTGCATAGACCTGCTACTTTAAAAACCTAACAAGAGAAATAATAAAGGGGTCGAAACACACGGTCTTGGTGGCCAATTTACGTCGCGTCGCCTAGAGGCGAGATAACCGTGCCTTGAAACCATTCGGGCAGAATATCGATTGTGTCTTCAGTCTCTATATCAGGAATCTTCCGTTTAACGGCCTATAGAGATCGACGTTGACGGTGATGGCCTGATCACCACAATTTTCGGGGAAGTACGGACCGATATGATACCTATAGCTAAAAATCCACACCAAACAGTTACTTTATTTGGATGCATTAGCACTTCCTGAATTTTGTGCGGATTGATACGTCCCAAACTCATTCATCCAAAAATGGATGAACCAAAATTGAGATCAACCTCTAACTGCTCCAAAATCCAACTAGAGAACACATGACGCTAAGTATGGTTTCAGCTTCGGATGTTGTCGTCTGCTACAGGACAACTTCTTGTGAGGAATGCGGTACTGATCACAACGGATTCAACTGAAAACGTTCACAAACAGCGGCGATACTTTTGGCAGATCCCGCGTTTCACGAAACTTTGAAAAGTCAACCATTTTCACAGAAATTAAAAAACAATATTCCCGAGCTTAATATAGGTATGTTTTCCCTAAAATATTGATAGCTTCCGAAATTTCTGTCCGATTTTTATGAGTGACAAACAACAACAAGACTGATAGACGAGAATAGCAAATGTCACATAGGGAATCGTTTCGTTGGCAGTCGTGTATTTAAGAAGCTCTTTTTTCATTACAATGATTGAATTCAGACTTCTTACGGGACATCTCCTTACATTAACCATGTTTTTATGAGCAATATAGGATTACTTGATTTCTTACAGATAAAGCTTAATTCAAAATTAATTTATTAAAATTTACTTTTCTTTTTTTTCTTGTGTGGTAAGGGTGAGTAAGGGTGAGTAATTCGCTGCAAAGTCTGACCATTGTCGTAAATACGATTAAATTGTGCTCATCATAATAGTTTCAATCTTTCAGATTATGGTCAAGCCTGTTGTATATTCGCCTTTATAGGGAGTTAGAAGCGTCTTGCTCATATTCGGCTTTTCACTTCTCTTCCATTTTCAATATTACTTCCTACAGAATGGCTTTACAATTCGATATGTTTTAAGTTTTAAAATTAAAATTCAGATTACAATTTTCGACTAGATTTGAACACTCTATGTAAAAGCTTTTATTATCCTGGATAGCTTTAAGAACCACCTTCCTAACCAAACATTCGGAAGATAGTCAGCTTGCAGTTTCAATGTTTTAATGAGAAGAGGAGATAGTTCTGTTTCTGACATGATAACGTAATTTGGTGAATTTGATAATAGGCGGACGTATTTTGCTAATAGTTTTTCAACATTGTCATAATTTTTGCAGCCCCACATTTGACAGCCATACAGAAGTATACTTTCAGCAATCGCTTCCGTAATTTGTCTTTCCATGCCCAAACTTCTTGAAAAAATATTTCCAAGGTATTTATATTCACTGACACAGTCAATAATCTCACCGTTACAAGTCCATTTTTCATTCGAGGAATTTACTTAATTTGAAAACCATAACTTAGACTTTAGTCTGTTAACAAGGAAATTTCATTAACTGCAGTAGTGGCATAGTCTGTTGAGTTGAAAAGTTTCTGTGGAATAAGCGAAAATCGGAAACTATATCATCAGCAAATAATAAAGCTTTGATACAATCACCTGCGAAATCGACGCCACCAGGAACGTAGACAGTGAGTTCTTTGATAAAAAGCGAAAACTAGGTTGGGCTCAATGTACAACCCTGCCTTATTTTTGTTGTTGTTGCGAACCATTCAAAAAGTTCTGCACTATTTCACACTGTCGACTGAGTTCCTTTGTACAACTCTTCGATCACACGACCGAATTTGAGTGATACCCTGAAACCATACAACTTATAAAATAAAGTTCCCCAATTAATTGTGTCGAAAGCTTCTTTGAAGTCGACGAAAAATACATACAGTTTTTTATTTTGAGTGCTAAAGTTCTCCGCTACAATGGTGGAGTAACCTGATCTAAATCCAGCTGGGAATTCTTTTTAAACTTTCCCTGTTTCTATCCAGGCTGTGAGCCGATTATGTAACATTTGTATTGGTATTTGTATTTATTTATTTCAAAAATCGCCTACAAGGTAGAACATGACATGAGTCTTATAAAGTGTTGGAAGCCCTTACATTTATTTCAGAATTCGAATAAAAACTATATACCTAAGACTTCTAATTACATATTTATATTAAGAAAAGGAAATTTAACATCAATTATTTGCTAAATAGATGAAAAGCAACAATTTAAATATTGTTCTTATTCTGATCATAGCGATGGGCAGAGAGTTCCAAAGGCGTACAATATAAATACAAAATTGACGCTTAGTATTAAGAAAATTGTATCGGGGTAACAGCACAATTGTTAGTATAAGGGCCTAAGCAAGTAGCAGTTTGGCTTTGACCGGGATAAAATTTCGAATGACTTGAATAGCACTATTAAGGTGGTCATCCTAAGTGAGAGTGTGATTTAATACTACTCCTAGGTTTTTAGCAATACTAGTCGTCGTCGTCGTCGTCGTCAGTTTTTAACGGGTTCAAAACCGATACATCGAAGTTTTTGCTATAGATGGGGAGGGATGTTAATTTGACAGGGTTAAGGCGGCTATCGTACTTTTTTGACCACTGTGTAATGCGGAGCAGATCCTCGTTCATTAAAGTTACGGCATCATTTTTAGCCCCAAAAGATCAACTAATCAGAAGCTGCACGTCATCAGCATAAAGATGAATTAAACAATGTTTAGCAACTTGTGATAACTCATTTATGTAAAGTGAGAAGAGGATTGGTCCAAGAATAGATCCCTGTGGCACTCCACTCAAAACATTGAGAAATGTGGACGAGTATCCGTTGGCCACCACGCATTCTTGCCTTCAGCTGAGATACGAAAGAACAAGCTTACAGGACTCTTAAGAAAACCCAAAGTTAATTCACAGCTTTCTTTAAAGAATTGAGTGGTTAACAGTATATCAAAAGCCTTTGAATAATCTAACAGTGTCAATGTTACATAATCACTATCCATTGCCATTCTTATTTCATCAGTGACAAAAAGTAAGGTGGATTTGCAGCTGCGCTTAGGTCAAAAACCAGACTGACAGGTACTTAGCAGGTTGTTGATTGTAAGATAGTTTTGGACCTGCCCCAGAATAGTGTGATCAAACTATTTCGAAAGAAACGGAAGAATGGTAGTCGGCCGAAATTCTGTTCCATTACCTGTTTGCTTTTTGGAGATGGGAATAATCTTAGCCTTCTTCCATTCTTAAGGAAACTCGGAAGTAGTCAATATGCTGTTAAATATTATGTATAAGCAATAGTCTCAAGAACTTTGCTCCAGGCCAGTAGCATTAGATTTAATCGATATTTTTGCCTCTACAATGTCTTCCTCTTGTATTCTTATAAAACTCAGAGAGCTGTTGATAGCAGTTGGTTCCTCCTCAGTAAGGTAATGAACAAGTGAAGCAACGTTGAAGGCAATGGACGCAAACTTATTGTTTAGAACATCACAATCGACGTCACTAACAAGCGTTTCAGATTGTTACCCAATACCGATTTTACGCAGGTTTTTCCATAATTGTTTGCCAGATGTTAAAGAACCAAGTTTATTGTCATAATAAATTCTTTTTGCAGTTCTGGCCATTACGACACTTATCTTAATTACGCAGTCTGCAATACAAATTGTGGAAGTGCTCCAGTCTGTAACGTCTCCATTGACTGTAGGCGGCATTTCGCCGTGACATCAGAGCAGAGATGTCACTATTCACGCACTAAGTTTTTGAAGTCTCGGTATTTAAAAAATTGTTCATCAACCTGAAGTCCTGAATAACTAAATCCACACACACACAAAAAGTAAATCGTCCTTGGAAAAACCAGCATCGTTGTAAAAATCTTAAGAAAAAAAATTCCACTGTAGTTCAAAGCTTCCATCACTGATCCTTTTTGTGGATGGGATATATATATACATCCTGAAATTCCATAACTTTATTGAATAGTAATAGGCGTTCTCTTAGTGTAACAGTTCCATACTTATTCAGCTCAACTAGAATACCGATCGTAAATGTAGCTTTTCCACCCTTTAAACACCTCAATGTTTGTTCTAATTCTCTTAAAGTGAATTTATAGTCTAAATCATCACTTCAAAGTGTCGCATAGTGCAAAATTTTTGGTGACATAATGGAATTAAGTAACACCAGATTTTTGGGCACAACAAATCTCCTACCATTCAATTCCCAGATTAGTTTCCTAAAATTCTGTTACATGTTTACAGAAAGTTCCTCACATTTCTTATTTTTTGTATTGCATAGTTCCTTAAACTTTTTATACTTATGTTTTTGTTGTCAAAGTCATGCAATAGAATTCTTTCAATGCAAAAATGGGTTCCAAGTAATAAAAATATTGGTAGACTTTCACTTGGAAAATATTTATAATCAAAAATATTTGACAAGACTGATGAAAGTTACACCTCATTTGGTTTTACATGGATCTTTTAATCTTTCAAAATAAGTTCCCTCGTTTTTCTAATTACATTTAACTCAGTTCCTAGAACTTAATTGATAAAGTTTCTGGTCCAAAATTTGAGACTTTTAAACCTGTTTTATAGGAATTCTTATTATTATCAACCATCAGTAACTGGTCTTTTACATGTATTTTAACTTTGTGATATGACACAAATTGAAAATAAAAACGATAATTTTAATTACTTAAAAAACTACGTGTACGCCTCAGTGCACACGCTTGTTTTCGTTGATTTAAGATTAAGTATTTGTTCAGTATGGTTCTACTCGAATTCAACTTAAAACTACAAATACAAATACAAAATTTCATTTGTTCCTAAATCTACAAAATCAAATCTAAAAAATCGATAAATCTATCACTTACAAACTGTTCGAGATTTCCCAGCTCATCTATAAGAAGAGAAGAACAGATAGAAAAAAAACCTATAAATCTGTCCGAAAGATCCCTTCAAAGGCCAAACATGTACCAAAAGCGAATAAGACAAAAATGCAAATTAAATCACATCTCAATTTCATCATCATCAAACCTTCATCCCTACAAAATCTCTACACTATTACGATTCTCTACTAAATCTCTCTGTGACACAAGATGAAAAAAAAGAAACAATCAAAATCTTGTCATGCGACGAAATTAATACATAAAACCTAATTATGCCAAGGTAAACGTTGATTGGACTAGCAGCCACGGTCAATAGCGCTCATTTTTAATTCAAAAGGATTCCCTGTGAGCGATTAATGCAAATTACAATGTCCACGTAGAAAATTAGTAGTCAACTCGAATAATAACTGACACACGCACGCAACAGGAGGGCGCCAGTTCAGTGTTGTACGATAGTAGGTTGAAGCTGGGGGGAAGATGAGTATTCCATATACCTGTACACGTGAACTTAACTTAAACCACCATACCGCACATAGCACAAGTCCAATTCAGTAGAGTTTGAACCAGTTCTTGTGATGGCAGGTCATGTTCTAGGACCAATATAGTAGTTCAGTAGCAGGACCAGCAACCAGCGACCAGTGACCAACAACCAACGACCAACGACGACGAGTGACGACCAGGAGTAGGACTAGGTCCACCTTGACATCCTGACATCATTATCATCAGATTCCGGCTATCATTTCCTTTTATATGCTTCTCTTGCTGAATACGCTCCTGATGTTGACACTGATGCTGCTGCTGTTCCTGCTCCTGCTGACTACTACTGCTTCTCCAATAGTGCTCTATGGTCCTTTTGGTCCTGCTGCTACGTTCAACTCATCACTTTATATACCTGTCACTGTTCTATTAACTGAAATGACTTCCTCATTTGCGTATACATTCGCTGGGTCATCCGTTGTTCGTTTTACACGCTTGAAAGGTACTTCCATCCAGCACCAGGACTTTCTCTCCACTTCTCTCTTCTCGTCTTGCATAGTCACTCATTGTGACTCCGCACAATGACATGCCACTCACTATCTCACTCTGTGCATTCGAAATTATCACCGCTGATGCCATCGCCTTTCTGTCGCTGCTACTGCCACCTACCGCTGCCATTCCTTAACAGAGTGGGTGGAGAGTAATTTCATCTGAATGTGAATAAAAAGGGCCTCCCAGAAATCAGCTTGTCTGTTTCGGTCTCGGTCCTGTTCCCCTTCTATTTTCGAGCATGACATCCCCCTGAGAGGGAGTTTATAAATTCCAAACCCAAATGAATAGTTCTGCACAGCCGAAGATCCTTCTTACTGCATCACCGTCAGCAACCAGCAGCTCCAACCCCAACACCAGCACCACCACCACCAGTGGAGGGATTCAAAAGGATGAATATAAGCTCCCTGTGCCACCGAAGTATTGCCAGGGATAAAAAGAAGGCGAAATAGTAATAATCATTTGAAATAAGTTCACGGTATTATGGCTGCTTTGGTGGCAGCATTACTGACGCGGTTTTCATTTGCTGTTCCTGTTCGGGACCGGAACAAAAATAAAATTGAAAAAAAAAAACGGGACTAAGCCGTTGTTAAAATAAAATGCAGACAAAAAGGAATATTTTCTTCTTTTTTTGTTCTTGTGGCAGAATGAGAAAAGCTATTCAAATGTTTTTCCGGAAAGGGATCTTTAGCTTGACAGTTTGAGTGTCTAACTTTTTTGTTTCTTCATTTTTTTCACGTTGGTTTTATTTTTCAATTTTCTTCTTCTCCGGAAAAGTGCAATGGCTGCAAATGCTTTTTGTTGCTTTTAATGCTTCAATGTTGGATAGTTGCATCTTTTTCAATTCTTGTGTCTTCTTGACCTTTTTTCCATCCAGATTTGGTGGGAACATTGGGAAGAAGTAAACAAGATGTTTTCCTGAGTTTCATTTTCGTTTCACAAGGATTCTTGGGAAAGTTGAGTTGCAAAAAAATGGGAATATTTTTTAGTTAAAGAGAGCAAAAACAGCGTCCTCCACCGTCACGCCGCCGCCACCGTAGCTCGTCGTCCTTAAAAAATAAAAATAAAAACAAAAACGACGACAGGGAAATGTGTATAAAAGTGAAACCGAAGGGACTTGAGTTTCATTTGTTAAAAAGTTGGACAAATGAATGTGAGGAATGTTGGTTGGTAAAAAGGTAAGAACTGGTATTCTAAAGAGACAAAATGAATTCCAAATAAAAAGTTAGACACTAATATAGAAAAGGAAAAGAAGCTTGAGTGAGTTCGAGTTTTATTTTATATTTTTAAAATTTTTGAATTATTTTTTGAATGACTTTTTTATGAACAAGCATCGAACAAAAGGGGCTTATACCATAGTTATTTGGGCATTCTTTTTTCCATTTGGATCTTAAAACAAAATCAAACTTTACGGTTTACTGGTGCAGATTCTTATTTGAGTTCTAGGTCGAATTTAATGAAAAGATTACTTAGGCTTGGCTTAACGAAATTCAATAAAAATTTCTTAGCCCGCTGCTTGTTGGCCGGTTGGCCGAAGAGGAAGTCCACAAGGAAGAATGAAGGAAGGAAATTCAATATCATTAGTTTGTTATAGAAAAATGTGAGAATTTAAAGGGAAAATCCTATTAGCTTGGATGGTTTTAGGGAAACTTTTGAGAAATAAATTTGATTCAAGTACTGGTTATTCTTTAACTAAATTCAAGTACTTCCAAGAATTCAGGTATTTCAGTATATGCATTTGGTTATCCATATAATACCGCGTTTTTAATTCAATAGGTTTACATTTTTCACGACTGATTCCAACAAATCGGCCCACATGCCGTAAATGAAACTTGAATATTGGCTTCATAAACGAATGACTTAAAATAGCCTGATACAAATCAATATAGAGGCGTAAAGTCCAACTAAATAGGGGGACAGTTTATAGTACCAAATTGATTTTGAAATAAATTTATGGATAAGCCAGTTGTATGATAATTTTTGGCATCTTTAGCATGTTTTCGATACTTAGTTAAATAATTATCGTTGATATAAAAAATCAGTTAGCATGGCTCGATAGCACTAGCCTTTCACCGCAAGCGTGTAAATCACACAAAACTTAATCAAATACTTAAATTAGCGCTACAGTCCTTTGTGAACTAGGGCCTCACTCAACAAACTTCTTCATCTAGCTCAGTTCAAAGCTAGATGTCTCCAGTTGCGCACTCCATGTTCAGTAAGGTCACTTTCCACTTGTTCGCGTAACCTGAATCGCTGTCTACCTCTACTGCGCTGTCCTGTGGGTGTGGGATTCTGAGACATTTCGGGCCGAAGCATTGGTTTCCATGCGTTCTACATGACCCACCTATCTTAGTCCTTGGCCTTTTACCATTTTGGTTAAGTCTACGTTGCTATACAGCCCGTAGAGCTTGTCATTCCATCTTCTCCTTCTATGCACCGTAAATCACGCGAAGAACCTTTCTGTCGAAACGACCAAATGTGGTTTTATCCGCTTTTATCATAGTCCATGCTTTTGCACCGTATAGCAGGACGTGGGTGATTAAGGACTTATATAGCGACACTATGGTCGCTCGAAAGAGTGTTTTGCTACTCAATTGCTTTTTAAGCCTAAAGAAACAGTGGTAGGCAAGAGTAATTCTTAGTGGTGTTGTTTTTTGCGTTCATAGTCCAACTACCATAAAGTTACGTCTATCAATGTTAATATTGTGACGGCGACGTCAGTGTTTTAGGTCCCTTTTTGATGGCAGCATGTACTTTCTTTTGTCCCTATTAACCGTTAAACCCATTTTTGCGGCCATTTTGGACAGACCTTTGAGAGATAGTGCCTCTGGTGTTGAAGTGGGATCTCTGTACTATTCTTTTAAGGACAATGTTGAAGAAGTCGCATGACAGTACATCATCTTGTCTAAATCCTTTTTTGACATCAAAAGGTTTTGTTAAGTTGTTTGTATTTTGTAACCCTTATGGAACAGCGTGAATTCTCCATGCTCATTGCTCATCCTGTTCAAACGGACGAGTTTGGTAAGCTAAAACTAGACATGGCTCTATACAGCTCGTCCTTGTAGACGCTGTCGTAGAAGAGATGGTGGGTATCGAATTAATGTACTTTGGGTTTCTCCAGGACCTGCAAATAATGTGAATATTTTATCGACACACAATACTATCTCGTAACAATTGTCACTCTGAATTCTCAAACAGAAATCGTTATTACGAGCAATTTCAATGTTCAAAATTCTTCTCAGCAAAGTTTACAATTCCTGCAGACTAGACCCAAGAACATGGGACAATAGCGTCATGTCTGATAATTTTTTTCTTAGACAAATCCAGTTTTAGAGAGAATGAGGTCCTAAGGAAAGCGTTTAAATAAAATAAATTACATGGCGCAACAGTGGGTTGAGAACTAGACCCTAGTGACTTATAACTCTCAACCATTCTTTTGTGCAGGTACTGTTGTCAAATTGATGGAGGCCGAATCCGAATGGCTAATTTGAGAAAGCACTTTTTATGACAACAGTTACACTTAGAAGATGTGTCAAAAGAACTTAAGATTGCATAGGCAGGGATCGAACCCAAGAGCTCTGGCATGAAAGTTCAACGGACTTACCATCATACTACGGGTACTACAAAAAAGCGTTTGGCGATAAAAAAAAAGATGTTTAACTGGTCACTATGCTTCCTCGGTAAGTACAAAAAAAACGGACTTCAGTTCAGGTACGACAGTAAGTATGGTTCTATTCGGAAGGAACCCGACACAAATTTAAGCAGGCCAGGAAATGTTGCAACACCCACATTCGAGGGACAAAGTGTTTGCATGACCAAAAAATACGACCAAATATAAAATTTTTTAGTCATATGCAAAATTAATGAGGAATTCTTAATCGTTCTCGGAAAGAATCTTTTTTCGCCCTCGTTCTGAGGAGAGAGTCCCTTAAGAACTCACCGCTATTATTTCATCCTCACTCGTTCCAAGTATTTTAAAAACCAGCACTGTTTAAGCGGCATAACGGGAAGTGCAGCTGCCGTAACAATAGGTGCATTCGATGAGCATTGGAAGAAATAAAAAGTAAGACCGGAATAATCTTTTAGAAAATGCGCGGCTTAGGTGTCGACGATTCCTTTCTCCGTTGGATTGAAATTATTCTTTCTTTGTCCCCAAATCTCTTCCTCGTTTAAAAAACATGAAAACATTTATATTGATTCCCAGACTTATCTTTCTTCTTTGGAGGTGGAACTGGAACGACAAATATGGACAACAACAATTATTTTTGACCTAAAAAGGTTTATACAATGAAGAAGAAGAAATCGAGTAAAATTTAATTCTTCGAAAATCTAAAGCCTTTTTGTGTCGGTAAAGCACCAGTAGAAATGAGCAATTCGATATTCGCCTGAAATTCGCAAGATGTTTTGAAATGTTTCTCTCCTTCAGGTCTTGTTACAATCAATAACGCATATGTACAAAAGTTCAGAACTTGAGAATAACATTTATCTCTGGGCTAGAACTTCAGAAACATATACAAAAATGAGGCTGGGATGCGACCCACACTGATAACTTCCCATCCCGTCTGTCGATTTGTCTTGATTAAAAGTTTGTCCATATGTACTCGTATCAATTTTTTACCAAATTTGAGTACTATTTTTTTAGATTTTATTTTTAATGAAAAAAAGGGACTGTTGGATTTTTGTATAAAAATTACTGAATATCGAAAACAATATTTTCTGTGAAATAAAATAAGTTTGAAGCCAATATTTCAAATTTTTGAAAAGATATTTGAGTCGAAAATCATTTTTTACCAACTTTTGTTAAATTTTTGTTAAGTTTTTAATTGTTTGTACAAAAACTGTATATTCGATTTTTTTTTAAATTTTACTGAATTTTAACAACAATATTTTTTGAAAGATAAAAGTAGTTTAAAGCCAATATCTACAATTTTTGAAAAGATATTTAAATTAAAAATCAATTTTTACCAAATTTTATACATTTTTTTTTAGGTTTTTATTTTTTGTAAAAAAACTGTCAAATCGATTTTTTTCAAACTTTAACTGAATGTTGACAACAAGACTTTTTGAAAGATTAAAGTAAATCGAAGCCAATATCTCAAAGTTTTGAAAAGATATTTAAGTCGAAAATCAATTTTTACCAACTTTTATTAATTTTTTTTTAGGTTTTTATTTTTTGTAAAAAAAACTGTCAATTCGATTTTTCTCAAAAATTTTCAAAATGTTGAAAACAATATTCCTTATAGGATAAAATAAGTTTGAATCCTAAATTTTAAGTTTTTGAAAAGATATTTGAATCGATATTCAATTTTTAATAACTTTGAGTAATGTTTTTTTTAGATTTTTACTTTTTATAAAAAAAACTGTCAATTCGATTTTTCTCAAAATTTTATCAGATATCAAAAACATTATTCTTCGTTGCACAAAATTGTTTTGGAGATGAAATCATATTTCAGTCGTAAAATTTTGGAGGTGACAAATTTTTTTTTTTTAGTTTTATTGATTTATAAAAAAACCGTTATATTGATTTTTTTCAAAAAATATACTTATTTGGTATCACGTTACAATATATTATATAAAATTTAATTCAAGTCTCTAGCGTTTTTGGTTCGTAAGATATTTAGGGTTAACCAAAATTTTCACCTTTTTTTCAAACTGCTATGGTAAAAAAACCACCCACGCAATTTTCTTGAGAGCCCTTTCTGCATCTTTCTGCCTTATTATCTGTATAACAAAATTTATTTGAAATCGATATATCTTCTGGTTCTTGAGCTATGGACGACGAAAAAAACGGCGCGAACGTACGGACGTACGGACGTACGGACGTACGAACGAACGTACACACGCACGCACAGACATCTTTCTAAAAATCTTTTATTTCGACTCTAGGGGCCTTGAAACGTCGAGAAATGTCAAAATTTTCAATTTGACAAATCGGACCCATTACAATACCTTCCTATGGGAGGTTAAAAAGAGCTCTTAAAATTATTGGTGACATAAACTTTATTAACTTAATTTTGCTACTCGAACATTGGCGCGTAAAACATCTTGTTTCACCTTTTATTTTCTAGTGAAATAGCCAGCTGCATTTCTCTCTTGATAAAAGTTCTTAACCGTGCACCTAGAATGTGAAATGCTTTACCACGGTCTGCCTTTTTTATGATTTAATTGTTCAAAAACTTAAAACCACTTGTAAATCGACACTTCTTACCTTTACTTATTTCTTAAGCTCGTTTCATGTTTATTGCATATTAAGGATAGACAATAGCTGCTTCTCTTCACTCCATTAAAGGTAATTTTGTAAATTGACGAAGGCATTTAACCAAAAACAACTTTTATAGCTAAACACAATTTTTGGCATGAAGTGGTCTACGAACATTACAAACAGTTTAATATCCATAAGTTAAAACAATTTATCTGGAATAATTTATAAATCTTTATGAACAAAAACGTATATGACATTCCGAACTGTCAAATGATCTACAAAAACCATCAAAACTTCTCAGCTAAAAGAACGCCCTGTACTCGTTTCATTGTTTTAACTTCTTCCTTTGCTTTAATTTGAGAGCAGTATACCTATGTTAAAATATTATTTTAAAATAAAATGATTCACAGACTCCCAAAAATGTTGAGGAAACCTTATAGAACCACACGCTCCAATATCTTGTCCTTGAGGCTATATACAATTTTTAATCTTCCTTCCTTTCAACAATTGAAATATAAAACACCTTTCATTCCAAAAACAAAGCCAAAATAAGTTTTGTGTACATTTATTTATTCTATTTAAAGACATTTCCTCTTTTTTGACTGCCACAAAAATGACCAAAAGATAAATATCTTTATGAAGCCATTTTTAAATTCAACACATTCCAAATCATAGACAAAAACACATATAATGTGAGCTTTTGCCTTTCACTTGTTTCATATGTTTTGCTTTTGTCAGATTTTAAAAATGAATTTCAAAATTTCTTTGTCGGAATCTTGCCAAAAAGTCTCTTCCAACACATTTCCGAAAATTTTAGACACTTCTATTCGCTATTTGAAATTCGCAACACAAACCAGATGACAGCTTATTGCCATAAGCATCACATCGCATAGCATCGCATATAATGTACATTCTTATGTGTAGCTTGTAGCAACTCCATATGGAGTCATAACCTCTAAACTCTGCATGGCCTTTCCAAATTTGCGTTGGTCCTGAGCCAAGAAAAAAAAAACCAAAAGAAAAATAAACGAATGTCATCATGTGGAATATGGCACAAACTGGCCAAAAGTAAATATTCCAACCCATTCTATGCCTTTTAATATTCTTGACTTTAAAAAAACCAAAATCAGGGAAGAGGGGAATGTCTCTATCCATTTGATTTATTTTAAGAGAACTTAAACTTAATTAAGAGACTATCCTGCAAACCTCACCGAACCCTCTCGTTTTTTAATAGACCCATGCTATACCAATGTTTGTAGAAAATGCTGAAAGTAAAATATTTGCTAAACGTTCCTAAAGTGCAAAAAAGAAACATTAACTTGGCAACCCTACCTACCTCATCATACTGCGCTCTTTATCCTAAAACCGAACAGTTCTTTCTACTCTAGCTGGAAGCTGGAATATGTTTCAAAGGACAATAGGGATCCTGGTCCAGGATAAGCCCCATTGACAAACAAAAACGTTAATAATACTCCTCCACAGCTAATTTGTGCAAAAGGGTGGTGGGGGATGGTAGGAAGTATAAAAAAGTTGAAAAGAAGCACGACACAATCGTTAAGCTCTACCAAAAGTACATAAATCCTTTTTTGCCTTTTATAAACAAAAAGCAAAAAAAAACATACTCACAAAACGCAACCAATTTCAGCCCCGGCTCCATCCAACTCCGTAGAGAGTGTAATTTAGAAAATTTACATGGCCGAAGGACAAGCGGGCCTTCCTCTGGCTAGGCTATTGCTCCAAATGAAAAATTAACTGCCATAAATTAAGCTACCCTTTGGCACCGCTACCGCTTCTGTCGCTGCTGCCGCTGCTTTGCGCTTATACACCTTATTCACCACATTGATGGTGAAGATAATAGCCAACGGGATAATGTCTCGCTACCTAGCCAATAGGCCCTCATCCCCTCTCATTTTGCAAAAAGGAACGGCGGTGAAGATGACTGTGCGGTGCATGGGGCGCCAGAGAAAAGGAAAGGAAACTAAACGTCATGTGGAATAGGAAATGAGGCACAATGTGAATGAAAATTCCTTGTGCAGGAATAATTTATCAAAAATACAATTTCACCCGCACTCTCTTCGTACACAGGGGGCAAACTATGTAATGAAAAGCCACAACCTTTTAGTTGGTGTGGTTTTCTTCCTCGACGTTGCCGACGGACATTTGAACTCTTCACCACAAACTAAAGCATCTCTCTACTACTCCCACTCCATCTTCCTCTCTCCAATGATGCTGGATGGGTTTGCTGGGTTTGCTTCGTCCGGGTACGACTGGGACATCATATTGCAAGTTGAAGCTTGGAGCTCTGTTAAAAGCAAAATAAATTAAGTTTCAAAAGTAAATTTAATTGAAAGCTTTTCATCATTCATTCTCACTTGCGGGCGGCCAGTCGGGCCGGGCCCGGCCCATTCTGTAAGGTTAGTTTAGCTCAGTCCATCTATTCCGTTTTTCACCCAGCCCAGCAGAGTTTTAACTCAAGTCTAAACGATACCAATCGCTATCCCGTACATCGTCCTACTTCCATCATCCTATCGTTCTTCATCATGAATCTGATACCACTCTACCGACTTCCCATACTCTTCCCCCCACCAACAATCTGATGTGATATGAACATTGAACAATGTTTAAAATTGAATTCAATTTTCATTTGGAAAACGAACGAATGAATGAACGATATTCTTTTGGGTGGAACGCGGTGGGAATGGGAAGAAGAATCGACCTGGACCGTCACCGTCATCGTTGTCGTTATCGTCGTCGTCTATCCATTAATTAAACACGCATAATGCCTGCTTTTGACAAGCTTAAAACAATTATAAATTGAGCATTATAAAATGGAGGTAGGTATACAAATACGTGCCGTGCATAGCTAGAAATATAAAGAAACTTCAATTAAAACCCGTAATTGGTTTGAATATTGAATGCTGTGTAAACTGTCAATTTGACAAGTAAAACTCTCTACAAAAAACTGTCAAAAGCAAACATCATCGCTTAGAGTGAAGAGTGTAGAGTATTTTTTCTTGTGTCATCTTCACACATTCGAATGTCATTTACAACTTTAAATACACAAAGAATGAAACGAAGATAAAAAGGAAGAACTCCTCGAAAGTAGATTTGAAAAGTTGTTCAAACGGAAAATGAGACCCTTACTCCAAATGGCTGAAAAGTTTTATCCTCTATTTTATAACACCTATATCCTTCCTCTTAACAACAGAGTTGGAGAGTTTTTCTTCCTTTTTTATTTCTCTATTTTTTCTTTGCGACTTAATCTTTTGCCGTGTGTCCTGTGTTCTGTGTTTTGTGTCCTGTGTTGTGCTTTGCTATTGAGACTTCAGAAAGTATTGATCAGTTCAGTACTAAGAAAAAATAATAAATAAATTGGAAAACGAACTCCATTATATGAACTACACTACAAACTCATACATAAGGGACAGAGAATAGCTATAAAGGATAAAGAATGTCATCTGTCAAATGCATTCTTTAATGTCAGCCACACAAGAACTCATATCGGATCGGAATCGGAAATGCTATGTGGTTTTTTGATAAATACACATGGAAGGCTTATGAATAGTGGAAATGGAATTGAAACGAAGTGTTTAATGGAACGTCATTGGGCAAACAAAAGGGATATTAGAAAATGGTTTTATTATTGGATTCTTATTTGTCATTTTAGTTTCATGGGATAGAAAATTTTGCAATAAATACGAAGAAGTGAATGATGAGTTATAATGTGAGGTTTTAGGGCGGTTTATATTTTAATTTTTGATAATTCAATGGAAGAATTATTAATTTTTTACTTTACTCATAGTTACAAAAATAAAATATTGCTAAACCCTTATGACTTCTGGGATTTCTGACATTTGAAATTTATAGAAACAGTCCCCTAATTAAGGTTTGTTCGCTTTACTTTTTTTTATGAACTGTCACATTCGACCTAGACAATGCAGAGCTACATTGGCTACGTTCAATCTCGTGTTGGATAGGGTATCTTGGATAGGTGTTAAATTTCCTCGTAGCTCAATTGGAATTGTTTACGATTAATAATTTACTTACGAAATCTCCGGTTTTAAACGATTTAAGTTTAACAGAAAACTATCCTAACAGAAACGAGGACTAAAATGTAGTGAAAATACCTAAATATAGTTTGGAAGAATATCGATCTCATTTCCGAACTCAGACATTCCACTGCTTCTTTTTCTTGAATGTAGACTAGCGCTTTCAACTGAAGATGAAGTCGAGAGCAAACTCGGATAGACCCCAGAGGATCGCACAAGGGAACTTATTGTTTCGGTGTCACTAACTTGTGCTAACAAAAAATTTAGATTTATTTATTTCCACAAAATTAAATAAATAAATAGGGTGGCGCAACAGTCCGTTGAGAACTAGGGCCTAGTGACTTACAACTCTCAACCATTCTTGTGTGCGAGTAATGTTTTCTGGAATGGAGGGGACCTACAGTTTATATGCCGAATCCGAACACCTAATTTGAAAAAGCACTTTTTCATGACAAGAGTTACTCTTGGAGAATTTGTCAATTCCTCGCAAGAGGCAGTACCCGTGAAAAGACTTTTAGATGGCATAGGCAGGGGTCGAGCAAAAGACCTCTGTCATGACAGTCCAACGCACTAACCATCATGCCACGGGTACTACATTTTCCACAAGATTAATATAATATATTTACCTGTATTTTGTTCTACCTCTGGAACAGGATGGGGTTCTTCAACTTTAGAATGCTGGACACAAGACTGGAGGTATAACCTAGCAAATTGGTCATCTACATAACAAGAACAAAATAAGTCAATTTTGAAATTTAAAAAAATTGATCATAATAACCTTCTAAAATTCGGAAACAAATAGCTTCTTCATCGTCTTTTATGTACAGAACATCCTCAAATACAACTTCAACTAACATTTTGTATATTTTTGGTCACCAACAAATAGTTTCTTGAAATTCAACCATTTGTTGAATCAGCTGTTCTGTCAGATACCTACATACTCCAGAAATTCTTGTGTGCCTTTAGGATTCCTTTTTTGACATCACAGCTGTTTTTGATCACCTGTTATTTTACACGTAAAACACTTACAAAAAGGTATCCGGATACAGTATCTGTCTGACATTGAGCGCAGCCAGTTATCTCTTTCTGATCTTAATAAAGATAGCTTTATCGAACCTTAAGTGAAATACAGTTGCAAATGCTGACGGCTGAACTGCTCGAAGCAGCAGGCGATGATTTAAGAACCATGAATTGATTCATCTACAAAATAAGGTCTAACAATGATCGATGAATGAAATCTCAGTAACTGCTCTAACTACAGAGCATCAGTTTCCTAAACATCGCCTATTTTTAGGTAACATGTTTTTAGGCCAATAGAACGCTATACCCTCTTACAAAACTTACTTCTTAATTCAAAATATTTGGAATCACTTGCATTGTCAAGGTGTGTTCAGAAGTTTCATTCTTCACTTCGTTTTTGAATCAACCTTATCGGGAATTCCTTGGGAAATATTTTTCCCTAGGAATTTTTCCCGTCCCGGGAGCAAGTTCCTACTACTGGAAATTCCTCACAGAATTCTTTATCCTTGGGAACAAATTTTGAAAACATGAAAATAATACATTTATTTTTGAACATAGTTTTGGAATAATTTGACAGTCAGTTCTTAGTGAAAAAAATAGTTTGTTTTCGTCCTAGACCTAATCCTTAATTGAAAATGCAAAGAATTTAATTTTTATTATTATTCGATGAAATACAACGAGAACAACGAAGTTTTTGGAACTCAAGATTTGCTTTAACTTCCTGCATTCTTATTACTTTCATTTGAAGGTTGTGCCTTGAGGTTTCATCCAATATCTTCTTCCGAAACTCACTAATTTTGTCATTGGACCTGTATGTTTTCTTGAAATGGTATTCCATTTCTTTTTGGTGTCGCCTTATAGCTTCAACTGCCTCTTCAACCTTGTTGCAGAGTTCTTTTTGGATTTCAATTTCTCGTTCCCAAGCGACGTTACAAGTTATGCCCTTTTGTTTTTTTTTTTGTTTTCAATGTTCAGCTGGGAGACCAAATGATAAAGTGTCTGGGCATTCTTCCACCAATTCTTCTTCATCCAATGCACAAAATGTATGCTCCTTGTTTGGGCCTCCACCGGTTACTTTTTTTATCTTTTGTTTTCAGACATTTTCTTAGTCACGTACTTTTTTTCATCAAGCTATACCTTAAATTCTTTTTTTTTTTTGAAAAAAAATCATGGTTATCAGCTTTTCACCTACTTTTTTCTATTCAGAAATAGGTTTTGTTGGTGGGCTCAAACTGTTAAGTTCTTTTTCTACTTCTTTCCAAGACTTTGATACATCTTCCTTAGACCGATTTATTGTGAAACCATTAGAAATATCTCGTTTTTTTTCCATAAAACGGATTAAAATGTGAACTTGGTGAGTATTTGTTTTACATTGTTTGCTCCGCTTTCAATTCCAACAGCTACGTGGACTTCTGAAGTTATTAGTTAAGAACTCGACAGGTTAAAATCACTGAGGATCTGTGCAGAAATTTAAGCATCGATAAAATAGTCACATATCAGTAGACCTTTAATAAAACTATTTCAAGGCCTCGAGTGAAAGCGGTTATAGAAGAGAACTTCTCAGGGCAATATCTTGTTTTAGCGTCTCTGTCGAACTTGTTCGTTTTTTCAGAATAACGATTGAGAATGTCCGCTGCTTTATGAATTGTCGAAAAAGATATCAGCGATGCTTTAGATTTCAAAAAATTCAAGCACTACGACAGAAGCGTAGAAGATGAGGATACTGGTCAAGAGCAAGTATTGATATCAAGAGAGAATATTGAATGACAACGACTGAAATAAAACGTTACCATGGACACTGACATCAATCCCAGTTTCTCATAGCTGTTTTTATATAGACCACTGTGACTTGGACCTTGTTAAGGCAGGACAAGAACGTCCAAAGACATAAATATCGGCTATATCAGATACGGATAGCTTATTGGAAGCTTTTGTGAATAAAATATGCCTCCAAATTTGTTGCGTGATTCTCTGCTAAGTGCGTAGAACTGTTTTTAGTGATCTTGGGATCAATCCCTGCCTGTGCCTCCTAAAAGTTTTTTTTTCACAGATACTGCCTTTTGGCAAGTAGTCGAAGAGTATTTCTTGTCATTTAAAGCTCTTTCTCGAATAAGCCGTTTGAATTCAACGTAAGAACTGTATCCATCAAAAATTCAGCTTTTTCCGCTGGTCTTTTCACATCCTTCAAGTCCGTCGTCGTCGTAATGTAATTTAATTTTTTACAAATGATAACTATGCTTATAAAAAAATAGAGCAGAAAGGTGCAAACTGTTACAAAATTTTATATTTTCAAAACTTAGGTTCCTTCCATTTGTCAAACTTCCTAAAATTGGTGTGAGTCCAAAAAAAGGCACACATTTACTATACTGAAACAATAGAATATTATATACGATGATTGAGCTACAACACCTGCAGCACTCCACACTAAATCTGTATCTTCATCAGAGCACCTATAAGACGTAAGTAGTGTTAAATATTTAACATAGAGATGAAAAATACAATTCATGTACAGAAAGGTATACGGCACTCCCATTTGAAAAGTTCCCTTGAGCTTTTCGTCCAATAACCATCAATTTCCATAACTCACAAAATACTTGACACAAAACTCAACCTTTATAGATAGAAAGTATAAAGGAAGAGGTTCCTTATAAATTTGCACCTACAACTTCATCCGAATAACATTTCTTACAAAATATCCTTTTTCCTCTTTTTTTTTGTTGTTGTCAAAAATCCCTTCGACACTTTAATGTCATCCAATAATTCAAAGTAAAAGTATGGCCTCCAGGGAAAATGAATATATCCTTCAATTTTACACGTTTGAGTGATTTACCATCATACAAATTTACATACATATACAGGAACAGCATGAGCATCTATACGTATAGCTAACCTCTGTGACACAAGCCTGATATGTGTTTCCCTACAATCCAAAGGACACTTGCATATACTTTTATACATATATTATTTGTAGCAATATCCTTGAAGAATGATAAAGTGATGCGTCCGGTTTGAAAGAAGGAATATCTACAACAACACCAAAAAAGGAGCTTGAATCTCTTTGCATAAACCCGGCTCTTGACATCGTATCATCGTCGTCGTCGTCATCGTTGAGCACAGGTCGACCTACCTTACCTACTGCATCATTTCCATCACAAATAATTTTGCAGTGCAGAATTTCTCTGCAGAAATATTCAAGAGCCATATTCCCATGGTGCTTCTTCCACTCAAAGAGGTATGAAGTTTATAGTTGCTATCCTGCAAGAAATAGTGCAACAAAATAAAAAGAAAAACATACCACACAGGACACACGCATCCGAAGTGAAGCGAAGGAGCTCATCAGATTCCGTGTCTATGGGATGCATACTGCACACAAAATACAAAACTTTGGCATCTCTATTGTCCTGATGTGTTCTACAGAACTATCAGCAACCGAAGAAGTGAAAAAGAAGGCACAGCAATGGAATCTCTACACCTTGAGCTATTGGACAATAGCCACCATCACTGCAACATATAGAAGACTTAAGCTCGGTAAAGATATGAGGGTATAAATTCAGTTATATTTTGAGAGATATATGCATGCATGATGAAGAAGAGAGTTCGTCACATCATGTGACGTTTTGCTAAAAGTTTTGCTTGCTTCTGCTCGAGTTTCTCAGCTTCAAATAAAGAAGAAACAGAAAACAAAATCAAACAAGGTGCAAGGTGCAAGGGTCTTGGGAATTGGTTTGGCAAAGGAGGAAAACGACCAGGTTTTGCAGGACATTTGCAGAGCATCGTATAAATATTCTTGTTCCAGGAAATTAAACTCACATAAGTGTTGCTGTATAGCTGTGGCCCTGCCATTTTTGCGTTTGCCTTAGGCAGATGCTATCAAGTAGTAAGAACTCTTCAAAGCTCCTCCGCTCTATTTTTGTAGCAGTCATAAGAGCTGAACACAAAACACAAGAGATTCATTAAGTCTTCTTCAACATGGATATCACCAGGAGTAGAGAATTTGTGATATAAATTCACCCCGGGTAATGGTAATGTCAATGGCTGTTTTTCATGTTCACGCAGTCAGGACCGGGACCAAGCCTCTATACCTATGATGACAGGAATATTGGCTGAGATTTGATGGGAACTCTTTTAATTCGGCGCGTTGTATGTGCAGTAGGGTGGAGTGTTACTTTTTTTCAATTTTTAATTTGGAATAGCTTTAAAAAGTTTCAACGAAAATATTTCTTTTTTTCAAGCCTTCCCTCCTCAAGACTTTAATATGAGCAGATGAGATGAAATCGGAGTAAGATACGTAGAGCTTAAAAACACCAATCTAGTTAAGTTCTGTACATAAATTCTTTCGGAAATTAAAAGCATTTATTTCAATGAAAGGAAAGACAATACTTTAGCTTGTGAAAAACCAGACAACTGAGTCCACAAAGTGTATTTAAGCGTTGGCTTACAACTTTCAGCTATCTTTCCTTGCCGTTCCCGTAAAATCTAATGAGAAATTATTCACCTACTTCGAAGCTACCGCAGACTACTTTAAATGCCGTTAGACAAAATATTTCATTACTTGACTTTACTTAAAAATGATTATTCAGCTAGAGCAGATTCTCCACTTGTTTTGAAAAAAAAAGTAAATCAACAGTAGCATTGTATCCCCCTTCTTCTCTTAGCAGAGATAAATTCAAAGGATTGTAAAAGAATGCAATCTTTTAGGAACATAATATATAATTATGATAATATTCCATTCATTGAAATCACCTAAAGGTTGGGACTTACAATTTTGGAATTACCCACCATTTGACCTTAAAGAGATGACAATAATTTTTTCTCCGATCTTTTCACTGCAATCAATTAATTTCATACAATTAAAGTCTTTGTTATGTTATAAAGTCCTTGCATTTAGTTAAAGTTTGTAAGAAAGTAAAGTTTCACAAAACTGTCTTGTTGCTTAAAATTTTACACGTGTAAAATTTCACTTAAGAATGCAACGACTCCAAGTGAATCCTAAGAATTCTTAGTTCACCTTTAGACGAATGAAATCTTTATATTGAATTTGTAAAAGATAACATTCGCAAGCCTCTAAATTTCCAACCATATAGAAGAGGGCATTTATACACCGATTTCAAAAAAGCTAAGAAATCCGAGATAAGTAATTACAGACCAATCCACCAAACAGACGGAAAACCTTCCTGGCCCTCAATCCCGGCTTTATCACTGTTTTTGACGAGTCATTGGCCTTTGAACACGACCTTTTTCGCGTGATATTGTCCTAAGGTATCCATTATTCGTTGCCAGCCACCATTCGCTTCAAAAATGGGTCGGGTTTGTTCCGTTTCAGCAGCATATCGCAGGCGTTGATTCGGTCCAGAAGGCTTTTGTTGCATCAAATCGTGTGGCATCCAAACATCAAGTTTTTTTGTATCCAGTCTTCTGCAGATGGTTAAAAATGGTTCGGTGAATAACGCCCGTCTTCTGGGCGATATCACAAGACGCCACATACCGGTCTAACTATATGTTTTCCATGATTTGATCGGTATTCGTCGTCACCGGTCTTCCGCCGGCTGGCTTATCCATGGTATTGGCTTTTAATCGTCGAAAGCATTCCTCCGCGGTTCGAAGTGATAGAGTATCATCCCCCAAAACACAAATAATCTGACAGAACGTTTATCTAGCGGATTTTCTAGAAATTAAAGGAAGGATAACTTTAAAATAGCGCGAATTTTGGCTCCCCATGTTTACACGTCTATAACTGTTAAACACAATATCCAAACTAATCATGCATGAGGTCGTTTTGTAGGTTTTGTCAAGACCTTTCAAAAAATGTTGTAGCCCTTTAAAAAAAAAAGCTACGAAATTCAAAAGACAAAAAGGAGAAATTAAAATATTTTCAAACCTTTCATGAGCACATTTAAGTTGAAGGCAATTGGGTTTCGTATTCAATTCATCACATGGATTTCTGGTTATATTTACGTTCTTATCTACATTCTATCTTTTAATTTCCTTATTCCCCAGAATTTCCCCAGGGTAGTCATTAAGGACCACTACTCTTTATCTTAGGTATCAAATATTTCCGCCTTTAGATACAATTTTGTAAAATATCAATCTATGCGGTTGATATGAAAATTCAACATAAAATCTCTAATAGATACTTTACTCAATGCTGGATCCAGGGGGTAGGAGGTCGTAGGGGTCATGACCCTCCTGTTAAATAATTTTGTTTATTTACGTCGGAACGAAGAACTTTTTCTCGCGAAACGACCCAAGGTGCTTTCATCCGCTTTTGTCATAGTACATGCTTCTGCACTGTACAGCAGGACGGGTATGATAAGGGTCTTATATAGCGCCTTCCTTAGCCCAAAGAAACATCGGTTAGCAAGGGTTATTCTTCGTTTGATCTCAGCGCTGGTGATCTTTTCTGCGTTTAAAGTCCACTGTAGAGCCTAGGTAGACGAAGTCCTTGATTACCTCAAAGTTACATCTGTCGATGGTGATGTTTTCACAAAAACGTTTTGCCCGTTAACCAATTTTTGCCGTCTCTGCCTCAATACTCACAAAAGCCCCATTGACATTACGTAGACAGACTTTTGAAAGATAGTGCCTCTAGTGTTGACGTGTGAGCTCTGCACCATTCTTTCTTTTATGGAGCAGCTTGAATTCTCCATGGTCATTATGCAAAAATGGACGACTTTGACAGTGATGCTAAAACTAGACATGGCTGTTTACAGCTCTTCCATTCAGATGCTGTCATATGCGGCTTTGAAATCGTTGAAAAGATGATGGGTGTCGATTTGGTCTTCTTGTGTTTTTTTCCTGGATCTGCCGTAATGTGAATATTTAATCGACTGAGGACCTTCCTTGTCTAAAACCACACTGATAAGGACCTATCAGGTTGTTGGCGATTGGCTTTAGACGTTCACATTTTAAGGCGGAGAAGATTTTGTAAAAGACTTTAAGTAGACTGATTCTTCTATAGTTAGTGCAGTTTAGAGGGTCTCCTTTTTTCAGGATGAGGCAAAGAATACAAAGGTTCCATTCATCGGGCATGCTTTCTTCCGACCAAATCTTACAGATAAGTTGGTGCATGCTCCAAACCAACTTATCATCCTGCCTGACAGCGGAATTCGGTTTGTCTTCTATCACTATCGTCTTTGCAGCCTTCGGTTCTAGGTTTATGTACCTGTGAATTTCGTTTTACCTGATCACAAAATTTTCGAACTTCATTCCTGCTTTTAAACCTCTCAACATCTTCGACCGCACGCTTCTCATGTCCTCTCTTTTTCCTTCTGAGTAGTCGGTGTTCCTCTCGCATCTTCTGCCCTTAGAGCTCATGAGTAGCTCTTGTCCTTTTATGCAGTGTCGCTATGCGTGCCTGTTGTTTGGCTGCATTTGCCTGTCTACATTCCTCATCAAACCAGGGGTTCCTTGTTGGTTGTTTCTTGAAAACCAGAACGTCAGAGGCGGCTTATCTGATTGCATCTTGGCAATGTTGCCACTGGTTTTCGATACATTGTGTTGGCGGCAGAGAACTTCGAGAGAGGTTACTTGTAACTCGGTCGGAAAAGAATTTGGCGATCTCTGGCGATTGTAGCCGTTCGAACATGTACCTTCTCCCAGCACCTCCTTGTTTTGCCTTGGATCTGGAAATCGGAAGTGCTACCTTGGCTACAACGAGGTAGTGGTCCGAGTCGAAGTTAGCTCCTCGGAAAGAACGGAAGCGTGTTTGGCGTCGATCATGGTCAATCTGGTTGACGGTAGATTGATCTGCAGAACTCCAAGTTCCTTTGTGGAACTTGGGTGTGGAAAACACGAACTGGCTACCATGACGTTTCTACCCGCAGCAAAATCTATGAGCCTGAGTCCGTGTTCGGAAGTGTTGTCGTGAGGGCTGTTTTTCCCGATTATTCCACCAAAAATTTCTTCCATTCCTAGCTCGAAGAACATTAAAGTGATTTTTACTTGCGACATTTAGTAGCTTTATAACAAGTATTGCATTCATTAAAAATTTCGATATTCTACGGTGGTAAAAACGACGACAAAAGTTGGTCCCCCGATTCCGTCTGTTGGTATGTTCTGGCCCCTACAGTCGAAACCATTGTTTCCATTGAGTTAAAACTGGGAAATGAATACGAAAAATATTAGCAGTCCCCTGATTAAAAGTCTGGATCCGCCCTTGAGTTTACTGCTTAGCAGTTTTTGTATTTGGTGCAAAAAGAATAGGCTAAACCTCAACCCCATTAAATGTCAGGTAATGACTTCTTTAAAAAAAAGTGCTCTAGATTTATAAAATATTAAATAACTCCAAAAATCACTTTCATAGTTTAAATTTTAATTTTAGGATCCTTTTCCTCTATCTCTATATAACACTTTGGTACGTCCCCATCTTGAGTACACATCCCAGATATGGACTCTTTTTACCAAATCCGCAAGAGTATAAGAAAGAGTTTTATGCAACGCAACTTCATACGTTTCGCCTTAAGAGGGCTACCATGGTCTGATTCTCACAACCTTTTTCCTTATGAAAATCAGATAAAACTTCTTCACTCTAAACTTTCCCCCAAACATTGACGCTTCACCCTAATGTTCGAGTAAAGTAGCCATAGTTTTGCAGTTGACTCGGCGTAATTTGCTATTTATTTCAGATCTTATTTGCAAATCAGAAATAATATCCAAAAAGGAGAGTTAAAAAAAAAGGATTTAAATTTTCATTTCCTACACCTTCTCCTATCTCGTCCTGTTTCTGTCCTGATCCCAAGACGACGGACGACCGACCAACGGCGACGACGGTACATTCGTTTGTGATGATGTGTGGCTTTTAATTAAATCCATTTTGTTTGGCTTCGTTGGTATTGCCATTGCCACTGCCACTGCCATTTAGCCGCAGCCAGAGCTTTGGAAGGAACGGAACTCTACCCACAACGAAGATTAGCTGAGGATGTGCATTTGTTGGACTTCATTAAAGCGAGATGTGCTCCTGGCTGTGTGGGCTATATAGTATACTATGTGTATAGGAGGTCCTTGTTGTATTTTTCAGCTTCTATAGCTCCATTACCCTTTCGTCTTTCTCTGTATCCTTTTTAAGTATGAACGTTTGAACTTCATGGGACTTCCTGGGAGTGGGTTGGTCTTGGTCCCCTCGCCTTCGCTCTTGGGTAATATTGAATTTAATTTGCAATATTGAATAATGGCACAGGACATTTTTGCTCATTTCTTTGATTTCTTTTTCTATCCTTATTTAAACAAGGATACACACGTTTATAGCTGTGTGAATTTTGTGTGTATCCTTTTTCTACATTTCATCTTTTAGTCCATCAGGTAAATCCTTGATTATATAAATTGAATATACTGGATTCAGAGTATTCGAAAGGGGCTTATTTGAAAAAATGTATTTGAAGACATTGCTTCCTTCCTTTCAGTGTGCTTGATGGTGCTTGTGGAGTGTATACTAAACGTAGTTTGAAACTTTTGTTGGTGTTTTTGGTTCTTATACTACTTGAAAAATTTATAAAATCTATTAAATTGAAGTTGGCACACAGAATCATCAAAAACGACGACAACGACCAGACGGTTGAATACTTCCTTAAGGTCCTTATAGAAAAAAGGTTACCATGTGGGTGCGATATCGAATTAAATGAATCCTTTTTCGAATTGAACATATCTTATAGAAGTGAGGACAGAAGTTGAGAGTGAACCAATGACGAGGACAACGGCAATGGCAAAGTCCTTTTTCGAATGCAATTTGTTATGTCACACGTAAAGGACAGCTGACTATTTATCCCCTTTAGTTGTGATTGATGATGTGACCACCCAATGGCGATTGAAGTGAAGAAGACTATTTTCTTCTTTTTTTGTTTTTTGAGTTAAGTTAGTTTTTTGAACTAATGTAACGATTGATGTGTATTTATTCTGAGTTTGAGTTTTGTTTTTGTTTTAAAGAAAACTGAGATTAAAGACAAGTGACAGAGTTGAAGTTAAACTACTTTAGTCAGTATGAAAAATTGCGTTCGTCGTCCTTATTCCAATCAATTAAGTTGCACAGATCTATGGCTCCTAGGTACCGAACTTAGTGTCTGGATATTTGATAATGTTTTTAAATTTAATTCAATTTGGAATTTCCGAAAATATTGGATTCGTTTTTCTACCAACTTAAAATTTCTGTTTTTTAAGAATATATGAATTGAAAGGAGGAGAACTATCAACCTTTCAAAATTTTGAACTATATTATTTTGCATCCCCAATGGACAATTAACAGTGTCACATAGTAATTTATGAAGAACCGGACAGATGAGGTTGTAAGACAGTTTTTTAAGGATGGATGCAATTACATGACTGCTGAAAAGTCACTAATGAAGCAATTGTTTTGTATGTGACATACAAACCAAACAAAGAGTTTTATTGCCCTCTAATTTTACTTCCAAGGTCAGGTTTTTGAAATAGATCATTTTAAAAAAAAAAGAGCACTATGCTTTATTCCAAAATTGGTGAATTGGATTATCTTTGGAGCGAACTGGAAACAAGTTTAAATAAATCTCAAAATAACAAAGCTTCAGGCATAGATGGCATTCCTGTAGAGTTTCACAAACATAGCACTGTACCATTCAAAACGTATCTGCTCGTGTACTTCAATACGCAATACAATGACTCTTACATGCCAAACAACTTCAGAAAAGCATTTAGATTTGCCATTTTCAAGAAGGGCGATTCAAATCTTCCTGAAATCTACAGACGAATTTCTATGCTTAGTACCTTACGAAAGATTCTTACTTCAATTCTAAGTGGATTGAGAACGCTTATTGTCTTGGCAAGTTTAAAGCAGGACTTGGATTATATTTTTGCACTGAGTTGTATTGCCAAGAAATCTATTGAGAAAAAGAATAAATTACACGCTTGTTTTGTAGACTGAAAAACAGCTTCTGACAAAGTTAATAGGTAGGCTCTGATAGATAAGCTTTCTTCACGAGGAATCTCTCGGAAATTCGAGCTTATATACATATTTTCAATTTCTGGAGTTATCTAGAGCCTTTTTTAGACTGGTTTAAAACGATAGATGGTGTTCCCCAGGACTCCATTTTTTAGACCAATAATGTTTCCTTTGTTTATTGACAATATTTGTGATGTACTTTCAGGAGAATTTCTCTTCGGTGATATCCAAGTGTAAGTTTTGCTTCACGCGGACGACTTTATTTTACTAGCTGACAACCCTTTCACTTTGCAGATGCCAATCAACAAATTAAATTCATGAAGCACGTCAAAAAAGAAGATTTTCCGAAAAGGATTGGTCACTCAACAATTTTTACGCCAAACAAAAAAGATGTGGTGGTCGAAGTTTTTTTTGGAAATCCAAAAACTGATCTATTGTCCAATTACCGCGGGTTTCAAGTGACTGTCAGAACGTGATTGTGCTATGAGCCCAGATTTTGGAAGAACGTATCAAACAATTCACAAGCATATTGAACAAAATTCTCAACAATCTGATCTTTTCGATCTGCAAAAAAGGAAATACTTACTTACTTACTTAAGGTGGCGCTACAGACCGGGGCGGCTGTCTCAAGTTTCGCACGCCAAGTTGGTTGAGGTCCTCTCCCACCTGGGTGCGCCACATACTTTGTTTGAATGCTAGACAACCTTTTCATAGGCATCAGAGAAGCTCCATTTGAACTCCAAAACTGTTTCTAATTGGTTTTGGAAGGAGTCAAGATTAAGACAAGGTTGTGGTAGAAAGTCTAACTGAAATATTACCACGAGTGTTTAGTATGCTGGAGTCATCAGCATTGTACAATGGGAAATAAAAAACCACGTGGAATTTAATGGTTCTAAAACCCAATGCTGTCTTGTATCGTTAAAGCTAGATATACCCCTCTTGCCATTACCCATGGATGGCACTTGCATCGAGGAGATTGCACATCTCGATATTGTCGGTATGTGTACCACCAACCACCTATTGTGGAACGATCACATACGCGATGTCACCAAAAATTCCGAAAGATGTTTTAGTTTGTTAAGGCGATGCAAGAAGTTTTTCTCTCCCTCTGATCTGGCTGTTATCTACAAGACTATATACGTCCAAAGCTTGAGTATAACTCCCATATCTGGGCTGGTGCTCTTGCAACTTACGTAAGCCTCTTGGAGATGTATTCAACGTAGAGCATTTAGATTGATTGGTGATATTACCATCATAAGATCATTTACGTCGTTTGTAGATCGTCGAAATATTTCTTGTCTCTCCCTCTTTTACCGTTATTTTGATGGTTTATGCTCTAGATTAATAGCCAGTTGCATTCCTTCCCTTAAACAGTTCGAACGTAATACTTGCACTTCTAGGATTGCTCTTCAATATACTCTCGAGTCCAACTTCGGTCGTACTGTCAAGTACAGAGATTCGTTCTTTAGCCGTACTATGCGAATGTGGAATGCCTTGCCATACCTCGTCTTTCCCGCTATTGCAATATTGAAAAATTCAAAGCCAATGTGCACCGATACCTCCTTTCAACCCCTCCCTCCCTTCCTATAATACTAAGGGTAGTATTATTTCCTTGAGTTTGCGCTTATTATAAGAAAAAAATCATAAACGTCCAGCTTTATGCCAACGAAATTTTACTGTTTGGAAACTTAGCAGATTTGTTTTCGATTATGATAAATTGACTAGTCGAATATTGTTTGCGATGGGTGTTTGTTCAACACAAACAAGTCAAAAGTTATTATATTCAAAAAAGGGTGGAGGAAGGTCGAGTGTCAACTAGAAATGGTCTTTTGATGAAAAATGCAGTCTATTTCACAGAAAATCTTAACAATAATAAGAATTTCACGATCGGCTTTCCAAATCTAAGAAATCTATAAATGTAGAGTTGCTCGAGCGCTTTAGTGTTTCAGCAACTATGCGCTATTGCACATAGTAATAAATTTAAATTTTTCGATGCAATTCAAGCCTGTGGTGGTAAAACATTAGAGCCAGTGGAAAAACTTCTCACAAATATTTTAATTGCCCTTTGAAATCCGAAGTATGCATTTGATATTATTGGAAACAAAACTTCTCCACTAATTATCAAAACATTTAAAATTCACCAAGATGCTGGTGTTGAATTAATCGCTAGTGAACCGAGATCTTGAAAAAGTGTGTTGTGGATGAAGGTTGCTCGTTAAGATTTAATCTGTAAGGACAGGAACAAAGGAAGTAGTATCGAATTCATAAAATCTAATGGTCTGGAGTAAGCTATGTTAAAACCTTATCGAAAGTAACTATTTCTGAGATTATTTCACCATCAAGCAAGTTTTTCATTCTGAGAAAAACTTCTAAGCCCGGTATTAATGAAACCCAGAAAAAACATAGCGACTTTCTTACGAATGACGAAACCTTAAACGTCCTAAATAAAGCAAAAGGTATTCAAATAATCCAAATTTTATTCAGTTGCCCCAAACTATAGATTGAATATTTTCAATTGAAAACTCTAACGTAAACTTCATTTTCTTAAGATTTGATATGAATTTTAAAAGACGTATTTTTCATCCATTTTGATAATTCAAAATATTTATGAAGAATATGGAAAAATATGCCCAGCAACAATGTTGCAACAATATAAAAATGAGACTTTTATTAAAATCAAAAAATTCTAGTAAAGTGTTTTGAAATATTGACTTCAATAGAATTGCATAATAAAGTCAAAATCTTATAAGTTTTATTTACATTTTTCTGTTCTATGCAAAAGTAAAAAATTTGTTCAAACATAACAACATTATTCAACTTCTTCGAATTTCAGCAATAAATTCACTGAAGAAGAAAAGAAGAATACTTTTAAAAAAATGTTGAAAAATTCCTCTAATACTCCTATTGCACCTTCCATACGGCGGCGGCAACCCTTTTATACATACAAGCAATCGTACATTATGCACGAGTATTTATATGTACATACCCACATACATATGAAGGCATGTATATGCCTAACCTATTTCCTCTTTCCAACACGAATATCCGACATCTAAATAAGATTCCATGCATTTCATTTAGCCGAACGAAGCAAAGCGAAAAAAAAGAAGCAAATTCCTCGTCCTCTATTCCCATTGCATTCCTCAAATGACACAAATATCCTTTAATACCCTTATCAGAATTTCAAATATCAAAATAGAGATGGTGAAAAATACTCACACTTGATTCACTGTCACCCAACACCACCGCACCGCATCAACCCACCAGAAGGAAGGGCAGCAGCACGAGCACTTTCTCCTGCAACCAGCGAGCGCACCCAGGACCTGGGATATAAGCACGAGCAGGAGCACCCCATTACTATGCCATTTTGTTTTATATTTTTTCCCATAAAAGAACCTCTCTGATGCCATCTACAATAATTGTGAATCGTTTATCCTTTAGGATCCCATCTGTATACACCCGCTCTTGCTTCCACACGGTTCGGAGGAGTCCTCATAAAAGACTCGATTATGTAATGGGATCCAGCAATTTAAGTGATAATCGAAGTACACAGTAAGTCCATTTGCCTGAAACCATCTCTGGGATTACCTAGTCTTTTGAAATCCGTAAATAAATGCATATACGATTTATCCTTTTCCAACATCAGCTATGTACTCGTATATCCTGGATGGATAATTACAACTACGACGACGATGAACCACCAACGACCAAAGACCAACGACGAATGACGCGTTGTCACTAATGCTAATGCATTTGATCATCATCGCACCTTTGATATCCTTGTCCACAAATCATCCTATGAATTTCAAATGCAATTCCTCATATCGAATGAGTAAAGTGGACCTGGTCGTGGTCCTTCCTTCTGGTCGTTTTGCTGGGCAATCGGCACTCCATATAGAGATGGATAGATGGCATTTGTTGATGTGCGTTTTGCTGCTTTTCGCCTTGTGGCGTACAGGAAGATAATCTTTAATCTCGTCCTGCCAAAGGGACACCATCAAGGAATATCTTCTTTTTTTTATTTCTATTTACTTGGGATTATCTGACATCTTGAGTGAAGAAGGACCAAATAAATCTTCTTAATAAAAATTTGCTATGTCTATACTTTATGAAACGGGTGTTTTTTCTCTAGAAGTATAGAACTTTAAGGTGACAACACTATTTTAAATGGTGACATGAATGATAACTGTCAAGTGTTCCATAAAGTTTGACATTTCAACTCAAGTATACTCCTAAAAACGAACGCTTCCAAATTGTGCAAATTTATTTAGAAAATTATGGAAACTGCCGTATTTGGAGTGATGAAAAGTGTTTGTTGAGAGACCGTTACATTCACAAAAGCTGACTATTTGGTTTGCCTTATAGGTTGTTGGAATAATTGGTCCGTACATTTTAAAAACGTCAATGGTACAATCAACATGTCATACAACATGATTTACTGAGGGGAATGTTTGGTAACCGCAGAGTTTTACATACGGACATGGTCCCATCAATTGGCCTCTAAGATCGTGCGATTTAACCTTGACTCTGTTAAATGGTTACATGTACCATAACAAAAAATTCTTTCAAATCCTTTAGCCTCGCTCTTTCTTCTTTTATTAACATGTGTTTTCTTCAATCTACTGAGGCACAGAAGCGCAGCTATGATCAATCAGTCATTGGTTGAAGAGAACAATATTCGATATGTCAGTGGTGATAGAGCTCAAGTGACAGAAGAACAACCAAAGTGACAGACGAGTCGTCTCCGATTGCTGACGTTAGTACTTTAAGAGTGACCGATATAAATTAAAAGCTTATTGAAATTTTGTAAAAGGTAAAACGTTAATTGTGAGTCCCTGTAGTGGTCCCCTCTCCGTAAGACGGTAGAAGCTATCTTTTTTAATATTGTTTTTTCTACGGGGGCCAACAATTTACGGTTCCTTCTTCTTTATTACCTTCTGTATGAAAACTCTATTATGCAATTTATTCTATTTAAAAGACCTCGGAGTTTTCTCCTGTAAAATGTATTTTACGCAAGTCCGTAATTAAATTAAAATATATTGATTCATTTTAAAAAATAAAGTTCTCTTTGTTTTATTCCAAAAATTCATCAATCTCGCTCCAAATGACTGTGAGTTTCATTTTATTCATTTAACTGATTAATCTTTTAATTGATTAATAATTCAATTAAATTTTTATAATTCGTTAAACCGTTTCCTTAACTTCGCATGCTTGTGCTGGCAGCACTTAAATGCTGCATGTTGCAATTTTATTCAATATGCCTTTCCACTTAATTGCTACTGTATTTTGACAATTCGGCATCGTTCCTAGGCGTTTTTCTTTTTAATTTCATATCATATCATGAACTGTCAATCAAAAACTTGTGTTTCTTTTTCAAATCTGAGCGTTTAGAGTTTTAAATTTGAGTTTCTTCTTTTATTTTGAACGTGTTCTGAGTTTGTTCAGAGCGCCCTTTATGAACTCAAAATAAAATATTTGAGTGGAGCGAGTTCAATGCTGAACATAAGCATTTGACAGGTGATTGATTTTTTATTTGACAATTCAGGCTTGGCTCTAATCTATTAAAACTAACCGATTGACCACTTGGAGGCTAACATTTGCTGCGTTATTGCCGATATAAGGCCACAAATTTTACAAGAAGTCATCGAAAATTGGACTTCAAGAATCGACTACGTCTGATCCAGCGATTGTGGTCAGTGGTCATATTCCTAGAAGTCATATTTTAGTTACAATGCTAAAAGATATTCATTTGGATAAAACGTAAGTGTCATTTCAATTTTAAGAAACCATCTTTGTTTGATTTCATTTCAAAGTTCTATGTCTCTATAAAAAAAGACACCCTTTCCGTACAAGCAAAATAAGGATGTGGCAAGTTGGCAAAAGGACTATAAATATTAGATTTTTTTATTTAAATTGTAACTTTTATATTCATTGGACATTTCCAGGGTCAAAAGGCGTTTTGATTCCATCATCTTATATTTTTTTCTAAGCATAATCCAAAGGAGCAACACAATCCAAATCCAAATCCGAATCCATTGCTTATGATGTTTACGCACTGCGGTAAGATATCGGTTTCCTCCAGCATCTCTTCCTGTTCCAACTTTTTGAACTTTAAAAAAAAAAATAAAGAACCCCGGTCGGTACTGACCTTAATGAAGTGAGCTAGCAATTTTATACTCTGGTGAATTTCTTTGGGTTCTGTGTTTTCTTGTTCTTGGCTGTTAATTTTTTTCTTCTTCTTTCATTTCAACTCTTGGAGTCTTGGACGTCCTGGACCTTGGTTCTTGGTTGGTTGGTAGTCGTCCTTTTTTTTGCATTAATTATTCACTTTGAAATCCTTTTTTGGATTTATTTATTTTTTTAAATTCATTCGTAGAATTCAGTTGACCTGAATTAGGTCAGAAATGGAGCAAGCAACCATGATCTACAGAATCGAATCTCAAAGGAGAGGTTTTATTTAATTTAATAGGAATACCAACTTCCATACCTTGGAAGGGTGTCCCTGTCGTCGTCCCTTGTCGTTGTAGTCGTCGTCCTTTCCGTCGCTCGTCATCGTAAAATTGTTTGCTGCTGGAATGTGGGCGGTGCTATACGGTGGGCAGTTTTAGGAATTCAACTTATGTTTATTAAATTTTTTTATCACGGGTTCTCGATTTCTATATTATGGAGCGTTCTTTTTTTACGCTCGATTTAATTCTGTGGATCGATTCCACTTCTGAGCCCAATGTTACATAGGCTGGGGCTGTGTCGAGGAAAGAAGATTGCTGCTGTGGTGATCGATTGTTCTCGCTATGGCACGACATTTGAATTATATTGCACGGAAAGCGGAAGGAAAGACCATGTTAGCTCCTGGGCAGGTGTTGTAGCTGGGGAAAATTACGATTTGCATAAAAGGAAGTTGGTATGTACGTAACGTCGTAACTGTACGTAAGAGCAGGTAGTAGTAGTAGCGAGGTCCTTCGTGGAAGTGGTGGATATGCAAATATTTTTCTGTTGACATTTTTTGTTGTGTTTTTTGTTGTAGATTTTTTAGAGTTTTGTTTTTGCTGCTGTCATCGTGTGCACTTCAAAGAAAAAGCTGCGTGAAAGTCAAAGAGCACAGCGCTACATCGCTTTATGGAAATGGATGGAAAGAAAGGATGTGTGTTTTCTTAATACCTTTTCTTTTTTTTTCTTTTATGTAAAATTGGCCAATAAAAGCTTTGGTAGTTGATAAAAGGTGTTTGAGAACTTAAAAGCGAAGTGAAGTGGCATTTTAAATTTTAAATTTTTTAAATTTACATCGCGTGGTGGAATGTATGGAATAGAAATGATATCCATTACCAGGTATATGTTTAGGGTGGCTAAAGTTGAAAGGAATTTAATGTAAGATTTTTTAATATAATGTGTTGTTTGAATGAAAAAATCATCTAAGACCTTGTTTTATATTATGTTTAGGCGTAGCTAACAGCCATTGAAATATAAAAAGGTCACGTGCTATTGTTGTTCTTGGAAGGAATAATCTCAGCTATAAACAGCTTCATTTTTAACATTTTTGTTATACCGATAGTTTATAAAAGACACGCTATTGTTCGTCTGAAAAAGTCTGTTTTTTTTTTTGTTTGAGAAACAAGGACCCATTAGTTAAAAATGTCAAAAAATCATAGATTCAATTCAAATGTCACTCTTAAGAGATACATTCCCCCCTTTACATACCTGAATGTTTTCTAATATTTTGATGTTTTAAACAAAAAAAAACATTTTATGTTCCTCTTTGTATCCAGGGTGGGCTATCTAGTGGCTTCTTTTTGAAACATAATTAACGTCACTGACAGCTGTTTCCCGCTCAAAATGTTGGCAGAAAATCACTATCACAAATATTATTGCACCGTGGAACAATATGAGTCGCTAAACGCTGCTTGTACAAAATTCGTCAGACTGGTAAACTGGATCCCCAGCATTTCACCAAACAGTCTTAAAATATAAACACGAACATCTCTTATTTTCCTTTATAAAGTCTAATTAAGTCAGAAATAGAATTTTTACGACCTTAATATGGCTTAGAGTAGCTTAAAATGAACCAAAAGTTTGAGCGAAAAATCATCTTATCTTCTTTTTATCTCGGCGGCGGTTTTATTAACTTATGAAACTACTGGTTTTGAGGCTTCGTATACCAGCACCAAACTGACAAGAACCCAATGCACTAAAGTTAATACAGTATGAAAAATTGAACTTCACTGTGATTCACTAGTTTCACACCTAGTTTTCCAATCAAGGAGTTCAAGAAAGGACCATGAAACCCCTAAAAACTCGGAAAATATCGGACAGCCAGTCAAGCGAATAGTAGTGCCATGCCAACTGGTACAGTTGAGCTTTGTAATCACAATCAAAATTACTCAATTTCAAAGATGGGGACCTTATACTCTCCAAAGCCCACTTGTTTTCATTGTTGAATTTTTATATTTTGACATCGTTTCGATTAATTAGAGAAAAATTCAACAACAAAACGTTGCGTTGGACTAGCGGCATTTTCTAAAGCAACGACAAAATTGTGAGGTGCACAGACACTCCCCCCATCCAACACCCATTCGATTACATTGTTGTATTTGGAATTTTGACATTAGGTTCATTTAAAATGTGAAACCCAACAACAACTTGATGAGGTGTATTTACTTGTTTTGACAGATGTTGTTTTTAACTTCCCATAGGAAGTTATTGTAATGGATCCGATTTGTCAAATTAAAAATTTTGACATTTCTCGACGTTTCAAGGTCCCTAGAGTTGAAATAAAAGATTTTTAGAAATAGGTCTGTGCGTGCATGTGTACGTTCGCGACGTTTTTTTCATCGTCCATAGCTCAAGACCCAGAAGTGATATCGATTTCAAATAAATTTTTTTACCATAGCAGTTTGAAAAAAGGTGAACATTTTGGTTAACCCTAAATATCTTACGAACCAAATGACTTGAATTAAATTTTATATAATATATTGTAACGTGATACAAAACAGGTATATTTTTTGAAAAAAATCTATATAACGGTTTTTTTATAAATCAAAAAAACTAAAAAAAAAATTTGTAACCTCCAAAATTTTACGACTGAAATATGATTTCATCTCTAAAACAATTTTCTGCAACGACGAATAATATTTTTGACATCTGATAAAATTTTGAGAAAAATCGAATTGACAGTTTTTTTAGAAAAAATAAAAAACCTACAAAAAAATTAATCAAAGTTGGTAAAAATTGATTTTCGACTCAAATATCTTTTCAAAATTTTGAGATATTGGCTTTAATTTACTTTTATCTTTCAAAAATCTTGTTGTGAACATTCAGTTAAAGTTTGAAAAATCGAATTGACAGCTTTTTACAAAAAAATATAAACCTACAAAAAAATGTATTAAAGTTGGTAAAAATTTACTTCGGCTCAAATAGCTTTTCAAAAATTAAAAATATTGGCTTTAAACTTATTTTATTTCACAGAAAATATTGTTTTCAATATTCAGTAATTTTTTATAAAAATCCAACAGTCCGTTTTTCATAAAAAATAATATCTACAAAAAATAGTACGCAAATTTGGTAAAAATTGAATACATATAGACAAACTTTTAAGCAAGACAAATCGACAGACGGGATGGGAAGTTATCAGTGTGGGTCGCATCGCAGCTTCTTTTTAAATTTTGTATTTAGAATTTTTACAAATTATTTGATAGAATGATACAAATTCCAAATATAGAATTATTAATTGGATAATGGAAAAGTAAGATAATTGATATTTAAAAGTTCGGTTATTTATTTTTTTCAATTTTTATTATTAGTTTTTGTCGTAAGCCTCCCCCAAAGCGGCCCATAGGTCTCGATTTTTCGACTCACTGTACCAATTTACGTTTATTTGGAAAAGTTCGTCGCTCCATCTCTTGTTCGGTCGGCCTGTTCGCCTCTTGCTTTTCGGTCTCCATTTTGTTGCCAACTTTGTCCATCTTTGATCCTGTAGTCTTGAAATATGTCCTGCCCAACTCCATTTTTGTCTTTTGGTTCTATCTATCACGTCAATTAGTCGAGTACTGTTTCGGATGCCTTCATTTCTTATCCTTTCGCTGCGTCTTATTCTGAGGATTTTTCTTTCCATTTCGGATTGACAGATTCTTAGCTGGTCGAAGGATTTCGTAGTCAAGCTCAGGGTTTGTAGTTCATAAGAAAGAACCGGCAAAATAGTGGAGTCCAAGAGATATTTTCGTGTTTCTGCACTTTGGTCCAGTTTTAAATAATCTGTTTGAGGCTCCAGAATTGTTTCCAGCTGTTTACGATGCGTCTGTTGATTTCTTTTTTCTTTTGGTCCTTAAAAAATTTTAATAGTCCCAAGTATATGTAGTCCTCAGTGCATTTAATTTGTTCATGGTCCAGAATTATTTCTTCTCTGATGTGGTTTGTCATCACTTTTGTTTTTGATTTTTTGATTTGTAGTCTATAGTTTTTGAACAAGCTAGTACAGATCCCTCTTTACCACTCTGCCTACTGGGCCCAGGCCCAGGGCCCGCAATCACCAGGGGCCCCACATTGCTAAAACATCACTTAACCTGTATTGGTCTATTTTCAAGAAAAAATATTTCGACACAATTTTAGATGCATAATGAATGATCAGAATTTGTTCTTTCCTTGCTGAACAACAACCTTTGCTGAACAATTTAAATCACATTCCCTGCGAAATTATATGTATGTATGTGGATCCGAAAAAAGGAAGAAATCTAAACAACAGAAGGAATTAATTGAGAAATTACCAAAACTGACATCATATTTCACTTCAATTGCAGGAGAAACGTCTGCAAGTAATACTTTAATCCCTACACTTATCTACACCTTACTGTAAAGGGGACTTACATAGTCAAAAAATGGTTTCACATTATGATTTCATGAATAAAATTCTGCATTACCAATGACAGTAGAATCTATTAGAATTTGCCATAGTAATTGTATATTTTAGACAAATAGACTTTCCATTTAATTTTCCAGCAATAAAGTGCCGTGGATTTAACGGACTGTGGACACAAACATGAAATCTCAATTAATGGAGCTGCTCTTAATAAAACAAAGCAACATATAGTTACGATCTCTTAATTTTTACTTAATCATTGTTTATTTTCAAAATCCAGTTTTACACAGAAATTTCAATGCGCTTTGATGCCTAGTGTCCAAACTTAGCTTCATTCGTAAAAAGAAATTAAAAATGTTCAAACACACATTTTTATTTCATTAGTCAGTTTCTTTAGAAATATTTATACATGACAATAAGTCGTCATCTTCCCAAGTTGAAGAAATTTTGTCTGCCACATCTTCTAAAAATTTCGGAGGTGAATCAAAAAGCCAAGGGCAGGGCCCTAATCATGAAACTGCAACAACTCGGATTGTAGCTGTTGTAAGGTTTTTAGCTTCGAGATGGCTTCCATTGCCAGTGGTCATGCGTTTTTTCAGCAAATATCTGTAATGAATTTATTCATCTCATGGGAAGACAGGTTTTGAAAATTATTGTAAAAGAAGTCAAAATGGCGAAATATTTTTAATTAGCGTTAATGTTGATCAACTAACATTTATTATTCGCTCCGTAAAACGAGTCCGTTGGTTTTTGGACTTTATTCCAATTAACGAACATAGATCTGATTATTTAGCGGAAACCATACTGAAGTTTTTGGAGGATCATGACATTTTGATAACAGATTGATAACAGATTTCAGAGGCCAAAGCTACGACAACGCGGCAAATATGTCAGGAAGGTTTTCTGGTCTGCAGGCAAGAATAAAAGTAAAATGTAAATTTGCCACTTTTGTAGCATATGAAGGCCACTCATTAAACTTGGTAGGAGTGCATGCGGCTGGGTTTGTCTTAGAAGCAACCAAATTATTTGACATTATTCAAAAATTGTAAAACTTCTTTTCGATATCTTCTCATCGATGGAGTGTGTTGACTGCTCATTTAGGTCCATAAAAAGTTTTAAAAAGTCTTTCTCAAACAAGATGGTCGGTGTGAGCTGATGCACTAAGCGCCTTATATAAAGGTCATCAAGAAATTGAAGAAGCTTTGATGTCTATAGCGAACGATTTAGGACAGGCACGAGAGGCCAGAAAAGAAGCATTTAGTCTTTGCAAAAAAATGTCCAAGCTTGAATTTACCATACTTACAGAACTTTGGAACTCTGTATTGCAAAGCAATAATAAAACAAGTACTTTACTTCAAAACCAAAATATTACCCTGGATGTTGCAATAAATTTGCTGAGTGCAATAGATGAATCTATAATTGGGCTCAGGGACAATTTTGATAACTTTGATTCATCAGCCAGACAAAAAACCCGGATTCCAAATGTATAAGGACCTTTCTGAAAGGATGAGGTGCAGAAGCTCACGCCATACTTTTTTTGAAGGCTCTGGACCCTCAGTAATCCTGACTGGGAAAGAAAGAATTAAAATTGAAACCCTTCTTCCCATTGTCGACACACTAAGCGTTCATTTGAAACAGACGAAGATTGGCCAGCGTTTTGACTTTTTTTTTCGATTAAAAAATCTGAATTCCGAAGACTTAAATAGAACTGCAAATCTTTTGCTAAATTTTACACCGGAGATGCGAATGGAGATGAACTACATGCTAAATGCCTGTATTTAAAAGACAACTTGAAAATTAGTAGACACAAAAATAAAAAAATTGACAACATTCTAGAGCTTTATAATTTTTTAAGAACTAATGAAATTGAATATGTATTTTCAAATGTTGAAATTACACTAAGAATTTTCTTCAGTATGATGTTGACCAATTTCAGTGTGGAACGTTCCTTCTCTAAATTAAAAAGAATCAAAAACAAACTCAGAATTGACATGTTTGTCGCTGATGTCAAGAAAGCGACATCCTCAGAGGCATGGATTTTAAAGATGTAATCAATGATTTTGTTATTCTCAAATCAAGAAAAAGACCACTTCATTAAATTTTGTTTATTCTATTTTGAATTTTTATATCAAATATTTATTTTTTGTTTTTATTTTTACTTTGTTTATGTTTATGTTTTAAATGCTGCAAAACCTAATTATCTTTTTAATGAATTAAAAAAAATGTATTTATTTCAAAAACAAAAAGAATAAATATCAATTCAAAGTTATGTGATTTTTATATAATCATAAAGGGGCCCCATTTTCGAAAAGTGACCAGGGCCCCCAAAAGGGTAAAGACGGCCCTGAGCTAGTAAGTTCTGTTGTCATTTCTTGTATATGTTTTGTTTAGCTTTTGTAGATATTAATACTATATCGTCCGCAAATCTTAGGTTGTTTAGAAGTTGTCCACATATCCTTATACCATATTTTGTCTTCTAGTTCACCTTTTGAAAAATATCCTCTAAGACTGCACTAAATAGTGGTGGTGAAAGCGGGTCTCCAATTGTCTGACGCCTCTTGTTATTTTAAATTTACGCCCTTTACTCTCTGTTTTTATTTGTGCTACATTATTTTTGTATACGTTTTTGATAGATATTTTGATTTTCTAGAGATGTCCATATTGGTTCGTGTTCAAAGCTGTCAAATGCTTCACTGAAGTCTCTTCAGTCTCAACCTGAACCACATTTATCAATTTATTTAATTTTACTTATGTTTTTATGAATTATTTTTATTTTCGCACAAGGCAGCATCTAATCATAATTTACCCTATTGTTATTCTATACACATTGTAACATACATACATATAATCATTTAACACGCGCACGCATTAACTGCTCATCTTGTACATAGTTAAACGAATTTGCTCTGATGTTAAGCCTAACGGCTTGCATTTCTTCTATTCTCCCTTATTTGTTATATTCTTATATTTCTTTACAATGTAAGTTAGTTTTAAGCATTTTTATAATAAATCATTCTTGTTTGACGCCTCATAAAGACAACACGGCCTTTTATTTCTTCTCAGCAACTACCTTACTAGGATTTTGAGTAAGGTAATTGCGACGTTGCGCCATAAGAGCTTTGTTTGGTCAAGAATCTACTAAGAGATTTAACAAAGTATATGAATAAAAAGTATATTGGTTGTTGAAATTCATTGCACTTTTCTATTAGTTCATTCATTCAGGTGGTCTGTTGTTGAAAAACCTTCTCTGAATCCAGCTTGTTCCCTAGGTTGTTTATTGTTAAAATCGTGTTTGAAGTTCCTGTAGATTGTTTTGAAAACAGCTTATAAATTGTTGAAATGTTACATATAGGTCTATAGTTTGTCAAATCGTCTGTTTTTCCTTTTTTATGTATAAGTGTAATGGTTCTTTCTCTCCATTGCTTAGGGATTTACTGAGTTCTTATGATTTCGTTAAACGTAAATGTTAAGATTTCGGAAAGCAATTCTATCCCGTGTATTATCATTTCTGCAGAGATTCCATCATTTCTAGTGCATTTGTCCTTTTTCAAATCGTCTATGGTCCTTTCAATATTTTCTTTACTAAACATGGAAGTTTGCTTTGTTAGGAGATTGATATCTATGTTTACAATATTTTCTTCTTCAGTTACATGGTTGGTCGAGGAGAATAGTTTTTCGAATAACTTAGTAGCATTTTCGTTTAACTCTTTTCTATTTGTTATGTTGCTTGCATTTTTGGTTTTTAAGGTAATAATCTAATCCTGTTGACTGTTAAGTAATGATTTTGTTTTACTTATTGACTTTGTCTAATCGTATCTCTAGCTATTGTTTCGTTGAACTTGTTGATATCTTTAATTATTTCTAGGTTGAAAGTTTTTCTTAATTCTTTAGTTCAGTTTTTTCTTGGTCAAGTAATTGTTGTTTGGTTCGTAGAGTATCTCTTCTTGAGATTAAGATTTTTGTATTGTTGGATAATTTATCTTTTGATGTTTTGGTGTCCATAATTGATAGTTTTGCAGAGTTTTTAATGATTTTTTCTAATTCGTCATATGTGTTTTGTGTGTCACGATTTGAGGTTGATAATTGATTTATTTTTTCTGTCAATGTTTGGTTATAATCTACTATTTTTTGATTGGGAATCATTTTTGGGATGAAATGGCCTTGTCGGTTCCTTTTCAGTGTCTTATGGCTTATAATGGTTTCTGTTTTTGCTAATCTGTGGTCACTGTCGAACTTTACGTTGTTGAGCACGGATATGTCTTTGACTGTCTCAATTTTGTTTGTCAGAATCTGGTCTATTTCATTTTGTGTTTTATTATTCGGTGATATCCACGTCCATATTCTGTTTTCCTTCAACTTCTTAACCAGCATTAACTTTTTCAAAAAGGGCTAATTTTTGTTTAATCATAGGCATTTTTTTATATAATTTGTTTGAAATTTTATTTTGTAAAAAAACCACAACTACCGACACAAAAGGTAAATCAACAAAAAAGTAAACAACAGATTAAAAGTTTTGTCAAATGTGATATTTGAGGTTGCTCATGACATAATATGCCCAGTAAAAAAAACACTGGATTGCGGATAAGACTGCGGAAGAGAAGTTGGATTGGATTTTACTCTTGAGGAGTTTAAGGGTTAACAAATTTGTTCTTATCAACCAATGTTGCAACAAAATTGACCATTTTAGGACAGGTAAGCACTATACAATTCATTCTTCGTATTTTCTCATGAATTTATGGTGAATTGACTTAAGCAATGGTGAACTGATATTAGCATAGTGGTAGACGTTTGAACTTGTAGGCAAACCAGAATGACGGATTGGTTTCCGGTCTTTATAATAGAGTGTCTTTGGTGAGGTGAATTAATTTTGTTTTGACAGCCAAATCTTTTTCAGATATTGAATTTTTTCTAAATTGTGATTTTTGTTTTTACTTTTTTTTCGTTAAAAAACGGTAACTTTGAGTAAAGCTTTATTGTCATTATGTTTATAACAAACCAATGTAATTCAATAATTTTCAATAATCACCTTGAAATTCTTCAAATTTCATAATTCACCGAATTTTTGTATGAAAGATCCGTTCAAATAATCAAAAAACTAAAGATGCGAGCACAATTTATTAAATTCAATTAAATTTTCGTGAGTGATTAAAATCAGTGTCAAATTATATAACTTGCATTCATTTTAAAAAAAATTCCAATACATCAAACATAAAAAAATTATTATTTATATACTGGAGAATATGTACATTTTGCGCTATTGAAGATATGGTTTATTTGTTTCAAGTCCAAAGAAAAAACGCCAACAAATAACTTACCAAATTATAAATTCAATATGAATATTTATTGTTCCACAATTCTCCCTTGTTCCCATTTCTAATATTACTAAATTATTTCAGCGGATGTTTTGTTCACAAATGAACTGATGGTTAAAATCTTGCAACACATTTTTATCCAATTTCATTAATTTAAATAAATACTTATTTTTAATTGAATCAAAAAAGCTTCAAATTTACGACCATGTTTTTGAACGCACCCATGCCATTTTCAAATTGAAGAAATTTGATTTGTCTAAGCACTAAATTTGAGAATGTGTTTGGTTTTTGCATCGTTTTACGCACACTTTCTCACATCTAGTCTTCCACAGCCTCTGTAGGCGAACCAAAATGTCAACTTACCTTTACGTATTTCAACATTTAAATCTTAGAATTGACGATATTTATGTATGTGTTCTAAACGTTGTTAGAATCGTAAAAGTCTTTTCAAGTCTCGAATCCTGATAATAAAATTAATAAGTACACACTTCTATTTGAAAATGTTAAACGATATGTTTAAAAGGTTCAAGTTTTCCTTGAATCCTTTCAAATACTTGCAAAAACTGTAAACTAACGATGTTAAAACTCTAAATAAATGTGTAATGATTTTGGAAAATTGTTTATGAAAGTTTTCTAAAGTTTCAAATACTCACCTTCCATAAGTAGAATTACTTCAGTTCGCCCTAAAATACAACAAAAAAAATTAAAACAAACCCTAGAGACGCCCACCCCTTCCACGAAACTTTAACAACAACTTATCCCCAATTTGGCCTCCCTTCCGATTTCCGATGAAACAGCTATTTACTCATGTATTTCAAATGTAAATACCGCAAAAAGAAGCAAATTAAAAGAAATTGAAAAAAATCTCGCGTAACGACTTTTAGAGACGTTTTTCAAAAAAAAATGAAAAAAAAGAACTTCATAAATAATACATAAACTTTCAAGCCAAAACCTCAATTAGATCCTTCAAGTCCCAAATAAGCCTTTCAATTACATTTAAATATACGTGCACAGAAAAAAGGAAACGGAAATAACTTCAATCCTAAGTAGAAGAATAAATATGTACAATAAAATAAAATAAAAAGAAAAGAAAACCCTCATAACACAAAACTCCCAGGTCCAACAAAATCTGAATAAGTAACGACTCCAGAAAATTAAAAATTTACTTTTTTTTAGTATTTGTATTTTATATCTCAAATATGCCTTAAGTATACTTTTGTTTCGCGAAAAGTCTAAAACTTTCTGTGGCCCTCCCTTCCATATTCCATTTCCGCCTCTCGTCTACGAGTATACCCATTTATATTCAATATCCTAGCAAATGACAATGTAAACATGAAGGAAATAATATCAATATGAAATTTCATCGACAGAAAAATCTAACCGTTCGTCCTGTCGTAGTCGTCGTTCGTCGTTCGTCGTCCTTTCGTCATCCTGCTTCCATCCAATTTGAAATAGTTCTTCAATAAATAGAAATTGGATCGACCGAAAAAAGGGAAGAAATCAGTAAAAAATTCGAGATGAATTTCACTTGACAAGTTTTTTCTACCCACAAATTCATCCGCTGGAGCATAATCAACCAAAAGGACCTTAACGCAAATATTGAAATGTCTTGCAGCACACAAGAGCACAAGGGTCCAGGAACCATCAGGAACCCGAACCCGGACCAGGAAAGCAATGGGAAAAAGATGTTTTCTTTTTTCGTTTTGTTAAATATTTGAAAAATTTATTACACCATTCTCCCGGTGGGGGGGGGTAAATGAAAGAATGCGCCCGTAGGTCTGGGATGAATACCAAATCTAGGAAAACCCCTCCCAGCATTTAAGGACAAAAAGAAAGAAGTTCACGTTAAAATTGACAACTTTCCGCTGAGCAAACAGAAACATGACTCGTCGTAAAATTCACAAGCTAAATTTCTCAATTTAAAAAACAACAAGAAAAATTCGCGTGAGGAACAGAACTGGAGTGATTGTCCTGCCTCCTTCCCCGCACTGCCCAGACCAACCCCAGCTAAAGCCCATGCATTCGAAATCCTATAGTCCTCGAGATTCCTCCAAGTGTGGAAAGATATCGTGTTAAGCACACCTCTCCATTTCCACACCTTATAAGTCCAAGGCTTCTAAAGTCTTAGGACATTTAGAACATTGTTCTTTGATTGTTCTGGAAATATAAAAATTGAATTGGTTCAAGCTCTGCACGATTTTTCTAGAATTCCTTTTTTTTAAACTTTCAACTACAAAAAAAGACGTCGCTACCGCCACGCCACCGATGACGACAAGGACTACAACAGCGATTAGGACGGGGAAGAAGGGAGAAACATTGTTGTCCTTGGGAGGACATTGAGTAGAAATAAAAAGAAGGAAGGAAAAAAGCCTTTGTTGTGTACAGGGATAGGATAGTGTGATAGCTATCAGATCTTGTGGGGATAAAGCCGAGTAGTAGGTAAGCTATACCTTACCCAAGGTTGGAAAAAAGAAAAATAATAAGCCTAACGTGTTGGATATAAATTTGATGTCATTTTATCGGGCGAGTGCCATTGAATAGATAAACTCTGTTGTGTTGTTCTTGATTTTTCTCTTTGTGTTTTTTTATTTTTATTTTTATATTTTATTTTGTTTTTGTTTCTTGTCGTCTTCCTCTTCTTTGCCCTCCTTTTTTTGATTTGATGGTCTTCTAGTAAAGGATATCTTTGTTCTTATTTGAGGAACAAAATGAAAGTTTTCCTTGGCCCATAGGCGGTCGCAGAAATTCTTTCAGGAGGTGTGTGTTATCTATAGATTTGGTTGGGAAATAATTTGTATCAATATTCAACAGCTCAAGGCTGTTCTAAATCCCAACAATTCAATAAAAACAAACTTTTAAAGCCTGCCGAGAGATGTGTATTCGTTTGTAAGGGTACTAAAGTTTAATAACATATGTTATGGAATAATATTGTAACCTAAGTGTTATGGGAGCTAAATAATGTTGTTTAAACTTCACAAGTTCACAAGTTTGGGGCCCATTTCGTTTTGAATTTCATCGATATCTTCTTTAAATTGATTTTAATCGATTAAGTTTGTTTGGGTGGAAGACAGCAGTATTATTTGTCATAAATAACAATGACTTAAAAGTCAGTTGCTTGCAGTTGAATATTCTGCCCTTCCGTGGCCATTTTAAACAAAAATTAAAGTCAATAGCGCAATATTTTGAATGATTTAAGGGCGAGTTATTGCGATCATTGGTTTTCACCATTGAAACCAATCATTGAAATTTGTTTTATAGGTCGTTTACAGCTATTATTGAAGATGTTTGTCATTTAAATAAATTTCATGATTGAAATATAGCGTATGCAAAATTCTGACAGAAATCTGTCATTGAAATTGTATAAAATTGGAACACAAAAGAGTGAAACCAAAGCTATCTTTGGTTTTTATCATTAGAATCAATCATTGGAGTTTTTTTGACAGTTTGTTCGTAGCTGTCATTAAAAATGTCTGTTTCGATTTTCTAATTGGAATTGGGCATTTGAACCTAGAGTTAATAATTGAAAATAAAACTGACAGCTGGGAATGCAAGGAAAATGGAACGCATTCATTGGAACGAGTCTGTCAAACTTGAAAAATAAGATGTTCGTTTGAAAACGAAGGGTAATATAACATTTTGTATAAATGTATTAATGTGATAGTTTTCACAATTTAAATAAAAAAAAGAATTCAACTTTTTTAACAGGATCTAAAATTTGTATTTATTTTCAAGTACTTTTAATATAAAAAATACATAATTCGTTTATTAAAATTATAAATTGCAGTGGCAATAACATTCTGCCCACTTTGAATTATCTGAAGGATATCTTCAATCATCAATTGGGATGGGTGCTAATCGGTTAACTGCACTGCGAATGGTTCCCTTTTTCCTTTGCACATCAACGACTCGAACCTTCCAATCTGAAGATTCAACCAAATTAGTTACTGTTCCAATGTGCCAGTTTTTTAGGATACGAATTATCATCCCCAACTAGAACGAGTGTGTTGACGTTGCTGTTTTCTGTTTTCTGACGAAGTTTGCCCTTTAGCTCGTAAATCGGCTAGGTACTCTTTCGACCACCGATTCCAAAAATGCTGCTTTATTAACGATAGTCGCTGCGATCGCTTCAACGCAGACATTTTGTAATCAGTGACCACTGTTTCATAAACTGCGTTCATTGGTCCACCAATCAAGAAATGCCCAGGTGTAAGCACTTGCTCGTCGCTCGGGTCACTGGACATAGCATACATGGGCCTGGAGTTTAGTATAGCTTCTATATCTGCAACAATAGAAGATAGTTCCTCAAAGGTCAGAAAGGCATCGCCGACTGTACGAAGAAGATGATTTTTATCAGACTTTACGGCCGCTTCCCATAGACCACCAAAGTGTGGTGTTCGAGGTGGGATGTGATGAAACTTAATATGCTCTGTAGCACACCAATCACTCATCTTCTTTTCCAACCGCTGGTTCAGGAAATTTTGTCTGAATTCCTCTAGCTGATTACGAGCCCCAACAAAATTTGTCCCGTTGTCGCAGTACAAATCTTGGCACAAACCTCGTCTTGCCACGAATCTCTTCAGTGCTGCAACGAAACCTTCGCTAGATGAGTCAGACAACCTCCAAGTGCACAGCTTTTACAACAAAGCAAACGAAGAAGCTTATAAGTGGTTTAAAATGGACCACAAAAATCGACACCGATCCTTAAAACAGTCTTGCAAGTTGTACTCTGTCAATAGGAAGATTGCCCATGATTTGTCCCAACATCTTAGGTTTGTATTTAAAGCACTGCCAGCAACTGTCCACGACCTTCTTTGCAAGTCTGCGGGCGTCTAATACTCAGAACCTCTGCCGCACAATACCAACTAAAGCTTGGGGACCTGCATAATAATTTTTGTTATTAAATGATTTAAAAAGGTTTTTTACAAAAAGGTTGGATTTAGGGAGAAGGATAAGACATTTAACAGTATAAGGAATGTCCGCATTCAGCAGACGCCCACTTACTCTGAGGAGTTTAAATGAGTCACCATCAAGGAAGGGATTGAGGTTTTTAATCGCACTCGTAGGGCTAGTTATAATTCCTTTCTCTAGTTTCTGAATTTCCTCTTGGATATGTTTTTGTTGAACGTTCTATACAATTCTTTCAAAAGCATGATTTATTTCGTCCGCGTCCAAAGGCTTATTAAATTTCCTCAAACTCAATTCCTGATTTCTTCCTTTGAATTTTCTTGCTGATTATAATGATCCAACGCAATATAAGAGTAAATACTCTACAAGTTTTGTTAATGCTTTTAAAACGTACGTAGTTTCCTTCAAAATCAGTGTCAATAATTTTTGAAAGCAATGTCACATGGCCTTTCCGCATTCCAGGAGTATCTTTTTGTACAGGCCACATATCCTGTGGTAGTTTAAGATACTTCGGACCTGAAAACCATATACTTTCCATCAACTCACTTCCATAAGCTCCTCTAGATATAATATATGCAGGATTTTGCTTTGTACTCACATATTTCCATTTACCCTATGGCAAACTAGTTTGTATCTTAGAAATCCTATTGGCTATGAACTTCCCAACAAGACGGATGCGCTGAAAGCCAGCATAAAACGATTTCTGAATCAGTCCAGAGGTGTATATCCTCAACTAGGTGGGAAAAGTTTGGAAGTATCTTGGAAACCACCGAAGACAGCATTTCCGCTGCACATAATTCTAGCTTTGGTAAGCTAATGGTTCCATGAAGTTAAACGCTTTGTGGATGTAAGGCTAGCACATATCTCGGAATTTTGATTAATTCTAAATCCTTCAAAAGATTTTGAAAATCTTCAAACTCCGTCTTTTTAACCCGAAGACCTTGCAACAAAATTTTACCCTTAACAACGACTGGGTTAATAAGTCCTAATGGGTCAAATAGGGTAGATAGCTTAGATAGAATTATCCTTTTGGTGATTTTTGATTTTGATCTAAATTCTAGAACTACATACTGAAACTCATCTGATGATGGATTCCACTTCATTCCTAATGTTTTAATAATATCAGAATCATTTATTCTGAGCGGTTTTTCTCTGTCGATCTCTGGGACAACTTCCAACAACGTTCTTTCATTTGTCTTTATTTTAAACATAACAAAGTTAGTTTTTCTTATCGCTTTTAAATCCTTTTTTAACCGAGTTTAATAATTGGATACTTACTAAAAAGTGCCAATTTAGCAAATTCTTAGGTAAACAAAAAATGATTATTACACTTTTCGCAGCATACTCTCAACATTTTACTGAAGTTTAAATAACAAAGTGGCTACCTTGTATTTCTGACGTTTCAAATAGATAGGTCTGTTTGCAAGGTTTAGGTCCGTTCGCTTTGTTTTTCTTAAGAACTGTCACTGTTTAGACGTCTTCAGATGCACCGTTCTTATAAAATAAATTTGTTAACTATCAAAATGCGGAACGCCTGATAGTGATTGTTTGAAAAATTCAACTGTCAAATCTTTTCAAGTTTTTTTAAAAGGTTTAAATTATGTATATCACCACAGATACACCAACATATCGTTTATAAACAGGAACTGGAGCTTTAAACATTATTCATAATTTCTTGAAAGCAGTTTTTTAGGAAAACTTTTGAAGAAATCGAAAATTGCTTGTACAGGGTCCGACAAAAAAACCTCCAACAAGATGTACATTTTAGATCTTTTTGACGGACCCCTTTGTTCGGCATAGTGCGAGCTATAAAGATAAACATACGATGGCTGCGTTCAGTTTCAGATAAATTGTGTATCCTTGTTTTTAGAACTTAAACATTGACTTATTTTGATTTTGTTTTTCTAAATGACCAATTTGGTAGGTTACACCTCTAAGCTAGTTTTGAGTATCAAGTTATCATGTTTCATAAGTTGAACAAAATACAGGTTACTATTTTTTCTCAAATAAGCCGTTCCGATACGGCATAAAAACTCCATCACTGACAACAGTACTCGCACACAGGGATGATTGAGAGTTGTAAGTCACTAGGCCCTAGCTTAAATTACTGTTGCGCTACCTAATTTATTTATAGAAAAGTTCTGGGTTAAATAATATATTTTTTTTATTAATACAAATTTACAACTGTCGTTCCAATTCTGAAATATTGACTCTTATTAGAAAATCTAAAATATTACCTCAAGCTTTGTACTGGCTTGGAGCTGAACTCCAAAAATGATCTATTTTGTAGCGTTTTGACAGCTAAAAACTACTGTCATTGTATATTTTATTTTTAATAATTTGTTGAAGAACCAAGGCACTAACATTTTTTTGTAAGCAAAGAATAAAAATAAATGTTAAATTGAATTAAACAGAGTGTAAGTTTAAAGTCTAAGTGCAATGAATCGTATGTGTCGTTCTTTAATAAAGTGCTTTGCCTTGCGGCTCGTTACGTAAGGGCCTAACATTCATAATAACCAAATCTGTAAGTTGTCAAAATAAAAATCTCCTTGTCGTCACCATTTTTTTTCTTCAATTTCTACTTCTGTCAAATTTGCAACTTACCAACGCCCGAAGTTTGAAGTCATATTTCGTTTCAATATCTTAAAGATCGCGTTACATGACAGATAATATCGTAAGGACTTCAAAATCTAAATATTGGTCTGCTTTTTGCGAATAGCTGAATGTTTGTTTTCTTTATTTTTTGACAGCTATCAAACAGCCAGTCTAAGTAACAACTTATCGCTTTAGGTGAGGCTGGCCCAATCAAAAGGTTTTAAGACGAAGTTTTAAGTAAGACAAAACATTAAAATCAAAAATTTGTATGTTTAAACTGACAGAAGGTTAAAGGAGTGTTTACATATGTATGTGTCAAAAACGATAAGGTTGTTAGGATTTGGATGTGAATAGAGCCAAATAGAAGGTGATGTAAAATCAAAACGTCATTTGAATTCAGATATCTCTACGTTCGATTTTTGCGTCTGAAGTTAAATTGCAGGAATCCTCTTCATTGAATGCTCTCGATTCTTGAAATATGTACGCCTTGATAAATGGACCGTACAGGAGGGGTCAGGCAAAGATGACGGAAAGTGATAGCGGTGCAATATAAGGTCTACAAAATTTGTTTTACCAATATTATGTACAAAACTGAATGTTAAGCTGGCTGTAAGTATTTTATCGTGTTAATGGGTCAGTAAATTCAGCTTCTCATCACAAAAGAGCCCAAGGTGATTAACATTTATAGAGGACATAATATGTAACTGGATCATGGAAAAAGTATTGGCGGGGCTTTCATAAAAAAGAAATGGCTGACCTCCCCTTGTCACTTAAATAAGAAACTATCAAATAATAGTCGTCTAAAAATCGATGTCGTCAACGTAAAGTGATTTGTGGAAATATTTGATAATGATTTCCACATCCTTTATAATTATAACAAAAAGAAAAGGTCCTATGGGGGCTACCTTGTGGTACACTAGGATTGATCTGCTGGAATGGAAATACAATTTCGAGGACTAGGCTTGACTGCGCTACTTTTTGTGAAACTTTCCGCTTTATCGCAAAGTGAACATAGTCAAATTAATTTCAAAATAAAAATGTTTCGAATATTTCATTGGAAATATAATTCTTCTGGAAATATTATTTCATAAGAGCTAATTACGATTTGTCGTGGACGTGTGGACTTAATGAGAGCTTTTGGTCTAGAAACAAGGGGAACAAGTAGTGCCCTCCCTGACAAGTACATTCTTCTATGACATAACCTCCATCTAGCCGCTCTAGTCACAGCCAGCAGCGCCAGAGCGACAGCCACAGCGTATATAATCATAGAGGAAACGTATATTCGCAGCTAAGCACACACGTCTCCTTTAACCAAGTTTTTTGTAGGTGGGCGGTGTGGGGAGGTCTTGAGCAGTGATGGAGGCATAAAGCGAAAGAGTCCTTTTTTCGATTTGCTGCCCCTGCTTTTTTTGTGTGAGTGTGTTTTTCTTTTAGGCAAAAAGGTAAAAGGCAGAAAACTTCAACTTCACGTTCACTACTTTCCTCCTCGTTTACGTTCCTTCCGGCTCCCATACACATACTCGTAGTCGTCAGTCGTATAGTCGTCGTCGTCATAGTCGTCTTCGTCGTCTTGGATTTCTCTCATGAAAGTCAAATAAAACCGCATACTATAAAGCTAGAAGGACAGGCACAGGATTTGCCTGCTCTATACGCTCGCTCGGTTTCGACTTCGGCTCCTTGACAAGGACTCTTGTTGGTTTTCTATGTTTTCATTTTCATTTTTGTTTTATTTGAATGGGTTTTATTTGACGTGTGTGTGATGACTTAGTTCGGTTCGGCAAACGGAACGCGTACCAACATACATATATGGGGTACTTTGTCAGAAAAAACGAATGGAAATGATTTCGCGCCAACGAATGGGCCAACTCCTGGATTCCTTTTGTCGTCCTTTTTTTTCTTACGATTGTTCCAAAATCTTCGTAAATTGTGAACAATTTATTTATTTTTATTGATTTAGTGCGACCGGGAAAAGGAAGAGTATGGTGATAGTGACGGTGACTGGCGGAACTAAGTTCGAGTATAAGTGGCGTTGACAACGACGAACGGTGATGGTGGCGCTGGTGGTACGGCGGTGTCTGTAGAAATGCGACATAGACGAATATAGAAACGATGATGAGGTTGGAATTTGGTTCAAAAAGACGAAGTAGAAGAAGAAGAAGGTGTGCATAAATTTGTTCCTAACGACTTGGGCAAAAGTTTTGTTCTATTTCATTGGTTGTTATTGCTGTTTTTGTTGTTATTTATCTGTTTTTATTGTTGACAACGGGTGGCGCTGCTGGCGTGTTATGTTTATACTACAAATATCTATTGTGAAAATGTATGTACGTATGTGACAGGAAGAGAGAGGTGATTGCGCTAGCTTTGCTTGATTAAAGGAAAGAAAAGAAAATGGAAACATCCAATTCCGGTGTTTTGAATTCAATTTCATTGAGTTTAGTATCTGAGAGACCTGTTTGTATATACTACGAGCATAAAACAACATCCAGGATATTATTTGATTAGCTATGTTTAGGATTTGTATCCATTCTTTTTATGAGTCAGAAATTTTGGGAGTGCATATATAAATTTATTCAATTGTATGAATATAAAAAGGCAGGATATGGAGTGTATCGTGTTACAGCATAGATTCAATCAACAACATGATGGGAATTAACTTGATTTGATTGCTGAAACTATGTTTGGTTTTGAAGATAGGTTATTGGATATAAGAGAAAGTAGTGACTGTACCATCGTTGAACCAAGAAAGAAAACAAGGTTTTATTGTTATTTAACTTTGAGCGAGTTGTTGAGTGACATACATTTGACATTAAAGACAGTTTGAAATCATATAGGCAAAGGTTAACTGGTAATTTATTTAATCTCTCATCAAGACAAAACCGAAGGTTAAGTTAAACAACGGAAATGTGTCAAGTTCTTTTACTTGACATTACAATTGAAACAGAGAAGGCAAGTGTTTTTAATATTTATGAAATCCTCTTAACACACGTAGACTTTGTAAAAACATTCCATTGTCAGCAATAAATTTCCTTTAAAACTTGTTGCGATAAAATAAGGTTGGCTAAGAATTGTTTTTTCCGCACCCCAATTTTTAAGGTCCCATTTCCGATTAGACCTTCCAATTCTTAGATACTCAGATTCGTTTTTTTGTAATAATTAGCACACATAAAATGTTTTCAATAAACCTTAAATATGTCAGAGGCACTGTGTGAGTATTTGATAAAAAGGGAGGGTCTAGAAAGAAGGTTACGGTGTAGGCATATATTATTTTTGAATTCTAGAAAATTGCAACGATAGGAAAAGACAAAAGGCATAAAACATTCGAGTAGTACAGCCTAGGAACAAAAATCTTTGCTTCAAAGTACGAGCGAGTATTACTGTTAAGACATTAAATTGAAGTAATTCAGCTTGATATTTCACAATAGCATATTCCCTTAAAATAATTGTTAAAAAGGTTGGGACAAGGAACGTTACGATAATGACTTTTTCAATGATGTTATTATAAAGGGTGATTTTTAAAAGCTATAAGAAAGTTTAAAAAAAACACACATGAAATTCAGGAAAATGTATGAAATCTTTATTAAAATCAATAATTTAATGTTTGAAGACTATTTCATGCAAAAATTGACCTTGACTGCGCCTAAAATGGTCCATCCGCTTAGTCAATTTTGGCATACTCTTTATAACATTTCCGCCAGTATCTCACCAATAAATGTTTCAATATTGTCCTCCAATGCGTCAATTGAAGCTGGCTTGTCTCTATAGACATGAGCTTTACTGTAGGCCCACAAAAAATAGTCTAAAGACATTAAATTGCACGATCTATGCAGCCAATTGACCGGTCCCGAACGTGAAATAAAATGTTCACCGAACTCGTCTCTTAATAAGTCCATCGTTGCGGGTGCTGTGTGGCATGTGGCACCGTCTTGTTAAAGCCACATGTCATGAAAGTCAATCTCTTGCATTTCGGTTAAAAAAAAAGTTGGATATCATCTCACGGTAACGCTCACCATTTACAGTTACGTTACGATTCGCATCATCTTTGAAAAAGTACGGTTGCGACCAGCCCATAAGCCGCACCAAACTATGATTTTTCTGGATCTTGCAATGCTTCTGGCTGATATTCACTCTAAAATCGACAATTCTGCATATTTGCGTACCCATTGAAACAGAAACTATCTTCGTCGCTGAACACAATTTTTCGGTAAAAATGCGGATCTTCGGTCAACTTTTCAAGAGCCCGCTCATTAAAAATTTTACGTTCAAGTAAGTCGTTCTGCTTCAATGCTTGCACCAGCTGTATTTTGAAAGGCATCACACTTAATCCTTCCGCAAAATTGAAATTCTAGAAACCCTTTAAAAGTGTTTTTTTTTTAAGGAGTATTGAATATTGAAGGCATTTGATAGAGTTTGGAACCAAGATCTCTTATCAAAAATTCGTGCATTTGGTATTGATGAATCCCTTTCTTCTTTGGGTTAGAAATTAAATTTTGGACTGTTCAATTCAAGAAGTATTGGACGGGCTTAAGTCTAATATCCATAAAATAAACGCTGGTGTGCCTCAGGGGTGTTTTTTGTCTCCGACGCTCTTTACTATTTTTATAAATGAACTTTTGTCTGAAACTAAAGCTTTTCATATTCAATTTTAGATTCTCTTCCTTGTTTTTGGAATGTGGACTACATATGATACGCTCATATAATTCTGATCTTGACAGCATCGTACAATGGGGAATCAAAAACCGTGTAGAATTTAATGCTTCGAAAACTCAATAAGTGTTTTTTTGGTATTCCATATATAGTACAGTGAGAAATTGCCAACAAAACGATCCGCAGTAGCCAGATTTTGCATTTAAAAATTGGTACAAATAGTAAAAGTTTTGAGAATTCAAAAGCTAAAATTCACTAAGCAAACAAATTAACAAAAACTAATAAAATGGACAATTTGCAAGATGAAATGTTAAGAAAGCATATGGAAATTGAGATTCTATAAAAAAAAGTTAATTTAACAATTGCTTCAAGGAGGGGGTTTGTTCGTAGACTACTACATTAACATGTGGTGTCAAAGAGAGCTTGAAGCCCGCCTTAATTCTTTATATACCTGAATCGAGTTTTAATCAAATTGACAAAAAAATGGAGTAGATGGCATATTGTTATACCGAACTGCACTATTCAATTTTTCAGTGTTTAACAAGAATCAAACTATCTCACTTGCACTTCATAAGAAACATCGAAACACCATTTGCATTTTAGAAAATGCTTCAAACTTAACATTTTTAAATCTTCGTGTGCGGTGGACACACCATGATTTATGTAATCTAAACTGAGATAAACCTTTGGTGGAAACATATCAAAACATGAATATCTTTTCTATTGTTATCTGCCGCAAAATGAGCCCAGTTAGTCCATTACCATTAACAAAACTAAATAATATCAATAGTAACAGATTAATTTTTGTCTCCAATGGAAAACACATGATTCCAATTGCACAACTACTCAACGAACACAGCCATCGAGATACAAATGCAATATTAATAGTACCAACGTTTGAGTACGAAATCACATAAGATCCATTCAAAACTCGTATTAATGTCAAAAACTATCCCTAGTAAGATTCTACTCTAACTTTTATCGGTGTTATTCATACTATGGATTTTGTTTTTGTTATTCTTGTATAAGGTAGAAATGGCGATCTCAAGGCAACCTAGCCTGAGATCCAATTAGCGCTGTACTGCGCCGTTTTGATACCAAAAACTCGTTTGACCTGTGATAGAAAGGGAAAGATTTATAGAGAAGCTTTTTAGCGCTTATGTTAGAGCCATTTTGTCGCATTGAGAAAAAAGATTAGGTCTCTAATTTTTGTCTCAGATAGCTCATCAAGTTCGTAAAAGAATGCTTTTACAAAGTATTTCATTCTAGTGTTTGCCAAAGCAGGAAATGGATTATCGTTTCAGTTTCTCTTTGGTCACTACCACTACGGCAAAAGGTGTTGTAGGAGATACCCAACTTCTCCGGATGAACTCCTATAGGTCAAAGTCCGGTACAAACCGCAACAATCCTGGCTATGTCTTGCCTTGGCCTGCACAGAAGATCGTTTGTACGGGTTTTATTATAGGTGGGCCATATCTTCCTAGACATAATGCAGTTGGGTAAATTGATCCATCTTCGGTTTGATTCAGTTTGGTAGATAGAAAAGATTTTACCTTTCATAGCGCCAAGAGGAATGTTAACCATTTCCGCAAGTGATCTATGGATAGATTTTCCAAAAAAACACGCGTAATGCTGTTTTTTTTTCCGAGGTATGTCCATTACAAACCACTTGTTTCGGAGTGATCACATATCTGACATCTAAAAACATGCGGCTTAGTGTTTAGGTTTTCTCCGACTTATCTTATCTGGCTATAATTTATGAAACCTATATTAGCCTAAAACTACAGAGCCATTCCCATATTTGGACAGTTTGGACAGGTGCTCTTATAATCAAAATCAAAAGAGAGATCTAAAAATGATAGGTGACCGTTGTCTAATTGGAACTTCTGCATCTCTCGAACATTGTCGTAAGGTTCCATGTCTCTCATTATTTTATAGCTTGCTCTAGTGAAATAGCCATTTGCATTCCTCCCCTCGAACAATTCTACCCTAATACCCGTTCTTTTAGGAATGGCCATCTGTTTACCCTTCAGCCCAATTTCGGCTGTACAGTGTACTGTAAAGTAGACTGATTTTTTTAACCGCTCATCAAGAATGTGGAATGCTTTAACCAGCTCTTTTTTCCCTATCATTTTGATATTAAAAACCTTAAGCCCAATTTGTATCGGTATCTCCTCTTATTATTAACTTCCCTTAGGAAGTTATTGAAATGGGTCCGATTTGTCAAATTGAAAATTTTGACATTTATCTTCTAAGAAATATTGTTTTTAACATTCTGAAAAATATTTCGAATTGACAGTTTTTTTACAAAAAATAAAAACCTTAAAAAAAATTAATAAAAGTTGGTAAAAATTGATTTTCGACTTAAATATCTTTTCAAAAATTTGAGATAATAGCTTCTTACTAATTTTTACTTATAAGAAATATTGTTTTCAACATTAGGACAACTTTTGAGAAAAATTAAATTGACAGTTTTTTTACAAAAAATAAAAACCTACAAAAAAATGTATAAATGTTGGTAAAAATTGATTTTCGACTCAAATATCTTTTCAAAAATTGTAGATATTGGCTTAAATTACTTTTGTCTTTTCAAAAAATTGTTGTCAACATTCGATACAATTTTGAAAAAAAATCGAATTGACAGTTTTTTTACAAAAAATAAAAATCTAAAAAAAATACTAAAACTTGGTAAAAATTTACTTTCGACTTAAATAGCTTTTCAAAAATTAAAAATATTGGCTTCAAACTTATTTTATTTCACAGAAAATATTGTTTTCGATATTCAGTAATTTGTATATAAAAATCCAACAGTCCGTTTTTTCATAAAAATAAAATCTATACAAAATAGTACGCAAATTTGGTAAAAATTGATACGAGTACATATAGACAAACTTTTAAGCAAGACAAATCGACAGACGGGATGGGAAGTTATCAGTGTGGGTCGCATCCCAGCCTCTTTTTATTTTTTTTTCTTGATCTGACTTTTTGCAGCATTTGTGGTCAAACGAAAAATAAATCACTTGACAGCTGACAAAAACCAGTTAAATGTGTTGCCAACTTCAATGTTAAGTTATCTCTGAGCTAATCGATGTCTTGCACCTTATTAACTTTCGATTTCGAGGCGGGTTCTCCACCCATTTTCTATTAAATATAATGTGCAAGGAGATAAGACCTATGCACGGCTAGTGTAGCTCCTTCTGTCCTCTAACCTCAGAACAAAATTAAGCTAAAAAATTTGTAAAAATTACTGACTTAGTCAATGACTCACACCTGGAAAAATATCGGCTTTATAGTAACTTCAAAGTTGCATGACTTCAAAACAGGCTGACTCACTGATGGATTTATTGATCATTAAACATATAAATCACTTCCAGACGTCATAGAATCTTGAAATTTCGCACAAAGGTAAGTCTTGTTTCGAAAAGAGAAAAATATGCAGGATAGGAGTTGAAAATTGAAATTACCATTTCTAAGTGTTCTACAATAATATAATTTAGCAGAGTGGGGCGTGGTATCTACCCACTTTTCATGTGTTTGGTATGGATGATAGGGAATTATTTTTATTCTTAAGGATGACAATATTTAACATAGTGCAAGAAATTGATGCAAATTCAAAGACCAAAAGGCTTGGACCCACATTAACAACTTTCCATTAGTTCCTCCTAAAATTTTGAAATTTTTGAATTTAAAGAAATTAAAAGAGTATAGATTCGATTCAAATCAGTTTTGACCCCAATCTGAGCAAGACTAGAAGTCTATTTTCGAAACGGTTAAAAGCTAATATTTGATATAAAGACACATAAATCATTTCGGAACTCTTGAAAAATTTTGGTAGCTAAGAGATGTCCTAAAATCATTCAACCTGTAACTAGAAGACTAGGTTTTTTCCTTTTTAAAATCAATATTGTTAAATTTATTGTTATAAACTAAGTTGTGGTTTTACTTATCTTCAAAAACATAGTTCTTGATTATTTTAAAACATATTTAAGTAGAATATTTCAAAAACCTGAAGTAATGCAATAATTTTTACAAGAATTAAATCCAGGACAACTAAATTGTTGAATAATGCACAGTTTATTTTGTGAGACAGACAAAAAACAAGTTCACCATATTCAATATATTTAACATTAACGACAATGAAACGCCTTTTTTGAAAATAACTATATTCTACTTTTCTTAAGTGTTGTTATTTGTTAAGAACATTCAATGTATTGTTTTAAATATCTTAACTCTTAATCAAAATAACCAATGCTCCTATAGTTAATATTTTAATCATGTTTTGTGTAACCTTTTACTGAAAAGGAATCAAAAATACATTAAATTCGAAAGTCGGAATAATGTGTAGGTAATAATTGTTTAAGTCTTTCAAAAACTTCTCAATCCAACGACATAATAAAAGGCTTCCGAAAACAATTGATAATTGTACTTATGTAACTCAATTAAACTCTTGAAGCATTCAAATTATCTTTTAATGGGTTAAAGATGAGCTCAGCAAAATATTAATTACACCTCCTTTATAATGTTCGTGCTACAACGGCATACACATATATGCATAGCTATATGTACATAAACATATGAGTACGTATAATTTGCAAATATATACACACCGCATCCACATCCTTCCAATTTCCCCCAAAGGCTTAATTCTCAAAAACGAAAAACTTTTTGATAACAGCGCCGAAGGTTAAAAACCATAATTGCACAGTGGAGTAGTTTTTTTTCGAGAACTGTCAATTTAATGTGAAATGAAAGCTATCTGATTGAAATTTAATATTTGAGGTTAGAGTTGGTCATTAAAAGTAAAATTGACGGGTGAGAATACAAAGAAAATGGATCGCTTTCAGTGGAACGATTTTGTTCAATGAAAACGGTTTCATCATTTAATAAATCAATTCAAACTGAATTAAGAGAAAAGTTTCGGGTTAAATAAACAATTTTTTAGTAAAACAAATTTCACAAATCATTACCTTAGTTTTAATACCAAACATAACAAAATTTACTTTCTTAATCGCTTTTAAATCTCGAAACAGTATGATAAAAAACTAGTTTAACCTATAAATTGCTCCTAAATGTCAGATAGTGTTTGAAGATCTGTTCACTTCTTTAGGATGACGTTTGATAATAATCAGTGGAATCTTTATCTTTCATTTTGACATGAATCAGGTAGTGTGCACGAACTTTAAACTGTCAACTGTCAGATTTTTAGTTTTTGTCTGTTAAGTCAGACATGTTGACATATATTTTGTTTTCGTAAATTGAACTACATAAAACGACCTGCCTTCAGAAACTAAGTCCACTTTCAGAAGATGAATCGCTGACAAATCCAATTTCTTACCCTATCCTCTTCCACATTCAACCACCCCACTGTAACTTGTTGTATTTGTGTTTTATCACTGCTTCAAGGAAGAGAAATTAAAGAACTTCTCTAAATCATGATATTCATTGCCTTCAATTTGGCTTCTGTTGAGCGTGGGGACTGGGGACCGAGCGTGTACCATGTATACTCTGTAAACGCAAAGTCATGTTGGTGGTAGATATATCCTTACGCACGGGTGACACAAGATTTGCATATATTTCATAAGGACTTTGGCTGATTAAATACGTGTGCACATGCAAACAATATATAAGAAAAAGCATGAACAAAATGAAGAAAGAAAAATCGAAGATACAAAAGAAGAGAGAGAAAAAGAAAACAAAAAAAATACTTCCTTTGCAATTAATTTGCTTCTATATTTATTTTTATTTTTTCGTTCCAAGGCTAATTAGAAAGCTTAATTAAGTTAACGTCTTAAGCATTCGCAAGGGAGTCAGAGCGAAGAAAAGGAAAGGAGGGCGAAGAACTCAATGCGGTTAGCCATTCTAATAGGATTTCTAACAAATGATTGAGGATTTCATATAAATTGAGGGATAAATTCCCTAAAGTAATAATTTCGTCTTATAGTATATGGAGGAACTTAAGGAGGGGTTTTATTCGTATTCCTTCGCCTTCAAATCGGCCATCATCATCAGCGTAAGACCCACTTCAGAAAACTCTCGGATGGCATCACAACACACAGAAACATAGAAACGTTGTAACAGGAAACCATGCTGACGGACGATGGAAACGTTCGTGAAAGCTGAAGCATATCTCCTTCTCAAACCAGTCTCATGTTATACAATACATTTATACACAGCACAGAACTCGAGCCCGCACAGGAACCAGAACCATAGAATTGGAGAATTTCACACACACTGGTCATTGTCAAAATGTCCTGCTTCCAGTCTGTCCGTCCGTCCGTCCGGTTGTCAGTGTTCGCTTCGATTGTTCTTAACACCGCCGCCGCTACCACTGCCACTGCCACTACCGCACAACCATACTGGCTGGAATCTAAGAATGTTATCCTCAGGCATTTCCACTTCCACATCCATATCCACATTTGCTTCTGCTTCTGCTTTTCTAGTTGGCATTTCTGATGTTTTTGAATTTATATATGGAGCATCTCTATATCCACTTCCACATCCACCGTCACCACATCAGCAGCGCCACCTGCCACCTGCCGGTTTTGGGGCTGGGCTCTGTTCTCTGGGTTTGTCATGATGGTTTCGGTTTGGACCATTTGACATATTGAATAAAATGAAACAGAACTCATTGTGTATTGTGAGTTTATCATTTGAGATAGTTGCGGGACACCTATCGCTGATGGAGATATGGTCTTCAATAGGATCCTGCAGTTTTTGAACTTCCTCTATTTCTGATTCTATCGTATCGTATCGTATCGTATCGTATTGTATCGTACTGTACCGTATCGTACCGTAGCATGCCATTCAGTGTGTCGTGTTGCATTCGATGGGATGACAGATTTATGCGAATAAAAGTGGCTTTGCAGTTGCAGGTGCTTTCTTCTCTTGTCTCTGTTCATCGTCCGTTCTTTCCGTATATGGTGTACCTGTCATTTGCTCTGTCAGCTGATGCCATGTTATGTTCCAATGTTGTTGTTTCGGGTATTCCGTGTGGATGTCACACGTAGTGTGGTCCTAGACTGTGAATCGTATTCGCCCGTTCGACCAATTAAGGACACCGTCCTGCATTTTGCACCCCCGGAACCGGAAAACCTACTTTTTTGTGATGACGTTTCTGCGAATGTTTGGAAAACTGGCATTGGCATGGTTGAAGATTGAACTGCTAATGGTGTTTGGTGGTAAGAATGGGTGTGGCAGCACTGGACGAACAGAAAAATGTGTGTACTGATGACTCAGATAGATCTATACGTTCATCCACGACGACGTGTTTCATTTAGCGTGATCATTGGTCTGTGGATTGTGCGGTGCTTTCGATGATGAATACCACGCGTGCTAAGTTTCAGGTGCGGCGTTCTTTGGTTTATATGCTGTGTGCATTGTGCATATTGGAGATGTTTCCGGTTTTGACGTGAAAACACTTTGCTTTGATGTTTCTTTTTACTGGGTCGGTTTATGTGGTTGAGGTGTGTTTATGTTCTGTCCAATGAGTTTGTTCAACAATAACTCAATCTGCTATCTAATCGAGGTGCCTGCCATTAATTTATAATATGAAGTTTGAAGTTTTCTTTTTCAAATGTTAATTAGTTTTCTAAATGCAGTGAATGTGACAGATACCTTTATTAACCAATCATACAAATGAAGAGATGGAGTGTATTTTAGCTGTTTACTTGAATAACACCAAATCGAAAAAAGAAGGGTTTTTTTTAGTAACACTAATTATTACTTATTCATTTTAGGATTGAATACAAACTGAACCTTCAAACATCTTTATAGAGTATCTTGAGCCAGTATACCACAAGAAAGAGTGTTAGGCCAACTTTGTTTATTTAAGTAAAGGGCTGACTGAAACAGAGAAAAATTGACTGTACTAAGATCCGCACTAGGGTACAAGGAAGGTTTTAATATACACGAAACAAACAGTTCCTGCCTGTGTACTTTTGGAAATGTCGTACGAAGAACTGTAGAAATTTGTTTCAAAAACAATTACAATATTTGCAGCAGAATTTTTATTTTGGAAAATTGGTACCTTTGACACTTCCTTTGCTACCTAACCTTCGTCAAGTGCAGTCGCATTTTCTTTTCGCTCCTCAGTTGCCCTTTGCCACCTTTTTACCGACCCCAATTAATCAATTACAAATCAAAAAAAAAAAAATATTTATATCAATATACTCGCAGCGCGTGTGATAATTCTTACCCGACCTACTTTACTGCCCATCGCCGTTTCCCATTACACCAGCATTTTTTTCTTCTTGTGTACTAACAAGCATAGAAAAAATTAAAAGCAACTAAACAATAACTTTAACAAAAAAACATATTATTTATTTTTTGATTAATTATGTCGTGCGCCAATAAAATGTGTGTCATCGTTGACTCAAACGCGGAACTATTAAAGTGCAGTGGCCTTTGTGGGAAATACTTACACCCCTCTTGTGCTGGCTTGGCCAGAAAGGCGAGTGTTTACCTAAAAGACTATCTACGCAATTTTGCGTTTTATTGCGATGAATGCAATAAAATATCTGTGTCGGATATTATGATTGCAATTCAATGTTTAAAAGAATCCCTATCTAACGAACATTCGGTTTGCCAAGATCAAATTTCTAATCTCTCCAAGAAATTTGATCATGTTTGTAACAGTGTTGAGGACTCAAACATCCAATGTCAACAATCGTCTACGCAGTGCCTTTCCACGATACGTTCTTTGGAAAAACAATATTGTGACGTCATAGGTGGGTTGAATTCTCTTCGTGTAGACATTGACGATAAGTTAAAGGTGCTAACTTGGTCGGCAAACGATCTAAAAAAAAACTTGTCTGACCAGTTAAACCTACTAAAATCTGATAGAGACACCTCGATCTCATATTCTCATCTGATTGCGATAACTGTGTTGTCTCCCCGAGCCCTCATCTTCTCTCAACCTTGGATCGCTATCATCCACCCCTTAATCTCTCCTTCCCCATTGAATTTGAAGACAACTTTTTTGAAATGGAAAATTACTGTTATGATTTTCGTAGGGCTGATTTCTCCAAACTTAACAATCTTCTTAGCTCAGCCGATTTTGAATTAAGATCCCTCCAATTAACAGTTGAGTCCCTTACAAATTGGTTTTATTTGATTCTTTCGTACTGTATTGAAGAATCAGTACCGTTCTCTCGTAGAAAAGATTTCACCTCTGCTCCCCCTTGGTACAACAGAGAGCTCCGTAGCCTAAGAAATACCCGTAACAAGCTTTGGAAGATCTTTTTACAGTCCAAATCTGATACTGATCACAACAACTATCTTCTCGCCTATAATTCTTTCTCTGAATTAAGGGAATCCCTTTATAACCAATATCTTAACCAAATGGAAAATAACCTTCTTTCTGATGCAAGGAAATTTTACAAGTTTATAAATGTCAAACGAAAATCTGATGGGTTTCCACCTTCAATGAGTTTCTCCAACATAATCTCCTCTGATCCAACAACCATATCAAATCTATTTGCTAATTACTTTAGCAAATCGTATACTGAACATCTGCATGATCCTGATCCACACTACTTTAGTTATTTAGATGGTTGCACTCAAACCTCCCTTTCATCGTTTACAATAACTGAAGAAATGGTACTTGCCAAAATCGTAAGCCTCAAAGAAAACTTTAGCCCTGGTCCTGATGGCGTCCCATCAGTTGTTCTAAAAAAATGTATGCATTCTCTGTCAAAGCCTCTTACTGCACTCTTTGAACTCTCTCTTTCCCAAGGTGTGTTTCCTCATATATGGAAAGATTCATTTATATTTCCCATTCATAAACAAGGCAATAAAACTGAAATTAACAATTATAGACCTATTGCTAAACTTTCATGCATTCCAAAACTTTTTGAAAGCTTAGTTTATGATTCCGTTTATTTCCATTGCAAGCCTTTATTCTCCCCCGCTCAACATGGTTTTCTTAAAGGTAGATCCACTACGACTAACTTAATTGAATTTATATCCAAAGTTTTGTCAGCCCTTGAGAATGGCAAAGAAGTTGATGTCGTATACACTGATTACAGCAAAGCCTTTGATAAAATATCCCATAACATAATTTATCTCAAACTAAGAGCTCTAGGCTTTCCATCTATATTTATAAACTGGATAAGCTCCTATCTTGCGAATAGAACTTATAGAGTCCTTTTCCGTAACTCAGTCTCCAGTCCTATACATGCAACTTCTGGAGTCCCACAAGGTAGTCACCTTGGCCCCCTTCTCTTCGTCTTATCTGTTAACGATGTCTGTCTTAAATTAAAAAACTCAGATATCCTAATGTTTGCGGATGATAAGAAAATTTTTAAGATTATCTCTACTCCATCTGATTCCTTACTTTTACAAAATGATCTTAATATCTTTTTTGTTTGGTGCATGCATAATTTCCTAGAGTTAAATGTAGGTAAATGTAAACAAATGACCTTTTCGCGCAAACAAATTCCATCTCATAGAGTATACTACTTCCTTAATGACGCCGTCAACGCAGTCGATTCTATTAGAGATCTTGGTATTATGTGTGACAAACACCTGAATTTCCATTCCCATTTTGACCAAATTATTAATAAAGCTAATAGATCTCTCGGTTTTATTAAGAGATGGTCAAAAGAATTTTCCAACCCCTATGTTACTAAAGCGCTCTACATTTCCCTAGTCCGTCCTCATCTTGAATATGCATGCCAAGTATGGTCTCCCTTTTATGAAAACCATTCACTCAGAATTGAAAATGTTCAAAGACGTTTCGTTCGATTTGCCTTACGTGGCCTCCCCTGGGATGATACATCCAACTTGCCTCCTTATGCTGATCGACTAAAACTGATAGGCTTGCAGCCGTTATATATTAGACGCAAAAACGCTGATATATTGTTTGCTCACAATTGTTTGCTCAATTGTTAATGGGCAATATAGATTCCCCGGCACTCCTGAGTGATATTCATCTTAACACTAACCCTCGAAATCTGCGATCTGTTTCCCTTTTCTATATCCCTCATCACCGCACTAATTACGGGCACTTTGAACCAATGTCCAGAATTCTTCGTCACTGCAACGCTGCTATGGTAGTTTTCGATTTCAACATTTCCAAATCCCATCTGAAAGATACCCTTTACTTTTTCCCTTTTTGAGTCCGAATCCCCTGTCCCCTGTAATTTTAAGTTAAGTAAAATCAAAATTGTTAGTTCTTGTACATTAAAGAGCTTTGATGTGGGCCTTAGGGCCCACATGAATTAATGTTGAAAACTGATAACAAGAATTGCAAAAAAAAAAAAAAAAAAAAAAAAAAAAAAAAAAAAAAAAAATGTTAAGCTAGTTTTGAGTTAAGTTAAGTTATGATAGCTTGTATTAAGCTAAATAAAATAAAATAAATAAGATTCCTTTAACTCGATGGCTGCGTTCGTAGAGTAAGGTCTAACATACAAAACACTGTGCTTGATTACTTAAGATGGCGCTACAGTCCTGTGTGAACTAGGGTCTCAACCAACAAATTTCTCCATCTAACTCGGTCCCTAGCTAGATGTCTCCAGTTTCGCACTTCAAGTTGGGTGAGGTCACTTTCCACTTGTCCCTCGAAAGAGGATTTTACTACTCAATTGCTTTCTTAGCCCAAAGAAACAGCGGTTAGCAAGAGTTATTCTGCGTTTGATCTCCTGGTGTTGTTTTCTGCGTTTACAGCGGAGCCTAGGTAGCGAAGTCCTTGACTACCTCAATGTTTTAAATAAGACGTCAGTTGTATGTCGATTGTGTCAATGTCATCATCATATGCTAGTAATTGGACAGACTTTTGACATGGCTCTATACAGCTCGTCCCTGTTGATGCTGTCATATGCGGCCTTAAATCGATGAGAAGATGGTGAGTGTCGATTTGGTGTTCTTAGTTTTCTTTTTCAGGATCTGCCGTAATGTTAATATTTGATTAACTGTGGACTTTCCTGGTTTAAAATCACACTGATAAGGTCATATCAGGTTGTTGACGATGGGCTTTAGACGTTCACATATTATGGCAGAGAAGATTTTACAAGCGATGTTAAGTAGACTGATTCCTTTATAATTGGTGCAGTTCAGAGGGTCTCCTTTTTTCAGGATCGGGCAAAACAATACTGAGATTCCATTCATCGGGCATGCTTTCTTCCAACCATATCTTACAGATAAGTTGGTGTATGCTCCTAACCAACTAACCTCTAGCTGCTTTAAAGAGCTCAGCATTTAAGCCATCCGCTCCAGCGGCTTTATTAGACTTCAGCTTAGATATGGCAATCTTTACTTCGCCTAAGTCGGGATGACGGGATTGTTGGCTTTCGTCATCTATGTTGAATGGATCATCTTGCCTGACAGCGGAATTTAGTTCGTCGTCGCTGTTATACAATCTGCAGAAGTGGTCCTTCCATATCCTCAGCATTGACTGCGGTTTCACTATGATGTTTCCACTTTCGTCCTTGCAGCAAATTTCGTTTCACCTGTTCATAAAACTTTCGAACTCCATTCTTGCTTTTAAACCTCTCAACATCTTCGACGGAACGCTTCTCATGTCCTCTCTTTTTCCTTCTGAGATGTCGGCGTTCCTCTCGCCTATTCTGCTCAAAGAACTCATGAGCAGCTCTCGTTCTTTTATGCAGCGCTGCTTTGCGTGCCTGTTGTTTGGCTGCATTTGCCTGCCGACATTCCTCATCAAACCAGAGTTTCCTTGTGGGTGGCTTCTTGAAACCCATCACATCAAAGGCGGTATCTATGATTGCATCTTGGCAATGTTGCCACTGGTTTTTGATACATTGTGTTGGCGGCAGAGAACTTCGAGAGAGGTTACTTGTAACTCGGTCGGAAAAGAATTTGGCGATCTCTTGCGATTGTATCCGTTTGACGTTGTATCTTCTCCCAGCACGTCCCGGTTCAGCTTGGGGCAGGAACCCCGAAATGCTACCTTGGCTACAACAAGGACATCCAAGATGCTGGAAGCGTGTCTGGCGTCGATCGCAATATGGTCAATCTGGTTGACGGTAGATTGATCTGGAGAACTGGCTACCATGACGTTTCGCCCCGCAGCAAAATCTATGAGCCTGAAACCGTTGTCGGAAGTGGTGTCGTGCAGGCTGTTTTTCCCGATTATTTCACCAAAGAAGAACATATCTTTGTTGTTGTCATCTGTCTCTTTTGTGGGGGCGTGCACGCATATCAGACTAATGTTGCCGAATGTAGCCTTGATGCGTATGGTTCAGGGGCACTTATTGATGCACCTATAGCTCAAGACTTCTTGCCTAAGTCTGGCTGCAATTACAAAGCCGCAAAGCGCTGTTGGTTTTCGTGGTAGCAGTAACCATAGTAAATATTGCAGTTTTTCATCCTCTTTTTGCCCGGCCTATCCCATCGTATTTCCTGGATGGCGGTGATGTCTGCTTTATAGCAGTCTAGAGCCTCCGTTTATTCTTCGGCCGCACGTGGTCTGTTAAGGGAACTAACATTCCGAACTTCGTTTTCCTTAATTCGTTTGAGTAGCTTGTCAACAGTATATCCGTCCGTATCCAAGGCTTGCTGGTGCTTCGCAACTATGAGGCTCTTACGTGGCCAGAAAGTCACCCCGACGGCACAACTCCCAACCTGGAGGGCCAGATCCTTAGTATAACTCCAAGGAAGGGGAGCCGGATAAAACAGTTCCTTATAGGCCTGGGCTCCGAATAAGTCGTAGAAGCCTTATAAGGTTTTCACTAAGTAGTTCAACCTCACTGGAACTGTAGACACCACCGTTGATTTCATCTCGGGAATTCCTCCGCTGCAGTCTGGATAAGGAGAGGTAGTGGAAATACCTCTGCCCCCTCTCTCGTTTGCTGACCAAAACAAATTTTTGCTAATTTATGTGTATTTTTTTAAAAAGCTGACAAATTCACTCTTGTATATGCGTTTTTTCGGTTTATTAGTCAAGGTTAAAAAATATTTACATAAGTGTGAAGAAAAATAGGAAATTTTAGTTAACTAAAATTAGTACTTTTCCGATTTTTTTAAACAAATGAAGATAAATGGCCGAATCACAAAAACGCTTCGGCTTCGCCTGCGTAACGGTGGGCCTGCTTTAAGGTTGCTTTGAATGACATTTCTATTATTTAATTCCTCCAAAGAGCAAACATTTTGTTTATTGAAAATTTTTTACAGCTGTTGAGCTGTCAGACAAAGCAAATGTTCAGATAATTGAACTAGAGCTTCCGTTTGGAGTCACATTACGTTACATTACGTTCTTTTCCTTACGATTGTCAAACGAAACGTGAGGTCGAAGCTTCATTGTGATAGCATGTATTGAACTCCTATGACTGAACTCGTGAACGTCAGGTGAAGCCGAAGCTGAAGCGTGTTAGTGATTAAGCCGTAAGAGAGATCCTCAATTGTATCAACTTTGAAATATAAAACTGGACTACTAAGAGTGAGTATTTATTCAATCCCAATAAAACACGAGTATTTTTTTTAAATGGAAGGATTCAGAAACCAATTGATATCACCAATACATTTTAGCCCTAAAAGAAACATTAACTTCAAATTACTGAATCTATTTGTTGAACTTAAGATTACGTTACACTGCCATTATCTTAATAAATTTCAAAAAACGTCATAAACGCAGACTAATTTAAAAAGCTCCTGCAGTCTCTTAAATCAGATTTTAATTCGTAGTTTATTGATTTCCCACCGCTCGAAAAACTTTCACTAAAACTATGTAAAGAATTCAATTCATCTTATAACCAATTTTTTAACAAACCTATATTATGCGTTAACTCAATTCAAATGTATGTATCCTCATCAACCAGATGAATTTCCCCAACAAATTACATTCCTCCGGTTTGTTGAACATAATTCTTCTAACAACCCAAACAAAAAAGTACAGAAACTAACGCAAACCATGTCTACAGAAAAGCCCAGAATTCTATAGAGCCTTGCTTTCATTTTTTTTCCAAAAAACAAACAAAAAATAGTAAAACTACCTAACTACTGTATTAGAAGTAAATAAAAAAGCACCCACTCCAAGTGGCAGAGCACAGCAACCAAAAACTATATCCCGATTGAAAGTTTATGAAAACAAACAGAACTAGGTTAACCTTTTTTTTGCCCCATCCTTGCTCAAGTAGGTGTGTTTCGAAATCAACAAGCTGAACCACAACCCATTTCAAGTGGCCGAACAATCACCACATTTCAGCAAACACATTTCGGCCGGCGAAACTAACTCCGTCGGCAATTTCAAAACAGATTCAATATAACGTTATAGAGAGCTGACTTAGATAGATATCTATCTGAACGCTACAACTATACCCTACACCCTCCACCGCCGCCGTGCCGTCGTTGCTCCTCCGGCTACACCCACACATATTTGCTATATTCAAATGACTGCCTTTTGCCACTGAACGACAGCAAAGCACTTGGAGCGGAGTAGCTTTTTGTTATTTCTCCCTGAACTAAAATACAACTTTGGCTTACCGCACAACCCTATCTATTCGCATTTCGCATATAATACTAACGACGACGACAAATTAGCGAATTAAAGTTTATCTCTTTCCTCGTAATTATGAGTAAAACAATAAATAATAAAATAAATATAATATAACAACAAGTGGGGCAGCAACGCACGTTGCGGTCCTGAATGCACCCATTTCCATATCCATTCAAACAATAGATAGCATTTACGTTCATTCGCGCGTTCGATGAATTATTCTCGCGTTCTCGATATAATTAAATCCGATTCAATTCCACCTCACGCAGTTGAAAATTTCGACAATAGACCGCTTCGGCTCGACTCAGCTTGGCTGGACGGGGCTGTTAGCGGAATCGTATTTGTCTCCAAAATGCAAACAATTTGCAATGTCCAATTCAGCCTGAGAGCGAACAGTAATTTAGGAAGCAAATTTTCCAATTCTTAATTGCATTCGGTAGCAGCCAATGCCAAACAATGCTATGCTGCCCATCATCATCGATGACGCAATACAGCGCAACAACAACGCAGAACACATGCCAAAGCCCTCTGCCTCACTGAACTGATGCATTGCAGTGGGTGCATTCAGCAAAGAAGCATAGCGCATAGCATAGGGAAATGGCATGGGTGGCCATTTGCATGCACCATCGAATTAACAGTGATTATTGCAACGGTGCACTCGAAAAGCAAATTTGTTGTTTCTATTCTACAACGAACGACGGAAAAACAACCAACGACGACGACGATGACGACGGAGGACAGAGAACGGACGGCGACGGACGAGCATCGAAAACAGAACGCATGAATCTTACAAATTGCCAATGAATAACAGATTTCCCAGATTGCATACGTTCTACCTTTATTTGTATCCTCTATATGTACCAATTCGTATATGTTTTTTGGGATGCTGTCAAAATTTTCCATCAAGTTGAAAATTGTTTTCTTTTTAAAGCGATATTTTAAAACACTGAATTTGCTATATAAGAGCCTATCTTCTCTGTTTCTATATGGCCTGTCCCTCAACTTAACAAACGTGCCCGTGCCATGCCAAATGTGACGTGGCGGGAATGTCAAACTAGGCTAACGTTTGTTTTTTCTTCTCTTTTGTTATGTACGGAGAAATGAAATACAAAATCATTTCCACCACATCCAGTTTGGCGGAACCTCATTAGAGTTAAGCAAATATGTACCTGCAGTTTTGTGTTGTGTGCACTAAGAGAAAATTGGCGCATATACCTGCTGTACTGTGTTCCAAGGGGGGATTTTTAAATATTTAGACTTTTGGCAATGTTGTTTTTCTTTTTTTGTATCGTGGACAGTTTTTTCACATAAGTTTTGCACTTCAAGGGTTGCTCTGTTTGTTTTGAAACAAAATTCATGAGTACACATATAGTTGTCAAAACTGTCATTTTGAATCGATAGGAAGAAGAGAGAAAGGGTGATATAATTTTTGTGTGTTTTTATTCACATACATTTTAAACTTTACTTTCAACTGAACGTGATCTTGTCTACATAACATAATTTGTTTTGTGAAAGAAAGCTAAAGTTGAGTGAATGCATTCAGCGCCAAATAAATTTACTTTTCTTCTTTCTTTTGAACCAGATGTCAAAACATAAAGTTTCGTTGTAAAATTATTCAATTATTCAAGGATATTTCAATGATTCTCATATAGATTCAAATGTCAGGACTGAAGTCTCCATATGCAAAATTTGGTGGCGCCACAGTTCATACAGAACAAAAACCTAGTGACTTACAACTCTCAACCATTCCTTTGTGAGAGTGTGAATCAGGGACCTAACTTTTCGAACGAAAATGATAATTGAATCGTCAATGCCTTGCAAGGGACAGCATTTAAAAAAATACATTTTTAGGTGAATTCAGACCCCTGGCATGACAGTTCTACGCACTAAACATAACCAAACCAAACGGATAGTGCTGAAGTCTACACACAAGTTGATGGAATTAATCAGTCTAGTGCTTTCAATGCTCACAAAGTTTGAACGACAAGATGGATTTCTATAATATTTTTGTAAGTTTCTATAAGGTGGTGAAAAAGTAATCACCCGATGTGCAAAAGACATCCGTTTGCGGAAAAAGTTGTAATTTTTGAAAATGACAGCGAACGTCAATCCTTTTTTTTACTTTGATTTTTAATCTACTAACAAAATAAGACGGAATGGTATGTATATCTACTTCAAAAAAAAATTTTCTGTGGAAATATTTCCAAGTGGTGAAAAACTAAAAATCAAGTGGCATGACTTTTTCGGCACCTTGCACTACTATATCAAACTTTGGAACTCTATACTCCTTATGATAAGAAATAATTTGAACATCGAATTCAGACATATTCATTGAAGCATGAAAAATGACAAGAATATAGCACTAGGCACATAAACTTCTCTGGAAATAAGTTCATCTTTCGTGGAATTCAATAGACACGACGACGACAAGGATTTGAAGAAACATTTTTTATTTTTTCTCTCCGTGTATGTGAGTTGTTCATTCTTTTGTTTTAATTTGAGTTTGCTTAATTGAAAACGAATTATAGACAAGGCACTGACAGTTTGTTTGTCTTTTTGACAGCAGTCAAGTCATTGCACCAAGCAACCTGACGGATGTTTGTAAAGTCTAACTTTTTTCCTCTTTTCTCTTCTTGTACGTCATAGTCGGTCGTTGGTAGGATTGTACTAATGTATGAAGTCTCATATCCTTTTGCAAATAAAGAAAAATTGTTCTATATTTAATTTTTTTTTTTCTTTCAGTTGTCGGATCTTTTACTGGGTTTTTGTTTCAAATAAGACAGGTTGATGAACTTATGGAGTTGGGGCACACATACGGTATATCAACCTACCTTACCTACACGTCCTACACATTCTCTAAGATGACTGATTTGGGATGACACTTTTATTTGAGCTGAAGAAAAGGTGACATATGAGATCTTTGGGTTCTACTTCTTTCTTTCTTTTTTTAATAATGAAGTTTATTTTTTAACTTAAGATGTTTATGTTTATTTTTGTCTCTTCGTTATGTTTTCCTTACCTACATGTACATTTTTTACAAGAGTAAAAAACTAATCCAATTTGACATGTCGACCCAATCATGACATATACGTTCAAACACACCTAGGTGTTTGTTTTCATTTTTGACAATAAGATGGCAGTGTCATGGAGTTTTCTTTAAAATATCTCGGTTTTAAAAATGAAACTGGAACTGGAACTGGAGGATGTCTATGGCAATTAAACGTGAAATTTATCTGTTGAAAGTAAAATTCAATTTAGCAATAGACGTGATATTTATTTTATCACGTGTCCTACCATTAATTTGATATCATCAATATAAGGTTCCAAAATGTCAATTCGAACAAAGAATTGAGATGAACACTCATGTGGGGATGATTATAAAAGATTGAAGCTTTAATTGAGGAGGACTTAAATTGGATGGTTCTTAGTTGGAAGATGACTCGATTTGATTAGACTTAACCAATTACCTCATCCATTACTTAAACAGGGAGTGAGTGTGCGTCAGTTTGAATACCAATTAGAACAAAATACTACTATTAAAACACTAATTAGCTGTGTTTTTAATTTTCCGTACATGTCCTGTTGCTAATCAATTTTTTACCCATCTATCGAAAAGAGGTTTGTAATCCAGCTTCCAATCTAAATTTATAAATGCACGTGCGTCTTTTCTCATTCTGTCGATTGATATTTTTTTTATTCAATTATGTTAGAAGTTTAAAGAACACAAATGACATATAAATGATTTCATATTTTCATATCGACATTTGCCTCTGAATGCGTTCATTTATATGTCATTTTACAAATCAATTTTTAAATCGCAATCGCCTAATTTAAAACATTTCAAATATTAATGGTTTATTAATTTCATTCCATTTACTTTAGATATTGATATTTGACTCTGAATGCGTTCATTCGTCTCTGCTGTTACTAATTATTGTTTACCTCGTCTTTCAGAAAAATGAAACAACAACAAACATTTTGATGATTGATATTTTCTTCAATTTTCGGAAGTAATTTCAGAAGCTTAAAGAAAATAGTTTCATATTTCTATTCCACTTACATTTGACATTTGGTTCTGACTGCATTCATTCGCATGTCGTGTTACCGATAAAATTTGTGCTTGTCTAAATAAAATAAATGAATTGGGCGGCGCAAAAGTCCGTTTGAGAACTAGGGCCTAGTGACTGACAACCCTCAACCATTCCTGTGTGCGAGTAGGTACTGTTGTCAGGGATGGAAGGGACCTACAGTTTTAAGCCAAATCCGAACAGAAAATTTGAGAGAGCACTTTTTCATGACAAGAATTACTCTTGGAGAATTTGTCAATTCCTCGCAAGAGGCACTACCCGTGAAAAAAAACTTTAGGTTGCTCAGGCAGGGATCGAACCCAAGTCCTCTCGCATGACAGTCCAACGCCATTTTTTTTATATATTCATTTTTACTAGTTCATTGTTAAACCTAGCTTAAATTCATAAAACTAGACTAATTATCCATAACTTACAACTAACTTAATGGTCCCATACGGACACTCTAATAAGTTAAACTATAACACTAACTACTTATGCCTTTCGGCCCTAAGATCTATTTTACTTCAATTTAAATTTTATTTATATGCATTTATTAGAAGATTTTCAAAAAAAAAACAGATGTCAAGTTCCTTTTTTATTTTTACTTAAAAACTACTTAAAATAAGGTCCCTAATATAAAACTTAAAGCCAAATTAAACTACCTATTCTACCTTTAAACTACTTAAAACTACATTTTTGTATTTCATATTTTGTTGTATTTTTTATTTTTTTTTTATTTTTTTATTTTTTTGTTTGTATTTTTAATCTATTTCTTTTTGTGCCACGATGCCTATTCTACATAAAACTAAACCCTAAAACCTAAAACCTAAACTATAAACAATGTAAGCCGGCCAAGGCTTAAACCCCCATCCCGACTACCCACTATCAAGTGCCGATTGAAGCCACCAAAACTGGTTCTCCTACTTCACCCTATCAGTTCGGTCCCGTTCGGACACAGCCCTACTGAACCGAAGGAGCTCTGCTCCGCCTTGTGCCATGACGTCCCGATTGTACAATAGTCGCCTATCCACGGTTCATCGTCTGACGTGATAGATTAGTGGAACTGCCAATCTATCCTGTATCAGACCGCATCTGTCTAAAAAGAGGAATGCCTCCGGTGGAATGAAGCCGCTCAAGCGTGCAATTTCAAAATACTCGTCGTTCGGATAGAACGCCCCGAAAATTAAATTGTTGGTTGAAGACATAGCTCTTGCAATGTGACCTCGAACGAGTTTTATCACGAAATTGTCAATTCTGTTGATTCGAGCCCCGTTGTATAGGAACTCGTTGGAATAGTAATGCACATAAGAAGATTCGGCTGTTCGATATAAGCCGGTACAGCGTCGTAAACCCTGCTGCTCGAACAGCCGAAACTTCTCCATCTGGGAAGGACACAGGATAACCATAAACGAACATTGGCCGCATGAGGACCATGTAGCAAATGACCTTCACTCTGGGGTCAAGCCGACTGCTAAAAAACAGCCGTTTCGTCAGAGCGAAGGCTCCTCTGGCCCTGGTCACAGCAGCCTTTATATGTCTGTCGAAATATAAATGCTGATTCAACCAGATACCGAGGTACTTCACTACACTTTTTCTCGCTAATGGCTGCCCGTGAAGATCAACGATGACCATCTTGTGCCAATTCTTGCACGTATCCCTCGTGACCCTAGCCAACAGAGTCCGGAACAGAATTGTCTCCGACTTCTGGACATTTATTTTCAGTTTACAGTCGTTCCACGCTGCAAGAGAATTCTAATAACCTCAACCCTTGGGGCCGTTCTGTACGCAATTAGATCGTCGGCGTACGCAATTGCCTTTGTAAGACTACCTATCAGATCGCTGGTGTAAATGCTGAAGAGAATCGGCGAACTCACTGGTCCCTGTTGAAGAACATTTTTAATTGCCAATGTTGTGGTAGAAGTTACATTGCCACTTTTGACAACAAACTTTCTACCGTAAAACATATCATAAAGTATATACAACAATGGCTTGCTTACGCCAAGCCTGCTTAGTTTTAAGTAAAGACCCTCTAACCATACGGTGTCAAAGGCCTTTTCCAAATCAACCAGAACAGCACCTGTGCATTGTTGTTTTGATTTATTCCATTGGATATCAGAAACGAGTTTAGACGCAGCATGAATTGTGTCATGACCCGCCTTGAACCCGAACTGTTTATTCGGAATTATTTTGTTGTCCCACTTAATCAGAGCCCTATTAATGATTTTTTCGAAAACTTTACTGATGCTCGGAAGAAGACTTATCGACCGAAGATTTGACGGTTTGGAGTTGTCCTCTTCCTGTTTCGGGAGAGGATGAACCACAGAGGTCTTCCAATGCACTGGATAATATGCATTATTCAGTGTATTATTGAAGAGCGTGGTGTAAATGTCAATTGACTCCATCGGTAAATGCCTTAGTACAACGTTGGATATAGCATCGACACCTGCCGACTTTTTATTTTTTATTGAATTTAAGATGAGCTGAAGCTCAACCTTCGTCACTAACAAGGGACTTGCTACCGTTTGCTTGGCGATTATGGCTTTGCCGGAGAATCGTCATTGAACCGCATGAAACCGCGGTTCTCAGATCGCCATTGTGTCATATCATTTCGAAGGTAAAAGTGATTGGGGTTGGGGCGAATGCAAACATTCACCTTGTATACACTTGCTGGAAAGCAGCTGCCACCGCCTTCACTTTTTCCCTTGGATCTTCAATTATATAAAAGTCATCGCCAAAGATGTATTCTTCTGGATCTATTTACGCTGTAGTGAGTACGTCTCTGTTCTCTTCAGTTCTTTGGAGTTTCAGACACGGAATCGTTTATCGTTTTTTTTCCTGAATATCTTGTTGATTTTGGGGAACATACTAGGGTCACTCGAATTAACTGACCGGATCTTGTGGTCCCAGTACTTGTTAATTGACAGCCTGTAGTTCTCCTTAATCAACAGGTTGACATTTTTTATTGACGACTTCAGTGTCCTAACCTCCAAGTCGTGTGGGTCTGTAAGTCGTCTGTACAAGTTTTTGAGTCTTGTCAGTAAGCCATTCTTGTGCCTCGTGCGTCAATAGTCGCGTTTCTGTAAGCTTCCATTTGGTCTTATTCTTTGTACTTTGGTATTGTCCGTTCCATCGTTCGTTTTATTGTTTCGTACATCTGTTGTAAATGTTGGCCGATTTCTGTATTTGTCAGGTTTCTGTTGTTTGGTGGGGCTATGTCAATCGAACGAAGTTCGCTCTCAAGGGTGTTGGTAAAACGAGGCTAACGCATCTTACTGTAATTGTAAAAGTGAGTTGCAACGTATTTCTCCAACTCCACGCGTTCGTTCGGAATCTGCATTACAGCAGCCAATCCGCAGTTATCTCTGTCGTACTCGACTGTCTGTAAGCAGTTTTGAGGGTGACAGTCCAACGCACTAACCATCCAGCCACGGGTACTACGTACTTGTCTATCATAAGAAAAAACGCTATACTTATTCCAGCGTTTGATATTTTGTTAATTTTTGTTTCAAATTGTTTCATAAGCTTAAATTAAATTGGTTCATATTTTCTTTCCATTTAGATGAGACATTGACATTTGACTCTGAACTCGTTCATTCATGCTAAAAAAAAGCACTGGCTGCAACCTTATTCTCAAATTTCATAATTTTACATAGAAAGTTAATTAAAACTATCAACAGACCGCACCTAATCCCATCAAGTCCCATCACTTGATAAATGGTTCGGGACACTTTTATTTAATGTTTTTTTTTGTCTCCTACAACCAAACCATATTACATCGAATATTGCAAACCATCATCAGCAAAGCCCAGTAGAGGGCAGCACAAAAACAAACAGCAAAACCGAAAAAGAACCTACTTTCATATTGTCTCACATCTGTTGAGTCGTTAAAGTGAACGAATAAGACTATCGGGACTAAAAAGGTGATAAAAACTTATACATGTCATTCCGCCAGTCGTTACAACGAATGGCGTATATCTTCATTGTAATAAAACCAAAAAAGAAGAATCCTTTTCCTCAGACAGTACTCTATCCCGTTTATATGAATGTGTACTTTAACTCCAGAGATCCGAATGGGGGTAGAGTCTTTTTTCCTCAACACGCCAACGGTCAGCAGTTTTTCTTCGACATGTCCAGTTTCAGTTTGGCTTCCTCTTTTGTTTTTACTTGATTGTTTTTATTTTTTCAGCTTTTCCTTTTAGTTCGTTTTGCTTGGGATTGTTCCTTAAGGACGAGCGACGCAAGGACTAAGGACTACGTTTATAGTCGTACAAGTACGAAAACATCGACATAAGACGCAAGAAATGAATGAAAGAGAAACAAGGACTCTTGGTGACCAAGAAGAACAAAAAGAAATCTGTAATTTATCCTCAAGTAGAATTATTGGAAGCCATTATTTCTTTCGTCCTGATAAGGCCATGCCTCTGCTTTGCTTGCCACCATATTTACTGTTGAGTTATTAAAGTGACGCGTTTTCCGATGAAAAATGATTCTTATAGGGAAAATCATGGAAAATACAATATACGACTAAAAAAAAAAGATCCTGTGAGGGTGCTTTGGCCTTCCTCTCTATCTCCCTCTTGGTTGTCCCTATTGACGTCGGAACAGAGGCTATATTGTTTGCCCTATAGAGCTACGTCATGTTGACTCTCTCTGGAACAGAGCGATAGGAAGATTTTATAGTGTAGAAGATCTTCGCACTATTTGAAGGTCCATTAATCTTTTGGACAAAGTCCTTTGATTCTGGTCATAAAAATATCATGGACGAAAGATGAAGTGATGAAATGGAAATTGGGTTCTTTTACGGCGCGCTGATTGAAGGTCGAGTTAGAATTTATAGCCATTTGGAACATGATGAATTGTGTTAGTTCATTGTTTTATAACAGACTGGGCGGAACGGAACGAAACGGAGAGGACAGGAACAGGACAGGGTAGCTGGTGGAGGAGCAATATGGACAGAGGTTGCAGTGAGGAGAATTGAATGAAGATTTATTTTCAATGTATGTGGGGGGCTAAGTAGAGGGATAAAGCTTTTCTTAAATCAAAAGAAACACTTGTTTTAATAGTTCAATAATAGTATATAGTTTTAATTCACTTTAGTTTTAAATAATAATAGTTTTAAGTTTAGTAATAGCGATATTTAGTTTAAATAAAAATAAATTTAGTTTAATAAAAGTAGATAAGGATAACAATTTAAATTCGTGGCGTTTTCGTTTCGTCTTCCGTAGCTTCTCGTCGTCACCGTTCGATTGATATTTTGTTCCTGTTGGTTATTGCTGTTGGTCGTTCAAGTTCGAATTATTTGGTTAGTGTTGCCGTTGTTGCTGTCATTCTTTGAAAGGACGGACTTAAGGGTCCATTGCTAGGCACATTTTGCCTACATCCGGCCATCCTGAGTTAATCTGAGCTGATGTCTGATTCATAATCATCTTCCTGTACCCACGGCTTCATCAGGTCAGCCGCAGTCGATGTTTTGTTAGGACCATCGTGACTGCCGATTTTAGAAACGTCGTAACGATCATTTCGTCGAATTTTCGTGACCTCGTACGGACCCAGAAACTTTGGTTGAACTTTTAGTCCTGTTCCGAACTGCGTTCGTTGAATTGCGACTAAATCATGAACTGCATACTTCCTGGCTGGCTTACGCTTTTTGTTGTATTGTGTACTGTTTTCTTTTTGAATTTGTTCGATTTGTATCTTGGCTTCTTTTCTTAGCTCGGCTCTGTCCCTTTCGAATTCTTCTAACATTTCTTCTTCCAACATCTCTATAAGCTTGACATCTTCGTTATTTCGCATTGGTACACCGAATAAAAGTTCGAACGGTGTTCTTTTCGTAGCTCTGGAGGTCGTTGAGTTGATAGCTTTTTGCAATTTCGTGATGTTCTGGTACCATTTAAGAGGGTTCTCCAAGGACATCTTCGTAAGAGTTGCTATTATGATCCGATTCATCCTCTCGACTTGTCCGTTTCCCCGAGGGACACCCGTTGTTATTTTACTGTGTAAGATTTTACGTTGGTCACAATATTCCTCGAAGTTATTTGAACTAAAAGCGGCTCCTCTATCAGTTATTACTCGTGCAGGGTTTCCAAAAATATTTTCTAAAGTCACAAGTTTTGATAAAACCTCCTCTGTTGTCGTTGACTTTACTGGAAAAATCCAGACAAATTTCGTAAAGGCATCCATTATTACGAGCAGATGCTTATAATTCTTATTAGTAGAGGGCATGGGTCCCAGGTGATCCATATGAATAGTATGTAACGGTACATCAACTTTTGTAATTGGATTGAGGAACCCTTCCTGCTTGCCACCTTTCTTAACTGCTAAAATACATGAGACACAGTTCGATAAAATTTCATTAATTCTTTTCCGCATATTCGCAAAGTAGTAATGTTGTTTTAAATGCGTTTCCACCTTCTGGGAGTTGATATGTCCGATTTCATGAACGCTTCTTACAATTTCTCTCTGTATACTTTTTGGGACTACAAGAAGATATGCTCCCTCGATGAATCGGTAAAGGACACCATTGCGATTGATGTAATCTTCGTATTGCTCCTGCTGTAGAATTTTGAGAATAAGTTGACAAGTTTCATCTTTCTCTTGAGCCTTTTTTATTCTATGGAGAACTCCTGTATCAACTGTTGCTAAAGTCAAAACACGACTCAGTGCATCCACATGCTGCATATATTTCCCTGGCTTATGATGGACCGTACAGTCGAACTCCTCTAAATATAACGCCCAGTGTGCCACGCGAGTACATAGTTCTTTCTTCTGCATTGTTAACTGAAACGCTTTACAATCAGTGAAAATTTTGAATTTCAAACCTAGCAAGTAAACCCTTAACTTTTGAAGTGACCGTATGATTGCGAGTACCTCTAACTCATAACTACTGTACTTTTCTTCAGTCGGTTTAGTCTTAAAACTTAGGTAGAACACCGGGTGCAACTCCCTTTCGTGGCGCTGAAGCAGAACTGCAGCAAGACCAACTTTACTTGCGTCCGTATGCAACTCGGTTTCCAATGCTGGGTTAAAAAGTTTGAGAACTGGTTCCTGACACAGAAGTTCTTTCAGCTGCAAATATGAGTTTCTTTGCTCGTGGCCAAAACTAAAACCGACGGAAGTTTTTCTTGTCAAATCGGACAAAGGTTTCGCGATTCTGGAATAGTTAGGTATAAATTTTCTAAAAAAACCTGTCAAACCCAGAAAACTTTTAAGGTCTTTTAAGCGCTTCGGCTCTGGGAAATTTCGGACAGCTTTTGTTTTTTCGATTGAAGGTTTTACCGTTCCATTTTCAACAATATGGCCAAGAAATTCAATTGATCGAGTCACAAAATTACACTTTTCCCATTTAATTATGAGCCCATTCTTTTCCGCAACGTTTAAAACAAGCTCTAAAGTCTTTAAATTGTCTTCTTCATTTTCCGATGGGATTATTAAATCGTCCATATAAATAAATAAAAATCGTTCACGTACTAAATCTTTAAAAACCGTATTAATGAATCTTTGAAAAACGGAGGGTGAATTACAAAGACCGAAAGGAACTTTGCAAAACTCATATTGAGCATCTGGAGTGACAAACGATGTAAACTTTCGACTTTCGGGATGGATATCTACATGGAAGAATCCATTTTTAAGGTCTAAACTAGTAAAAACACGCGCACTATAGAGGTTTTCCAAAATGTCTTCGATTATTGGTAATGGGTACCTATCCTTAACAATTCTTGTATTTAATTTGCGGTAGTCGACACAAAGTCTGTAGCTACCGTCTTTTTTCTTCGCGAGAACAACTGGACTTGCAAAATTGGAATTGCTTGGAACCACGATGCCTTCTACAAGCCACTCCGATATTTGATTGGTCACAAAGTTTTTTTCCTTAGGCGCTAGCCTTCTAGGACGATGGAAGACTGGCTTTTCGTCTTCTAATAAGATCTTCATTTCCACGCACGATTTTATCGGTTTTTTTGGGTTATAAGCTTTTACCATATTTTCTATTGTTTGCTTTATTCGCGTATTCTGAATTATGTCTATATTGTATACTTTTTTATTTTCCGTTACTAAAGCTTCCGTATCGATTTCGCTAATATGATTGTCATTTCCTACTTCATCGCTACACTTAACATCTTTGCGTTTAAAACTAACGTTGCCATTTTCAATCACCATATTCGCGTATTCTAGGATTTCTGTACCGATCAAAACATTTTCAGACATCCATTCATCATTGACGACATCGAAAGTTAGAATGTAGGGCATATCATCGACAATGACAGTCATTTTAACCGCACCGACCGATTTATATACCGTTTGCCCGATACCTGTTAGTAAAGTACCTGCACTATCAAATCGTTTATTCAACTTCAAAAATACAGAGTTTTTTATCAGGCATAATTGACTACCTGTATCAAATAATGCATCTAAAGGAATCGAATCTATCTTTATCTGCATTCTAACAATAGGAGAAAAGATACGGTTAACTTTAGTTGAATTTTGATTTTGGTTCTTTTTTGGACAAAGTTTAGACAGATGCCCAAAATCATTGCAATTGAAGCAACGAGGTCCTTTATCTTTATGGGGGCAGCTTTGTGAAGGATGCCCTTTCGCTCCACAGGTAACACAGCGTTTTTGGGACTCCGAACCTTGCGATGAATAACCCGGAGTTTGAACACGGTTTTGACTTTTAAAACTCTGAGTTTGGGTGTTTGTTTTATGTGTACGGACCTCGTCTCTTTGTTTTTGTATTTGGAGCTTCATTTCATCGTAAATTTTAAATTTTGACTTTAAATCGCTAAATGTTCTTGCTTCGTATAAGATTGTTTTATTTATTGTGCTATCATTTATACCCGATACAATATATGAAAGTAAGGATTCTTCGTCGACGTTCCCTTTGTTCGCGATCAACTTCATTTGGAACATGTATTCCAAATACGACTCGTTTACATTTTTACGCCGTGATTCTAGTTGACGATGAATCAATAAACCCGAAACAGTTTTACCGAATTCTTTTTCTAGGATAGATTTTAACCCTTTCCACGTATTTATGTTTTTCTCTGATTCTATAGCTAATTTTGCAGCACCTTTCAACAAACGTCTCGCGTATAAATAACGTTGGATATCGTTCCACAGACATACAGAGGCAATGTCCTCAAAATCCTTTATCCAATCGCTAATTTCTTTGCCGCTTTCACCATCAAATGATTCTAAGGAATCTTCAACATCTTTAAATACGAAATTATTTTGCGCCATTTCTACCGTATTGTCGACACTGTCCTTCCCGTTGCTATCGTATTCTTCTCCGCCCTCACTCACACCCTTTTCTTGATCCCCGTCAACACTTTCCTCAAGTTCAACCCCTTCTAAAGATTTTTCGAGACTCTCTTCACCAAGCACAGATTTAAGTCGCTCGATTAAATCTTGTTTGAGCCTATAGCTTACGGAATAACCACGATCTTTTAATAAAGCCTGCAATTGCTTTGTCGATAATGCTTCAAAATTCATTTATGTACGTGCATAGAAAAAAATATAGTAAAAAAAATAATGATACTTATCGTTTTCTTTCTAATTGTATTTTTGATTCCAATTTTTCATTTTTTGTTTCTTCTTGAGTACTGCTGCATACTAATGCCGTTTGTTACGGTGTATAGACAACCGTTTATTTTGATTGCACTGTCACAAATCACACCACGTTTTAACAGCTATATGATAAATATGTACGCACAATCATGCATTTAGCATATCATATAGTATTTTTTAATTTTTATTTTTTTTTTTTATTTTTTAATTAATATATGAGTAGAATATTTTTTTTTTTCACTTTGTATTACACTGCTATCTATTATTTGTCATGCACTATATTTTCACGAAAAGAAAAAAAAATCACTGAGGGGGGATAAAAACACTTCTGACACCATGTGGGGGGCTAAGTAGAGGGATAAAGCTTTTCTTAAATCAAAAGAAACACTTGTTTTAATAGTTCAATAATAGTATATAGTTTTAATTCACTTTAGTTTTAAATAATAATAGTTTTAAGTTTAGTAATAGCGATATTTAGTTTAAATAAAAATAAATTTAGTTTAATAAAAGTAGATAAGGATAACAATTTAAATTCGTGGCGTTTTCGTTTCGTCTTCCGTAGCTTCTCGTCGTCACCGTTCGATTGATATTTTGTTCCTGTTGGTTATTGCTGTTGGTCGTTCAAGTTCGAATTATTTGGTTAGTGTTGCCGTTGTTGCTGTCATTCTTTGAAAGGACGGACTTAAGGGTCCATTGCTAGGCACATTTTGCCTACATGTATTTATGGAAAACTTGTAGTGAAGACCTCTACGATATTCTGTTCTATACTCGATGACACTAAGGACCAACAACAACAACAAACTGTCGAATGTGTTTCGTTTATTGTGGAAGTTTTAAGGGAAGACTTGTTATTAAGTTTTTATTAAAGAACCATTAAATTTTAATATTTAAAATGCGTCAGTAAAATTGGCGCCATTATTTAAGGATTAAGTTTTACGAGTTTAATGACGTCAATATTTAAAAGGATGTACATTGGGATTAATAAGAAGTTTACTCACTATTTCGAATAACAATAACTGAAACTTTTATGGTATTTTTAAAAATTTGTTAAAAGACAAAAAGTCTGAAAGAACTTAGAAATTACATGACGTCTAAGTAACACATGCATCAAAATTAGAACTGCGTCAATTGTCGAAAAGCCCTAAATGTAAAAATAAAATATAACCTTTTGAACACATAGTCTGATCAGAAGCGAAAACCAACACATCTTCTAGATTGAAAGTGCAACCCGCGGAAGCTGATAAGATTCTGAATTAAACTCGGTTACTACGGAAATCAGGAACATTGACGTATCGCAACGATATAATCTGACGTCTTATATTCAACAATTGACATCTTTGAAGAATTGATAGTTTGCAGGCATAAACTATTGGATTAATGTAGCCTCACAGCAATTCATAGAAATAAGACGGCTGCTTCGAAAGAAATAATGATTTATGATGCTGTCACCGTGTATACCAAACAGTCACTTTCACTGGCCAAAGTGGTCTATGAAATCCGCTAACAGATTTACTTTATAGAAATACTTTAATTTATACAATTTGGAAGCGATGTTCTGGCGTTGGAAAAATCATGATAAATTACCAAAGCTTTACCTTAGGCTTCGGCCTCACTTCTTCTCCGTCTGGCGAGAAACGGGAAAGACATTGTCCTGATCCAAGAGTCATGGATTATGGGATCCGTTGTTCGAAGGTGAACCTAGATCTTGCATACTAGTGAAACGTTGCATTAATGTATTTGTACTCCATCATTTCAGTGACAAAGATACCGTAGCTAGGCTGGAAACAACCAAAGGAAGTTTCTGGCTAGTGTCGGCGTATCTTGGCCATGACCACCTTGGCCCTCTCCCTAAAAAAAACCCTGGAGAAAGTCGTCGCTGAAGCGGAAAGGCAAAGGATCTGCCTAATTATTGGGAGCGATGCCAACGCTCATCATACTGTATGGGGTAGCACGAATATCAACGACAGAGGTGAATCTCTTTTTGATTATATTCTTGGTACTAACCTCTTAGTAAGTAAATTCGGAAATGAACCAACCTACATAACTACCACCCGACAAGAAGTCTTAGACATAACTCTTGTCTCAGATACTATACACATAAGAGGAAAGTGGAAACCACAATGGTGGGCCTCAGAGCTTGATGCGCTAAGGAAAGAATGGAGAAAACTTTTCAACCGGGAAGAAGAAATTTTTGAAGCCTCTAGGTTTCGGAAAATTCTTTCAACTAGTTCAGTGATGCCAAGCTGCTTGAAAAATACAGACGGCTTCTGGACAAATTCAAGTAATGAATCGCTGAACTAACTATTGGACACTCACTTTCCTGGTAGTTTTCTTACCGAAACTTGCAACAGTTTTATACATTCAAGTTCAAATACAACATATCCACGAGGTCTGATCACAAATGATAACCTACAATGGGCTCTCAACAGCTTCAAACCATTTAAAGCTGCAGGACCAGATGGAATAATACCAATCGAATTACGAAAGGTTTCTGATATAATTGCACCAATCCTTGAGGCAATTTTTACCAGCTGTCTTTACCTGGGTCCATGTTCCCGCGGCATGGAGAGAAGTTAAAGTTGTTTTTATACCTAAAGCAGGTAAATGCTCCCAAGTCAATCCTAAAGATCTACGACCTATAAGTCTATCATCATTCCTTCTTAAGACCCCGGAAAGATTGATTGATATCCATTTAAGGGCACGTATCGATACAAGACTTCTGTCTTCGTCTCAACATGCCTACTGTAAAGGTAAATCGGTGGAAACAGCGTTACACACTTTAGTACGCACCATCGAATATTCCCTCCATCATAAAGAGCTCACTATGGTTGCTTTCCTTGACATCGAAAGTGCCTTTAACAACGTGGACACATCTGCAATCACATCTGCACTGACATCTCTAAATGTAGAGAGTTCACTTCGGGAATTAATTCATTTAATGCTTACTAGCAGAATAATTAACTCAAAACTGGGCAACTCTTCTTGCAGACGATTCGTTAGTAGAGGGACACCGCAAGGTGGTGTTCTGTCCCCTCTCCTCTGGAACCTAGTGGTGAATGAAATCCTAACAAGTCTGGATGCGGAGGGTTTCAGAGTGATAGCCTATGCGGACGACGCGACGTTGCTATAGCAGTTTCAGGAAAGCATCTTAATATCCTAAAAGAACTCTTACAAAATGCCTTGGACAGACTAATACTTTGGGCTGATCGGTGTGGACTGGGTGTTAAACCACACAAAACCGAGTTGGTATTATTTTCGAGGAGATAGAAAATTCCATTTGTCAACCCTCCCTATATTAAAGGAATCCAATTAAAATTCTCAGACGAGGCTAAATACCTTGGTCTTGTCTTAGATAAAAAAACTAAATTGGAAACGCAACGTACAGGAAAGATTCAAAAAAGCTACTGTAGCTCTCCTTTCTTGCAAAAAAGCTATTGGTAATAACTGGGGCTTACAAGCCAGAATCACGCATTGACTATTCACATCGGTAATCAAATCGATTTTAAAGTACGGTGTGGCAGTATGGTGGACTGCTCTAGAGAAAGATATAAGCCAGGATAAATTAAATAAAGTCCAACGTTCAGCTTGCCTATATATAAGCGGATCGCTTCGCAGGACCCCCTCTGCGGCACTGGACATCTTGCTCTACCTTACATCTATTGACACATTTAGCAAATAAATAGCTGCAAGCCCTGCTATTTGCCTCAAAGCTTCGTCGCAGTGGACTAACAACAACATTGGCCACTCCGTAATTCTTAGGTATTTAGAATTAATTCCAAAGCACAAAGACTACACCATCTCCCAACTGCAATTCGACAGAAACTTCCAGATTTCTATACCTACTAGATCTTTTTGGAAGGATAGAACATTCTTGGAGGATGAGTCAATCCATTTGTACACAGATGGGTCAAAAACAAATGAAGTGGTTGGAGGAGGTGTGTACTCTGAACGACTGAAATTAAGTCTCTCATTCCGCTTTTCCAATCATTGTAGCGTGTTCCAGGCGGAACTTTTGGCGATAAAAGAAGTCTTGTCTTGGCTCAACGAAAACGTGATATCAACATCTGATATCCGTATTTTCTCTGATAGCCGGGCCGCTATCAAATCTCTGGACTCTGTCTCTACAAACTCTATAACAGTACATAACTGTCGATCATCTGTAATGGAGATAGCGCAACAGTTTAATATAAGGCAGATGAACTCGCCAGGAACAGTAGAGTACAGCCCATGCTGTGAGGAGAGCAGGCTCCAGGTGGAACAACATCACCACGTGCCAAGTCACAAAAAACATCTGGCCAACACTGGATTTAAAACGTTCAAGGTGCTTGCTCTCTCTAAGCAGATCGCATATAAGCTCGATAATAGGTGTCATAACCGGACACTGTCTAATAGAAAAGCACGCCACGAGACTAGGCGTATTCTCAAATGACTTTTGCAGAAGCTGTATGGACAAGGAAGAGAAAGAAACGGTTCTTCATCTTCTCCGACATACCCTGCTCTGGCTTGAAAACGCAAGAATTACCTTGGAGAATTCTTCTTTAACGATCTAAACGATCTACATAAATCATATCGGTATAATCATCCTCTCACGTTTCGTAAGGGACTCAAGCTGGTTCCATTGAGCTTAGGAGGAAGTCTCAAGATTCATGTGGTATCACAATGTGTCCGTTTGCATCTTGGACAGCCACTATAACCTAACCTAACCTTGCCCAAAAAAAAGTCAACACAATTTGACATTCTCAACTGTCAAACAATGTTTTGCTGTCGGGAAAAAACGGTATCTGAAAATGATATCATTACTTGATTGTCTCGGACGTTGTTGGGGGGATTCTTCTTAATATGAATCCCAGAGCAAAAATATGTCTTAGCTGAAAAAAAGTTTAAAATTTCTTGCAGTACCACAACGCAATTGAAAAGAAAAAAAAGAGAACAGTTTTTTTTGTATACCTTTAGTGTTTAATTCTTATTTTTACGTCTTGTCTCTAATAATGTTACAATCGAAGTGAATTACAATTATTTTTTAAGACACGAATGTGCCTTAGTCAAACCGACTATCTCGGTGGTGAAAACTATAAACTTAGTTTATATAAAGGTGAGATTAAGAATAGAGATTGTATGTCTTATAATATTCTCAACTTCATTATTATTAAAATAAACAACTTAATTTACGTTACGTTTAATAGTAACGCCTAAAGGTATGCAATATTTTTTTAAAATAATTTAGTTCAAATAATCGTTTGAATATTATAAACTGCTACTTGACGTCAACATTCTGGCCTCCCTTTGCAGAAATGCAAAAAGTATAGAATCCATGCATCCGAAAAGTTGATAGATTTTACGTAGCGAGTCCACCGGTGGAGGTATTTTGTTAAAGAAGCGCCTCGATTCGCTACTCAGGAAAAAAAATAAGATTAGTAAATCCAACGTTGAGGGTTGTTTAAAGAGTGCCCTTACTCACTCAGACATGTTAGTGGGAACACAAATGTCAGTTAAAAAAAAATTAAATAGATAAATTTATTGATTAAATTTCAAAAGGTGCTGTGCAGAACCGTCAATAAAATATCAAAAATAATGAATGCATTAAATTAATTAGCTTAAATTTATTATTTGTTTTGTGAAGCAAGATACACCTGGAACACTTCCTGATCGACAGGCAAGAGACATAATTTAACTATAGGGCGTAGAATTTCGCCTTGTTGAGTTTTAACGGTAGCAACGCGAACCTTTCCATCTTTTCCAGGGTGAACAGCCACTATTTTTCCCAGTCGCCATTGAATGGGTGGTAGATTTTCGTTGCGCACAACTACAACGTCTCCAACTTTGATATTACGCTTAGGAAATTTCCACTTTGTTCTTCAAATATTCCTCCTTCCATCGTTTTGAAAAAGAGTATAAAATTTGCTGGACTCTTTCCCAATTCCTTAGTTTTTCAATTTCGCCAACTTGGCTTTCGGGTAAGGAGAGCAAGGGTGCACCTTTTAAAAAATGTCCCGGTGTTAAGGGAAGAGGGTCAGAAGGGTTCTCACTAATCGGAGAAATAGGGCGGGAATTCATACATGACTCAATTTTAACAAGCAGTGTGGAAAACTCTTCAAACGTTAGCCTGGAGTTTCCAACAACCTTCTTAAAGTGTGTTTTAAACGACTTTATACCAGCTTCCCATAGACCACCCATATGAGGAGAACCTGGTGGAATGAAATTCCACTTCAAATTCTTTGGTAGATAGAGTTTTTCAGCTTCCAATGTAGCTTCTGATACGGCTTTTTTCAACTCCTTTTTTAATATTTTATTAGCAGCAACAAAATTGGTGCCGTTATCAGAGAAAAGTTGTTGGGGAACACCTCTACGACCGACAAATCTATCAAGAGCAGCTAAAAACGACTCCGTTGAGAGACTTCCTACCGCTTCTAAATGTACAGCTTTTGTACAGAGACAAATAAAAAGACAAGCATAACCTTTTACTGCTTGATAGAACCGACCCTTTTGAACCTTTAGTTCAAAGGGGCCAGCGAAATCCAATCCAACATGAGTGAATGGAAAGGAATAGTTAACCCTTTCGGGGGGAAGTGTTCCCATAATTTGGGTTTGAAGTTCCTTTTTGTGTAAAACACAAACAATGCAACTATTGGTAAATGATTTTATTAAGTTTTTTAGTTTTGGAATCCAAAATGACTTTCGCATTAGGTACATGACTTGTTGGTTCCCTCCATGTAGGGAAATTTTATGGAAGAATCCTACTAGCAATTTCGACAACGGACATGAGTATGGCAATATTATTGGATATTTTTCATTGTAACTCAAATTTGCATTGGTTAAACGGCCGTTGACTCTCATGATTAGGTCAGAGTCTAAGGTAGGGTTAAGCGATAAAATTGTACTATTTTTACTTAACGGTTTCGAGTTATATAGAGCGTTGAACTCTTCACTAAAATAGAAGCGTTGTGCTAGTACAACGAGTCGAGTTTTCACAAAAGTTAATTCATGATGAGTTAACTTAATAGAAAAGTATCTGAAAGGGTAAAACCTTTTTCTTTTGCGAGAAGCTAGGTTAATAAATCTAAACAAATATGATATGACTTTTATAGCACGAGAGTAACATGAAAATCTTCTCAAAATATCATCATTTGTGTTTTGATTTACTACAAAGCTTTTAATTTGTTTGATTTCAAGGTTCCAATTGGGATCCTTTTGAATCTTCGTTATTGGCCAAGTTTCCTGGGAATTCTTTAACCAACTTGGACCATGCCACCATTGGTCATTGTTTATTAAATTCTGAGGCATTACACCCCGGGAAGCGATGTCAGCTGGATTGTGTTCAGAAGGAACATGTTTCCAAATACAACCTGGCGGACTCTCAGTTTGTACTTTAGAGACCCGGTTTCGGACAAACGTTTCCAGTCGAGATGGGCAGTCACGAATCCAATAAAGGACAATCATTGAATCCGTCCAAAGGTAAACATGATAGTTTTTCAGGCGTAGACTACTTTGTACAGCGTTTACTAACCTTGTTAGCAAAACAGCTCCACAAAGCTCCAGCCGAGGTATGGAAATGGCTTTTAGGGGAGCCACTTTTGTTTTTGAGCAAAGAAGGTTTATAAACACATTTCCAGATGAATCTGAAATCCTAGAGTAGACAGCAGCAGCATATGCACTTAGAGATGCATCGCAAAAGCCGTGTATTTCAACACACATGTCTGGAGTATAATTGATCCATCTTGGAATTCTGATATCCTTTATTATAGGAAAGGATTTCACAAAATCTTTCCATGTCTCTAACCGAGTTGATTTTATGGGCGCATCCCACTCGGTTTTGTCTTTCCAGACATCTTGCAATAAAATCTTTAATAAAATTGTTGTTGGCGCAAGCCAACCTATAGGGTCATATATTTTAGCTATATTTGAAAAAAGCTCACGTTTAGTCAAAACAGTTGTTGAAGAAAATAGGTTACATCGAATATAGAAGCAATCTTCCCTTGCATTCCACCCTATACCTAGAACTTTCGAATGTGAATTCTCATCGAACATAAGAAAGTGTTGGTCTAAAACATCCCCCCTAGGAATGTTTTCCAACAAGCGAGGGTGGTTTGCAGTCCATTTTTTCAAGCAAAACCCTCCGGACAAAAGAAGTGCATTTAACTGAGTTTGAGCTTGAACAACAGTATCTAGATCGAACCCTCCAGAAAAAACGTCGTCCACATAAAAATCTGACAATACCATATCCTTTGCTAAAGGATATTGGTTTCCTTCATCAGAGGCAAGTTGATGTAATGTTCGGATTGCCAAATATGGAGCACAGTTAACTCCAAAAGTAACCCTATTAATTTCAAAATCAGCCAAATCTGATTCTGAATTTGACGATCGAAAAATTATTCTTTGGAATCTATGATGATCGGGGTGAACATGTATTTGGCGATACATTTTCTCGATATCGCTATTAAAAACATAGGGATACTGTCGCCATTTTAATAAAATAGTATGTAGATCATTTTGAAGAGCAGGACCGGTACACAAAAAATCGTTTAGGCTATGTCCTTTGTTGGTAGAAGCACTTGCGTTAAAAACGACTCTAACCTTTGTTGAAGCACTGTCCGGTTTTACCACAGCATGGTGCGGCAAATAAAAGTGCTGTCTGGACAGATTTAATTCACCTTTTGACCTAAGAGTCATGTGCTTCAAAGAAATGTATTCGTTCAGAACTTTGTTATACTCTTCTCTGAGCGATATATCGCAAAGAAGACGCTTTTCTTGTCGCAGAAATTGTAAAACTGCACTACTTCTGGAAAGACCTAAATCCGATATATTTAGGTGAGGCTTAAATGGAAGTTTCACTGTATAGCTGCCATCTAGATTGCGAGTTGTTGTATCCGTATACAATTTTTCACAAAATTTATCTTCGTTAGAAAAGGGTTTTATTTCTGGAACTTCTTCGAGTTCCCAAAATCTGTGAATTTGTTTTTCTAAACAAATTTCACTAAAAAATGTATGAAAAGTTGGTTTCTTTAAACCAACTTCACATGGTCCAGAAAGAACCCATCCGAAAACCGTATTTTGAGCAATTGGTGAAAAGTCCTTTTCTTTCTTAACACCTTCACGTAGAATAAGAGGGTAGATATCTGCTCCGATCAAAATGTCTATCGAAGCGGGTTTATCGAAGTTAGGATCTGCCAATCGTAATCCCTTGAGCTCAACCAAGTTTGATGCGTCAACAGACTGCGATGGCAAATTTCCTGTCAGCTTTTTCAAAACAACGGCCGAAACCGGTATATGTACATCAGGGTTGATGCGAGATTCGAGCGTGAGAGGACACATACTCGTTGAAAATTCGCTTTGAACTTGTCCAATGCCACAAATAGATGCATTGGTTGACCGTGTAAAAAGCTTAAATCGGTTCACTACGGATTGTAAAATATAAGTAGCTTCAGAACCAGGGTCGATTAAAGCTCTCAAAAGAATGGTTTGATTATGAACATTAATTTTAACCAAAGCTGTAGCTAATAAAATATTCTTTTGCTGGTTAACAAGGAAACTTTTAAGTGTAGACGAATTAGAATTTATATCCTTTTCTAAATCCAGCGTTGTTTGTTGTTCTATTTTCGAAGTGGACTGTATGGGGGTGGGGGTGGCAGCAAGAGGAGTTTGAGATAGAGGAGTTGATCTTGTATCCTGAGATGATTGATTTTGTTGGGAAAAATGAAGCAAACTGTGGTGCCTTCTACCGCACTTGTCGCAAGAAACTTTACTTTTACACTCATATACCGCATGTGTGAGTGCAAGGCAGTTGTAGCAGTACTTTTGGAATTGTACTACTTTACGACGAGATGAAACATCCATGTCCAAAAATTTCTTGCATGAACGCAAGGGATGATTGCTATTGCATACCTTACAACTGAAATTCTTTTGTTCAACATGAAAAGAGTTTACCTTTTTGGAATTTAAATTGGATGATTGATTCGCACTTTTACGGGGACATTGCTTGACTTCTTCAACAGATTCAAGTATCTTGTATCTCGAAGCAAGAAAATCATCCAAAGATTTCCATGTAGGAATTTCATTTTCTTTCGGTAGACTTTGCTCAAAAAGAAACAAAGTGTTTTCAGGGATCTTTTGAGAAATAATAAAAATAAGAATCGGATCCCAATTATCGGTTTTAACACCATAGCTTGAAAGGACCCCTAGACAATCACAAACGGTTCTATGAAGTTTTCTCAAAGCTGAGCCGCTTTCAGTTGAGATAGACGGTATAGAAAAAAGTGCTTTAAGCTGTGTGTTAATTAAGATGCGTTTATTCTCGTACTGAGATTTTAATGCATCCCACGCTAGCTTAAAATTATCTGCCGTCAGTGAAAACTTTTCAACAATGTCATGAGCTTCCTTCTTAGTTTTAAGGCGTAAATGGAATAACTTTTCTACATCACTAAGTCGGGGGTGAGCTATGTAAATTGCTTGGAACATATCACGAAAAGTAGGCCAGGATTTATAATCACCTTCAAAACATTCAGCGTCGCAAGGTGGAACCCTAATTCCATATTCTAATTCAGATCTTTGAGGAGCAACAAAATCTTGTTTTGTATCCTTGAATGTACCCATGTCTATGGAATCTATAATACTACCTACAGTAGTGAAATAATTGGTTGAAACTGATAAATATTTCGATTTAATTGTCAACAGTTTTGTATCATCTAAACTTTTATCTTCGTTCTTCAAACATTTTGTATAAACTGAACGAAAACTATCCCATAATACCTCAAATTCTTTTTTCCAGACTTTGAGCATACCAGAAGTCATATTTTCTCTATTTGGTACATCACGAAAACTATTGATAGTTTCGTTTATTTGCTTCACGCACAAATAAAAATCGTCAGAAAAAGACATATCGAAAACGATAAAAAATGGTACACTTAATAGATCTCGAACGAAGAAAAAAGTTCACAACTAAAGCAATAAACTTTCAAAATTTCTTTTTATTTTTATTTAAATTTCAATAAAACGAGTTGTTAATTGAACGAAAATCTAAAAAATTATCCCTTAATCAAAGAACAGAAAATCCTGAATAGGATTAAAATACCGTAGATTGATTGTTCACAAAAAAAAAAAGTTGAAAACGTTTTAAAAATCACCAGATCGAAGAAACCGTAAGATCGCGAGATCAAAAAAAAACTGTAACGAAACTGTACCTAAACCTTACGATCAAAATTTGTTCCAAATATGCTCACTTCACAAATATATATATATGTATACTTATATGAATCACTTTAAATAATTTTCAATAAGATCAAAAATATACTTTATAAAAAATCACAATCAAATCAATACTTTAATTTAATTTGCAAAAATAATTGAATCAAATGTATTTATATTTATAATTATGTATATTTTATAATGCACAGCACCTACCTTGGGTTAGGGATATGGGATTTCCATCTAGGTGTGGACAACAGCGTAAAACCAAAGTGTGTGGGCAAAAATTCCAATAAAATTCGCACTCCGTAATTATCTCCAAAATAACTCAAGGGGTTATGAGTTTTTAATCCCAAATTTATTTGCTGTCCAAAGTATTTATCTGGCTCGATTGGACCAAAATGTTGGGGGGATTCTTCTTAATATGAATCCCAGAGCAAAAATATGTCTTAGCTGAAAAAAAGTTTAAAATTTCTTGCAGTACCACAACGCAATTGAAAAGAAAAAAAAGAGAACAGTTTTTTTTGTATACCTTTAGTGTTTAATTCTTATTTTTACGTCTTGTCTCTAATAATGTTACAATCGAAGTGAATTACAATTATTTTTTAAGACACGAATGTGCCTTAGTCAAACCGACTATCTCGGTGGTGAAAACTATAAACTTAGTTTATATAAAGGTGAGATTAAGAATAGAGATTGTATGTATTATAATATTCTCAACTTCATTATTATTAAAATAAACAACTTAATTTACGTTACGTTTAATAGTAACGCCTAAAGGTATGCAATATTTTTTTTAAAATAATTTAGTTCAAATAATCGTTTGAATATTATAAACTGCTACTTGACGTCAACAGACGTATTCTTATCTGTGGGTTCAACTTTCTCAACTAAGCCGTTCGGATTCGGCTGAAAACTGTAGGTCTCCAATTTGACAACAGCACTATTAAACATGAATGGTTGAGTGTTGTAGTTCTCAACGGACTGTTGCGCCACATTTTTTTTTATTTTTATACCGGCAATAATGTGGCAAATGTTGTCCGTCAAGTTGTTTATCGTCTCGAGCTTATCGGCGTAGCCTATCTACTTAACACTTGCAACATGTGCAACTATGCGTTATATACATTTTCCTTCAATAATATCATTCGTGCGACTTGGTAACACAACAGCTCCTGCGCAACATTGTTGACAGCATTGTTTTTAAAGAATTATATTCCCCCAGCCCATAAAGCGCACCAAATATTCAGTTCTTGCATAATATGTATAACGGTGTCTCAATATACACTTGACGATTTTGTTTTTTGACGTATGCGTACAACCAAAGGTGAGGTGTTCTTCATCGCTAAAAAAAATTTGCTTGTGGAAGTCGGGATCAAGGGAAATCTTGTTTTAGGTCTATTCAACGAACACATGCTTTCTAGGTGACCATGTGGCTTCAATTCTTAAAATATAGTTCAAACTCAAAACAATTAACTTAATAGTTGATAAAACGGCTACTAGTTACAAAGTGTTTCATTCCCAAAACTCTGGAACGATTGGTCGATATCCATGTACGTAATAGCATTGATATGAGACTATCGATGTCTCAGCATGCTTACTTCAAAGGGAAATCGGTAGAAACCGCCTTGTACACTCTGGTAAGAACTATCGAATATTCCCTAGAGCAAAAGGAATATACAATGGTGGCCTTGCTGGATATTGCGGGCCCTTTCAACAACGCTGATACATCCGCTATTACTTCTGCTTTATGACCCTAAAAGTCAGTTCTACTCACTCTGTGACTCGATTAATCTAATGCTAAAAAGCAGGATCATCAACTGTAAGATGGGGGATTTTTGTACGAAAAGGTCTGTCGGTAGAGGCACTCCGCAAGGTGGCGTTCTGTCCCCTCTCCTGTGGAACATAGTGGTTAACGAACTACTAATATCCCTTGAGAGGGAAGGCTACAGAGTGGTTGAATATGCCGATGATGTTGGTATCGCCGTCACAGGAGAACATCCCAATACACTGAGAGACCTCCTTCAAAACGCAAGTGGAAACTTTAGCGATCAAAGAGGTTCTCTCCTGGCTAAGAGAAAACGTGATATCAACTTCTGATATCCGCATCTTCTCTGACAGTTAGGCTATTAAATCTCTTGATGGTGTCTCAACCAAATCTCAAACGGTCCTCGTTGTCAATCATCTCTTATGGAGATTGCGTAGCAATTTAACATTCAAATCTGTTGGGTGCCGGGAAACAGAGACATCACAGTAAATTGTAGAGCCGATGAACTCGCTTAAAATGGAACCGTCATACCTATTTCACCTAAAAGGGAGAAGATAGGTATACCGACAGCTACATGTAAACTTCTGCTAAAAGAAACAGCCTTTGCGGTAGCAAACTCTAGGTTGCAAACTCATATGGCCTTCACTGGACCCAAAGTGCTCTAACGACATGTTATCTCAAAGCAGACTTCATATTAGCTCCCTATTATAGGTGTCCTTACGGGACACTGTCTTATAGGCAGATATCTGCAGGAGCTGTATGGACAAAGAAGAAGAGGAAACAATCTCTCACCTTCTTTGCAATTGCACTACTCTTTCGCTAAAAAGCAAACTTCATCTCGGAGACGTCTCTTTTGATAATCCCTGTGAACTAGCTAAAAAGGATATCAAATATCTTCTTTGCTTTATTAAAAGCTCAAAATAGTTAGACTAGTAAGAAGTAATTCTCTAGATTTATGTGGTATCACAATGGGCCTTTTCTTTTGGCCTAAGTGAGTGGATTTTAAATCCGCAACCACGTTAACCTGACCTAACCTACAAAGTGCTGCCAACTTAAAGTTCTATACCTCTTAAAAAATTCCCCTTTCATAAAATCTGTGGTACATTGACAGGTGTGCTGCTGGCGCTGGTGACTTTTCTATGTTCTCAACTTAATTGTAATAGGTTCCCTGAGGGTTGTCCAGTCCAGGTGTCCTCTAAATTACAGAACTATAAATGAAACATTAAATATTGACACAAAATTCGAAATGTTACTTTCCAATCCGTATCCTACTCGTATATTTTATTATTTTCCGTTCAATTCTCAAGTCAATCTTTTCTGATGCAAACAACCCCTCAAAGTCAAAACCTCCATACTAAGAAATGATGTCAATTACAATAAATCAAGTGCATTACTACTACAAGGAAATTGGCTACTAAATGAAATTACTATGAATTATTCCTAACATTACTTTTTATTTCTACCAAATTTACATTTTATTCGCCATTAGAGTTTAGCTCTTTTAAGTTCTAAGCTCTGACACAAACTACATATACTAGAAGGTCCCACATTTTCCAGTTTTTATCCTCGTACAACCCACAATTTCTCTTGAAAACTTTATAATTTTCCTTCAAAGAATTTAGTTTTTAATATATTAACTGAATTCTTAGATCAAAGTTTAAGATTAAATTTCGTATACTTTTTCTTTCCTTCCACAACCGACGACGACGAGTATTAATATTCAAACTTCCAAGAATGTTTTCCATTTTGTTGCAACAGTGTGCCATCGTCTATTTTCATAAATTTCCAAGACCCTTTTATCCAACGAGCAAGCAACAAAAACAACAACAACAGCAACAAAAAAGAAAAAAGTATAACAGGAACAGGAAAAACCCCACTAGAACGACAAAAGTTATTTAAATAAAAGCAAAATCTTAAAGTTTATCTCTCTTCGTCATCATTGTAATCAAAATTCCATGGAACAAAACTTTATTACCACATAAAATGTACTTAACAGGTCTCTGCGTCTGCAGTCTCCATTCCAATCCGCTGGCAACTGATGGCAACATCCGTATCAACCAACCAACCGCAACGCAACGCAACGCATTGGCTTTGGCATTGCCATCACAGCCTTATTGGGGTTGGGAATGGGAAGGTCATATAAAATCCGAGAGATAGAGAGAGAGAGGGGGAGGTATGCTTTTACTACCGCAATTATTCGTTATTATTACAATTTCTTCGAGCTTTGAAAATAAATCTGTATTATCTGTAATATAAAAACCAATTCCAATTATTCATGCACAATGGCAACAAAAATCCTATCAGAGAGCAAGCATCCATAAGGAAGAATATGGCAAGGGTAAGCCGCATTGCACCCTTGCCTACACTAAACACTCTATACTCTACACTGACTCAAAGACTCCTTTATCGACTCCTACTCCCAGACTATTCCGCGTATCCCCTTTTCATGATATGAAAGTATCTGGAGGTATTCTATGCTAACCGCAAACTACGGTATCACAATATTATTGGATTGTTTCAATTTGAGTATTTCTTTGATGGCAAAACAGGAGCAAGTTGTAAGAAGGTTTACAGGAGAGTTGGGATGAAGGGGATAATAGCAAATAATTACATTTGGGGTTGTGGTGCGGAGAAATAAAAATCAATCCCATCGCCCGCCATCATCGCCATCACACAAATGATATACATTTTAATTGCAAATGATAAAGGAAAACATTTATATAAGTCGCTACTTAGAGAAATGACTTGAATCAACATCATTATCAGTGTCATTAAGGGATTTATGGAAGATACACTTGGTTTTCAGAATGTTTTAACATCTTCCTTCTCTCTCACTCTCTCTATACTGTCGTCTTTGGGAGACGTCGAGTTGTTCATGTTCATTGAAAAAGCTGCAACCAAGCAGGATGTGTTTATTTTTTTGCGAGTTGCCCTGTTTTTCGCGCAACAAAACAACCGGGAGTTTTGAGGTATGTGCATTAACGCACGTCTCAAACATTCTTAAATAACGTTCATCCATCAAGTTGTGGGGGTGACCATTTTACTATTGAACCAAAAATAACCTTTAACAGGTTTGATTGGTACATTTGATTTTAAATCTTTTTGGTCACGTTACGTATCTACCATAGTTATATTTTGACACTAGTTGTGATGAATAACAAAATGAGTAAAGCTTGAACATGGGAACTACCTCATTGATCACACTATCATAATTAAGTACTTTGTAAGATTTTGACAGTTCTGTTTCACAAATATGCTGTATGATTAACTACCACAGAACTGTCTCTGAAAACATTGGAATGTTGTATGAATCTTATTCCAAAAATATTTAGTACACATCATGCAATTTGCGTTGTCTATGGTCATAAACTTTGAGCTCCTGCTCAGGTCCCGACGGAAAATTCGCCAAGTTGAAGTTGCGAAGGCTGATTTCACACTTTCACGGACCGCAGCGATGTTCTCAGCCAATCTGAGAACGTACGGGTGTTGGCTGGTAGTTTACTGAACCGGTCGTTTTAAATTTGGCCACTAAACGTTGAAGAGTCGACTGTGAAGGGGCTTACGTCTACTGTAAAATGGGCGCAATGCGCGCAACGTTTGTGTTAACGAACAAACATTTTGATAATAGAGTTTTATCATTTAGACGTGGTGTTCAATCGTTCAACTTGCCATGATGATTAGACATAAACAACTAAATAATAAAGAAAAGATTTGACAGATTTCACCAAACCAAAATGGCCTCCACGGGGCTTCAAAACCTACCCGCGCAAATTGAAACACTCTTTACTAGAAATTATTTATTTCCAATGCAAAATGTTCTTGATTTTGTAAGAATGTGATCAATTATTGTTATTTTCTTCGACTAAAGCGTTTTTGAAAATTTGATATTCGTTAGAACTTTGTTTTATTAAACCTAGCTCAAAATAAATAAAATTCTAACGGCGGATTTCTTGACAAAGTTTTAGTCTATAAAACTCAGTTTATTCAAATTAGAACTTCATTGAGCTGTAACTCATTTCTTCGTCATGTTTTGATTAAAACCTCAGTCTAAGAAAGTTCTGCTATTTAATAGACCCTCTAGTTTTGGAGCATAGGATATTTGAACTTGGTTCAGCAATGTTTTTACTTCTTTCAAACATTAAAAGGAAAGACCACGAGTTTTACTAAGTCTGAATAAATGGACATAGGGGCTATTTATATTAGAAAACAGGACGTCCTTTTTGACATTATTTATGCATCTGCAGAAATAAACAACTTGTATAAATATTATTGCCTTTATTTTTTGACATTAACCTTTTTGTTGAACCTGGATAAGCACCCGATTTCTTGAAGTTTTTCAATATACATAATTGTTTCTATTATTTTAATTGCAGGCTTCGTATTATTTTCTACAAGATTGCAACACTTTAATGTCTGAATTAATAATTAGATTTTTTTTAAAGTGGAAAAAATGTAATCGAAACCAATTTGTTATTATCTTTAATCAAGTAAAAATGTTGATTGGAACTCGTATATGAGTGTACATTTATCACAAAAGAACAATTCTAAAAACACCTGTGTATCTTAAACGAAATTCCTTTAAAAAACGAAAACACAATTTTTTATGATATATGAAATAAAAATGGCTAAAATTTGAAGTTTCTTAAAGTAGACAGAAGACTGCGTTTGTTGGTTCTTATGCTTGCATGAATAAATAGTTAAAAAGAAACGGTCAATTTCAAAGAGAATACAAATATTTTGACATTTATGAAAATTTTTTTAAGTTCTCACATTGGACTCTTTCAATGTTACTTATTCTGACATTTCATCATTTAATTTCGCGCCAACTAAAAGAAAGAAAATAACAAAATGACGTAAACGTGATATTTTATTACGGGTAACATTTTTAACTATTAATCTCTCAAGTTGGATTTTACTTACTTACTTACTTAAGGTGGCGCTACAGTCCGGGTGGACCTGGGCCTCAACCAACATGCGTCTCCAGCCAGCTCGGTCTCTAGCTAGCTGTCTCCAGTTTCGCACGCCAAGTTGGTTGAGGTCTTCACCCACCTGCTTGCGACACCTGAAAAATCACTAGAAGAATTTTTCCTTCGAAGCATCCTAAGACGTTCTCATCATTCTTTGACATGGTTCATGCTTCACCGCCATAAATGAGAACCGGGATGATGAGTGTCTTATAGATGGTGATTTTAGACGCTCGAGAGAGGACTTTACTTCTCAATTGCCTTCTAAGTCCAAAGAAGCAGCGATTTGCAAGAGTTATTCTTCGTTTGATTTTAGCGATGGTGCCGTTTTCTGTGTATGTATGTAGAGTCGAAGGCGGGACACATTGCATTCTGTTTCAACCCTAAATCAATAACGTTGTTATCCTTTTATCTATCTCCAAATTCTTTTGTTATTTGCTTCTTTAAAATAATCTTTGAAGCCACTTATAGTTTACCTGACTATTAAAATATTAAAATCTTTCTCTTTTGCGAACCAGCCGTCAAGCAGTAAAGAACAAGCAGTTTACTTATAATACTTACTTACATCGTACTTACTAATACAATTTCCTTTTTTTAATCAACTTTCTTATACTAATTAAACGAATTTCTAATAAATATTAAATTGTAATGAATTAATAAATTCATCGCTCTTTTATTTTCCTACATGTTATAGCGGTGCCTAGGTAGACAAAACCCTTCTCTACCTCGAAGTTATAGCTGTCCATGGTGACGTTTTGTAAAAGACGTCGTTGTTCAATGTCCATTTTTGATGACAGCGTATACTTGGTCTTGCCCTCATTGACCGCTAAACACATCTTTTTCGCTTCCCTCGCAATGCTCAAAAACGCTCCACTGACATCCCGCTTTGACGATTGAGTTTTCCCCAATTGAATTGCCGACCTTGATAGAGCAGCGTGCATTCTCCATCGTCATTCTGCACAAACGGATAAGTTTGACAGGGGTGCCAAAACTAGACATTGCTCTGTAGAGCTTTTCCCTTTAGATGCTGTCATACGCGGCCTTAAAGTCGATAAAGAGATGGTGGGTATCGATTTGAAGTTTCTGGTTTTTTTTAAATATCTGCCGTAGTGTGAATGTTTGGTCGATAGTGGACTTTCCTGGTCTGAAGCCACACTGATAAGGACCAATCAGGTTTTTGACGAATGGCTTCAGACGTTCACGGCAGAGAAGATCTTATATGCAATGTTAAGGAGACTGATGCCTCTGTAGTTGGCTCAGTTTAGAGGGTCTCCTTTCTTATGTATGGGGCACACTATTCTGAGATTCTACTTTCTTTCGACCATATTTTGCAGATGAGTTGGTGCATGCTCCCTACCAAGTCATCGCCTCCTGCCTTTAATAGTTCGGCAGCCATGTCGTCAGCTCCACCAGGTTTGTTTGACTTCAGTTTAGATATAGCTACCTTCACTTCATCTAGGTCGGGTAGGCGGAATTGTTGATCTTCGTCGCCTAGGTTGAGTGTTTCTATCTCCCTTATAGCAGAATTCGGTTCGTCATCGCCGTTAAGTTGGACAAAACTTATTTAATCTATTTTGTATCTAAATTCACTCAACGTGCAACACTAAATAATCGTATTAGAAAATAACAAAATTATATGATCACTTATATCGTGGTTTAAATTTTGTTATACTGGCATTTGACAAATGTCTAATTCAGGTTCTTAGTCACATAATTTCGAGTTTTGGAGACATCAATTGGCCACCAAGATCATAGAATTCTACACTTAAAGATCAGTTTCTGTAAAAATAAACATTTCAAAAGATATGTTCTTTATAACATCCAAATAATCCAAAAATTGTTAAAAATTACATCATAAGAATTGCATGCTGAGAGCCTTCCCAAGGATAGTCATTTGTTTCTCACTCTAAATGGTTAATTAAATCCAATCTTTATAATAAAATAAAATTACGTCAAAAATATATCACTTCTTAGTTTTCGAAAGCAAAAAATCACCCGCACGGGCTAAGGTCTGACCAAGTTCTAATTAGATTGGATCATTGAAGTCATTAATAAAAAGTAGAATGCAATTTATAAGAGCGTTCTAAATAGCTTTTTACATGTTTTATGATCTCTTGAACAGAACTTACGATCATCAGTTCCAGGGCCCTACTCTGTAACTGTATTGCGTTTTGAATGGAAATGTTTTCAAAAACGAATATTTTGCAATATCTATTTCGAATTCATATAAAAAAGAGGCTGGAATCCGACCCACACTGATAACTTCCCATCCCGTCTGTCAATTTGTCTTACTTAAAAGTTTGTCTATATGTATTTTTACCAAATTTGCGCACTATTTTTTGTAGATTTTATTTTTTATGAAAAAAACGGACTGTTGGATTTTTATATAAAAATTACTGAATATTGAAAACAATATTTTCTCTGAAATAAAATAAGTCTGAAGCCAATATTTCAAATTTTTGAAAAGATATTTGAGTCGAAAATCAATTTTTACCAACTTTTGTTAAATTTTGTTTAGGTTTTTAATTTTTTGTACAAAAACTGTTAATTCGATTTTATTCAAAATTAATATTAACAACAATATTATTTGACAGATAAAAGTAGTTTAAAGCCAATATCTACAATTTTTGAAAAGATATTTAAGTCGTAAATCAATTTTTACCAACATTTATACATTTTTTTTAAAATTTTTATTTTTTGTAAAAAAATTTTCAATTCGATTTTCTTCAAAACTTTATCAGATATCAAAACCATTATTCTTCGTTGCACAAAATTTTTTTGGAGATAAAATCTAATTTGGTTGTAAAATTTTGGAGGTGACAAATTTTTTTTCAGTTTTTTCGATTTATAAAAATAACCATTAAATGGATTTTTTTCAAAAAATATATTTCTTTGATATAAGATATTTAGGGTTAACCAAAATGTTCACTTTTTTTTCAAACTGCTATGGTAAAAAAACCACCCCCGCAATTTTCTTGAGAGCCCTTTCTGCATCTTTCTGCCTTATTATCAGTATAACAAAATTTAATTGAAGTCGATATCTCTTCTGGTTCTTGAGCTATGGAGGACGAAAAAAACGTCGCGAACGTACGGACGTACGAACGTACGTACACATGCAAGCACAGACATCTCTCTAAAAATCTTTTATTTCGACTCTAGGGACCTTGAAACGTCGAGAAATGTCCAAATTTTTAATTTGACAAATCGGACCCATTACCATAGAGGAAATATATTATCTAGGGTCCCGACTAGAGATGGCAGAGTAGATTACGTCAGGTAATCTACTCGGTAAACTACGTGTAGTTAATTGGATAAACTTCACGTTTGATTTGTTTCATTTCCTACCCTAAATTTGTTACGAGTGCTACCTTCACAAAAAACGTTAAATTTCAAAAAGAATTTTAAAAAACGAGTGAATAAGTAACGACTAACGATTGAAAAACACTGAACTATACATAGAACCAAATACGAGTATGTTGTGTAAATGAACTAAATCAAGGATTTCAAAGTTTTATGAAAGAAAATTGCAAATTTAATAGTCATCTGTTTTATTTTTGTCGTTCATTTTAAGAGTATAGTGTATATGATATCTATCAATTTTTTGGAATGTTCTTGGTTTAGCCTGTTCCGAATTTTCGAGAGTTAATTTTTGATACTTTCACAGTTATCTTTTCGATGCAATTTGTCAATTTGGTGGTTGAATGGACGTTTCAAACTACGTTTTGACGTCTACCGCTACGTCTGCTACATTTAACTACGTTAACTACATTTAACTACATTAACTACCTCATTTATGTAGCAGACGTAACAAATGTAGTAAATCAAAAAAAATCGAATTACTGCCATCTCTGGTCCCGACCGGTATCCGTCCTACCTGAAACACCCTCAAATTTTATTCGAGGTGAACTCTCTCAAATTCGAGGTAAACTCTCTCAAATTCGCTATCGGTGAATACATGTGAGTGGAGAAAAAAAAGCAAAATGGGGGATTGGGCTAAAAAGAAACTTATGGAATTTTTGTGACCTGTCAAAAATGACAATCAATTTTGCAAAACAAAACAATGGGTTTCGGATTTTAAGAGTAAGTTTGTGTTAATTGTTTTGATTTTTAATATAATTTTATATTTTTCAGACCAAAATTCCTTATAATGAAGAGGGTATATACAAGTTTACTTCATTGAATAAAAAGTAAGTCAAATTGCAGTGAAGGAGGTGCAACAATAATCAATTTATTTTATAGTCTGTCTTTTCATTTTAGATAGTGCCATAATGTAGGAAGCAATTTCCCTTAAGTAATCTGGAAGGCTAACCAAACAAGGCGCTGATTTGCAGGTAAGTTTTTTTTTTATATTATATTTCTCTTAACAAATTAATATCAATGTTTTTAATTACAGTTACTGCCCATTGTTTTTGTATGTACTTCTCAATGGCAATAGCTGCCGCAGGTGTTGACGGCGGAGGTGTCACCATCAAAACCATTAGAAACAACACTACCAAGTCAATGATGCAGGTGGAAGTTTTGCCATGTAATAGTCGACCGCTGACGCCCTTCTACATCAATTGTGTAAGTACGTATCGAAACATTCATATAGTAGTCAACTAGCTTAATCTTTATCTTCTAGGTGTAAAGAGTACTACCAGTCTGCAGTTCTGCAAGAGACGCAAACAAAACAAGAATACAACCTTGACTGTAAGAGAGTTCAAATTTTAAATCTACAACGAATCCATTCATTTTGCTTCTATGATCGCACTAGCAACGGTGGCAATCATTCGGAGGCAAATGAGGTGGTCCGACAAGAATCCCAATGAAGCCAAACAGATTCAGATCAGTGTCTCGGCAGCTACTGACGATGTCGGCGAGTTGAATCCATCGAATTTCACACAAAAAATCAACATCAAAAAAAGTAAGTCAACTTCCATTTCAGATTTCCTTGTATAATGAAAATTAATTTCTTTTTAGTTACTACAATTCAGCGTGAACAACCTCTATCCGCAGAGAAAGTGTGTATGTGTCAAGAGATCTCTGCGTTGTGGACAATGCGAACACAATGTCATCAAGCCGGAGTGCTATCCAGGATCGATCAAGTATCGCATTCACTTGTTTGCTAACTAACATGTGCCCGTGAAAAGCCACTGAAGCCTGGCACGTCCAGTGAATTGATCCCCAAGCTAGCTAAACCAACGATGTACCATATGACCACAACACACACACGCCCGAAAAGAAAGAACGTCAAAAACACGCATTATCATCAAAACTTTTTGTAAAAGTTGGTCAAATTGAAGCCTAGATTTATTTCTATGTATATGTAGAAAATAATCTTTTTTGCAAACAATTTGTTTATTTATTTTGAGCTATAGTGTAATTTTGTATATATTGTATATTCTACTGTTTCTTTGCTGACTAGCATTATTTTTATTCAAAATTATTTATGATTTACTTTACTTTAATAATAAAGGAATTTGTGTTGAATTCAAAGATGTTGGTGCTTTTTGCTTCAGGGGACCTACATAACTAAAATGTTCGTTGGAATTTTTACCCGCGCATTTAAACGATATAAATTTTGCACTGGTTTTTTTTTGCTAGTTTATCTAATTGGAAAAAATCATCCCTTACATTAAATTTCATATTTTCAAAACTATTCACGTTTTAAGCTTCTTATTCTTCTGATGTTTTGGTTTATCATGTTCCTGCGTTCGAGTTTTTATGTGGTCAACAGACTCATGAGTCTTCATTTGATTCTACCTCAAGTTTTAAAAAACCTTAATTGTAACTCTTATGATTTTAACCTTTCTATACCCGCGTCAAAAAAATAATACGTATACCCGCGCACGGTCTCTCGAGCTGAAACTAAAAAGCCTTGTAGTTTCTCTTCTACTTCGAATATCTTTATTATTTTTTTTATCTATAGAATAGCATATTAATAACGAAATAAAACAAGTCTTTATTATTATTCTATTAAGGTTTTTTTGTATAGCAATTAATTTGTCTCAACGACCGACGACCCTAGTTTATTAACTTCCCATAGGAAGTTATTGTAATGGGTCCGATTTGTCAAATTGAAAATTTTGACATTTCTCGACGTTTCAAGGTCCCTAGAGTCGAAATAAAAGATTTTTAGAAAGATGTCTGTGCGTGCGTGTGTACGTACGTTCGTACGTCCGTACGTCCGTACGTCCGTACGTCTGTACGTCCGTACGTCCGTACGTTCGCGACGTTTTTTTCGTCGTCCATAGCTCAAGAACCAGAAGAGATATCGACTTTAAATAAATTTTGTTATACAGATAATAAGGCAGAAAGATGCAGAAAGGGCTCTCAAGAAAATTGCGTGGGTGGTTTTTTTACCATAGCAGTTTAAAAAAAAGGTGAAAATTTTGGTTAACCCTTAATATCTTACGAACCAAAAACGCTAGAGACTTGAATTAAATTTTATATAATATATTGTAACGTGATACCAAACAGATATATTTTTTGCAAAAAATCTATCTAACGGTTTTTTTTCTAAATCAAAAAAACTGAAAAAAAAAATTTGTCACCTCCTAAATTTAACGACTAACATATGATTTCATCTCCAAAACAATTTTGAGCAACGGAAAATAATGTTTTAAAAATGTGATAAAATTTTGAGAAAAATCGAATTGACAGTTTTTTTTATAAAAAATAAAAATCTAAAAAAAAACATTACTCAAAGTTCGTAAAAATTAAATATCGATTCAAATATCTTTTCAAAAACTTGAAATTTAGGCTTCAAGCTTATTTTATCTTATAAGAAATATTGTTTTCAACATTCAATAAAATTTTGAGAAAAATCGAATTGACAGTTTTTTTACAAAAAATAAAAACCTAAAAAAAAAATAATAAAAGTTGGTAAAAATTGATTTTCGACTCAAATATCTTTTCAAAATTTTGAGATATTGGCTTTAATTTACTTTTATCTTTCAAAAAATATTGTTGTCAACATTCAGTAAAATTTTGAACAAAATCAAATTGATAGTTTTTTTTATAAAAAATTAAAAACCGAACAAAAATTAACAAAAGTTTTTAAAAATTGAATATGGATTCAAATATCTTTTCAAAAACTTGAAAGTTAGACTTTAAACTTATTTTATCTTATAAGAAATATTGTTCTAAGCATTCTGAGAGATGTTGAGAAAAATCGAACTGACAGTTTTTTTTACAAAAAATAAAAACCTTAAAACAAAATTTATAAAAGTTGGTAAAAATTGATTTTCGACTCAAATATCTTTTCAAAAATTGTAGATATTGGCTTTTAACTACTTTTATCTTTCAAAAAATATTGTTGTTAACATTTAGTAAAATTTTGAAAAAAATCGAATTGATGGTTTTTGTACAAAAAATTAAATACCTAAAAAAAAATTTAACAAAAGTTGATAAAAATTGATTTTCGACTCAAATATCTTTTCAAATCTATAAAATATTGGCTTCAAACTAATTTTATCTTACAGAAAATATTGTTTTCAACATTCGATAGAATTTTGAAGAATATCGAATTGACGGTTTATTTTACAAAAAATAAAACTCTAAAAAAAACAATACTAAAACTTGGTAAACATTTACTTTCGACTCAAATAGCTTTTCAAAAATTCAAAATATTGGCTTCAAACTTATTTTATTTTACAGAAAATATTGTTTTCAATATTCAGTGATTTTTATATAAAAACCCAACAGCCCGTTTTTTTCATAAAAAATAAAATCTATAAAAAATAGTACGCAAATTTGGTAAAATCGATACTAGTACATATAGACAAACTTTTAAGCAAGACAAATCGACAGACGGGATGGGAAGTTATCAGTGTGGGTCGCATCCCAGCCTCTTTTTTCGTTCTGTTTTTGTTTTGCCACTAGGATCACCGATAAGACCCGTAGCTTTTCCAACTAACGCAATTGGGTTGTGTCTTTCTCGATGCCATGCAGAAGTCCAATTATTAACAGGAGATTGCCAACGTGTAGACTATCGGCAGCTGGATCAAAGCCGGAGTAGATTGTTTGTTGTTTCCTTGTGAAAAGTTTTGTCATTTCCGGACTACCGTTTTAAGAAGAACAGAATATAATTCATTACGATTTCTTATAGTTTTTATAAACATACAAAACAATATACAACTTACCCAGCGGTGTCTGGAAAGAGATCCTCAATCAGCTAGAGCCAAGTTACGTTGGGAAATACTTCTTCGGATATGATGAAATAGTTGACTCTGGATCATTTTGTATGAAATTATTTATATAATATGGATAAAACAGTTAATCATCAGTAGTATTAACAACTTTGTTTTTATTAATTTTCACTTTTGTTTTGATTTATTTAAAATTTAAATCGCAGAAATTGTATTTTGTTTTCTTTTTAATTTTTAATGTCAAAATACTTACCACGCTGTTGATCTGTCAAAACTGGGTACAACTCAAATTGGGCCACGTTCGCATTGCAATTCTGGGGTGCGCCTATACTTTCGGCATGATTTATTCTGTTTTTAGCTAAACTTTTCATAAAAATCATAGAATTTGTTTGCCAAAAGCAGTTAAATATTATTTTTAGCACTGTTTTCACTGAAAAGAAGTTGCAAAATGAATTTTTATTAAAATATTGCATTAATTTTTCAATTTTTGAATTCAACGGATCTCTTTTTTGAACGGCTGAGTTCACCTCATAGTTTTTTCCCCCGCGGTTAAGCAATATGGGCACAAATTCCATAACAACTACATTGAAAATGGTTTGGTCCCATAAGAAATGCACGGGACAACTAACACATGCTTATCCTTATGGACAAAATCCTCACAATTTAGCTTGTAGGCCGAAAGAGAGCAAACCCATTAAGTCGGGACTCTAGATAATATATTTCCTCTATGCCCATTACAATAACTTCCTATGGGAACTTAAAAATCTAGTACTTACGGAATGAAAAATCCGCATTCATATTTTTTGTACCTGCCAATGCGTTTCAGAATGTCATTAGCAATCGAAAACAACAATTTTGTTTTTACACTAAGAGACGAAACGGATTTATTGTTTTTGATAGTCTTAAGTTCTGTATAAAACTCAATAAAAGCAATATTTAAAAAAGTAAAATAACTTAGGTATTATGTTTTACGTTCAACTCGTTCTTCTCTATTTTCTTTGTCTATCCACAGAGAAACCGAATCCAATTCACTAACTTTTTATTGAATTTTATATTTTCTCTTTAAAAATTAATTTTAACTTTCTCGTCTTGTTTGTGATTTGTTTGTATTTTGTATTCTATAAATTGAAAAAGTACTAGATGATTGTTTTGTTCGATTCGAACATTTTACAGAGTAATAATTCATAAACGAATATGTGAATAATGTTCTAGTAATCATAGCAGTATCCTAAAAAGTTTTGAAAAAGAATCTTCTGGTTTCAAGGCCAAAATCTAGACTCATCGAAAGAGTGAACTTATTCAAACCTTCGTTGTATTTTAGTGAAATACAAATGGAAGAAAATGTATGAAGAAATCGAAATGTAAAAAGCACTTATATGCCCACTTTGTCATTTTCGAATCCAACAAATAAGAAACCATTCAATTCAATCCAATTTTCTTTAATTATAAATGTTGATACTATAACCCATCTTTCTTTTATTTATTAAGGTTAAGGACAAAAATATAGCATACATCAACTACTATAATATCCTTTCGATGAAATAGTACTTGGAAGAAAAACAACAAAAAAACCTATATTGGTCACATTACCACACTATGGACTTGCTTAAATACAAAACTTAAATTGTTGCCTCCCTAGTCCCTAGTCCCTTCTCACTTCACTTATATTATTATCGTTGAATGACAAAAGAAGAACTTTTAATTATGTTAATTTCTTATGGTAAAAAGTTCAGTACACTTCGTTTGTCTTCAAGTAGATCGTAGAAAAACACCAACAAAAATGAAAAGAAAATAAGAAAATTAAAAAACAAAAAAAAGAAGAAGACGTTAGAACATCCCTTTAAAAAGGGCTAGTGTGGCGGTGGTTTAACATTGGTATCTGCTGCTGCGACAAGAAAAACTCAAAGCTATGTGTCTATGTTTGCAACTTAAGTTTTTAGCGAGTGCCACAGCTTTGATTTGAATTCATTAAAATTATTTTTGTGCCTGGCATAAAATCTTACGACACGACGACAACGATGACGATTTTAACGAGAAAAGCAAACGGAACTGCAATAACTATGTACACTTCCTTTGCCAGCAGGAGCAAGACGAAGATTATATAATTGGCCTTTATTTGTTGATCCTTGGGCAAGGAAGACAAAGTCGCAGAAGAAGATGAAGCCGAGGCGAGGTTTGTCAATAGTTTCTTTTTTTTACAGCTAGAAGACTTTGTCCTACCATTATCGTTGAATAATAATAATTAAAATAAGATGATGAGGAGGGAAGCTTTCGCATGATGATAATAATAATGATGATGATACTGATGATGATGAGAATGAGAACGACTTTCCAAGGGCAGCGAGGGATGAAGGTGATGGTAATTGCACCCTGCCAATTTCATAATTGAATTAAAACATAATTCGGAAGGAGCATACAATCTCATCGAAAAAGTGATAAGGGGGGGGGGGGGGGGGGAGTGTGAATACACTTTCAATCTTATCGATTCTTCGAGTGATGGCACCAAAAAGTAACTTTCTTTTTCTTTTACATTAGCTCGAAGCAAAGTTCGATGGAAAATGGCGATTTTACATCACTCTCCTTCCACACCACCCCAGCGTCAGGTATGGATGCCAACTTAGTTAAGATTGTACCGTAATTCCGCAGTTGATCAACTCTAGATTCGAATTTAATGTTTAAAGTAAAATTGAGGATTGTTGTCCTTCACTTGCAAACTATGAAGAAAATTAATTTCCCATACATTTAGCATGGCGCCATTTTACACAGTCTTTATGATGGATGATGACGTTTATGTTTACGTTACGTTGTGACACTTATTTTGCATTAAATTTGTATTTGACAGTTGTTTTTGTAGCAGTTTTTATTGTCATATTAAAAATTAACATGATTTTAAATTCTGGAAAGCGTTTAAACCTTTTTTAAAAGGGAAATAAACACGAAGTGTTTCCAGATGGAATCAGCAATGGCGTCTACAGTTCCAATAAGGTTGATAGATGTTGTGTGTGGATGTCGTGGAGTTTGCTGAGTGGTACGTATCACCATCCTGCTGGAACCACATGTCGACTAGATCCTTACTTACTTACTTACTAAAGGTAACGCTACAGTCCTGTGTGAACTAGGGCCTCACCCAACAAACTTCTCCATCTAGCTCGGTCCCTAGCAAGATGTCTCCAGTTTCGCGCTCCAAGTTGAGTGAGGTCACCTTCCACTTAAGCGCGCCACCTGATCCGCGGTCTTCCTCTACTGCGCTGTCCTGTGGTTGCGGACTCGAAGACTTTCCGGGCCAAAGCATTGGTTTCCATGCGCTCTAAGTAACCACGCCATCTTAGTCGTTGGACTTTTACCCTTCTGGCTAAGTCTACGTCGCTGTACAGCCCGTACAGTTCGTCGTTCCATCTTCTCCTCCACTCCCCTTCGATGCATACCTGACCGTAGTTTCCTCGAAGAACTTTTCCCTCGAAGCGACCCAAGGTGCTTTCATCCGCTTTTGTCATGGTCCATGCTTCTGCACCGTATAGCAGGGCGGGGATGATAAGGGTCTTATAAAGCAACACTTTGGTCCCTCGGAGAGGACTTTACCACTTAACTGCTTTTTTAGTCCAAAGAAACAGCGGTTAGCAAGAGTTATTCTGCGTTTGATCTCAGCGCTGGTGTTGTTTTCTGCATTTACAGCGGAGCCTAGGTAGACGAAGTCCTTGACTACCTCAAAGTTACGTCAGTCGATTGTGACGTTTTGACCAAGACGATGGTGTTGTATGTCCTTTCTAGACGACAGCATGTACTTTGTTTTGCCCTCATTAACCGTTAAACTCATTTTTACCGCCTCTGGCCTCAATACTCACAAAAGCCCCATTGACATCACGCTGAGTTCTTCCGATTATGTCAATGTCATCAGCATATGCCAGTAATTGGACAGACTTTTGAAAGATAGTGCCTCTAGTGTTGACGTGTGAGCTCTGCACTATTCTTTCAAGCACGATGTTAAAAAAATCGCATGACAGCACATCACCTTGTCTAAAACCTTTTTTGACATCGAAAGGTTCTGTTAAGTTGTTTCCAACCTCTATGGAGCAGCGTGAATTCTCCATGGTCATCCTGAACAAACGGACGAGTTTGGCAGGGATGCCTAAACTAGACATGGCTCTATACAACTCGTCCCTGTAGATGCTGTCATATGCGGCCTTGAAATCGATGAAAGGATGGTGGGTGTCGATTTGGTGTTCTTGGGTTTTTTCCAGGATCTGCGTTTATGTGAATATTTGATCAACTGTGGACTTTCCTGGTATAAAACCACACTGATAAGGACCTGTCAGGTTGTTGACGATGGGCTTTAGACGTTCACATATTACGGCAGAGAAGATTTTATAGGCTATGTTAAGTAGACTGATTCCTCTATAGTTGGTGCAGTTTAGAGGGTCTCCTTTTTTCAGGATCGGACAAACAATACTGAGGTTCCATTCATCGGGCATGCTTTCTTCCGACCATATCTTACAGATAAGTGCATGCTCCTAACCAGCTTATCCCCAGCTGCTTTAAAGAGCTCGGCATTCAAGCCATCCGCTCCAGCGGCTTTATTCGACTTCAACTTAGATATGGCTATCTTTACTTCGTCTAAGTCGGGAGGACGGGATTGTTGGCTTTTGTCGTCTATATTGAATGGATCATCCTGTCTGACAGCGGAATTCAGTCGACTAGGTCCATATAGTTCAATTTGGGCCAAAAAATTAGTTATCACCGTTATTCAGCTCTCGCTGTTGGCGGTGACCGCCTCACTAACGTCGTTTTCCAAGAAGTACGCCAACAAACAGCTTTGTCTATGATCGTGAACTTTGAGCGCCTGGGTCAGTTGGATCTTATACGGGTGTAGGCCCAAGTGTTGGCTGATTGTTTACTGAACCGGCCATCTCAAATTTGGCCACAAAACGATGAAGAGTCGACTGTGAAGGGCCACCGTAAAATGGGCGTAATGGCCGCATCATTTGCGTGAACGAAAACTCATTTTGAAAATAAAGATTTACCATTTGAACTTGCCATGATGATGATTTGACATAAATAACTGAATAATAAACAAAAGATTCAACAGATGTCACCAAAACAAAATGGCCGCCAAGGAGCGCCAAAAAGCCTCTATTAGTTATTCCTTTACTAATTTGACAAGAAACCCTTTAACATAAAACATAAAAAAGAATTGTGTAGAAAATAAAGGAATCACAAAGAAATAAAATTCAGCTTCTAGTTAATTGAACAACTATGATTAGACGTCATTTTGACATTAGTGGAATTGACCTGACAGTTAGGGAGATTTTTCTTGACTAACTTAAAACTTTTCAGTCTACTTTCCAATAAAGCGGAGATTTTTTGACAGCTGGCCAGATACTAGAAACTTGCCATACTTTCAAGGCCATTATTTTATTTGAACATGCCCATTGAAAACAATTATAAGAATTCTTTCGACAGGTTATACGAGTAGCTGTCATTGAAAATGTCTGTTGTTGGACATAAATTTCCTGATTGGAATCAAGCATTTAAGTTAGTTTGAGTTGAAGGAAAAACTGAAAGGTCGAAATGCATCCTTGGGGCCCTCAGAAGAAGATAACCACAAAATGATCTGTTAGGATATGGTCTCCTATTCTTAACAACAAACTTCAGAATAATCGGCTTGACCTAAGACTTGTTCGCAATACACTTAAAAAAAAAGTGAATAACGAAATAAACTGAGAAAAGGAATTTGGAAAGGGAATTTTCTCCTTGATGTGCACTAGAAATTCCCGAGTTGAAAACAAAAATCCTTTGACTGAAAAAATTGGCCATAAACTGCTTGACACAGTTTTGATATAGACATGAAAATTGCTGGTCCTAAAAAAATTTAGTCAAAGGAAGATTGAATTTAATGTAGGATTTGGCAACAGTGGCCCATCTATTCTGATGTTCTTTATCTTTTCAAGTTGGAAATCTATTTAATCTCTTCGAAAGCTTCTTAGGGGCTGTGTCCATCTTTTCTTTGTTTATATATATATTTTTGTTTGTTTGTGTTGCCTTGAATCTGCCTTCTTCTTCATCTTTCACTTAGGCATTCGTTTTAACTGAAAGCCTCTGATGAAGTACGAAGAACCTTGAAAAACATTTGGGCTAAACAAATGGATAATATTCATAAAATGTTATGACGTAAAGTTTTGGCCTATTATATAAGGTATAAGGTATAAGATATCCACAATTTGTGGCAAGAAATAATGTAAGACCAAAAAGCAGACTACATAGACATAGCCTTTATAGATGTACAGTATACAGTCCTTAGGTAAACCATCATTGCCATTTGGCCATTATCAGAAGTTAGAATACCTCCTATAAAACAAGGTATCGTTTGAGATTACTTTAATGAATGGATTGGGTGCAGAAATGTCCGATTGGCAGAAGACAGCAGAAGAATAGCAGCCTGCTCCGGCTTCGACTTCTACTTCGGCTATGTACATATTTGTACAGGAATAAGAAGGTAACTATGTACAGGGTAATTGTATAAGGATGTACCGTACATCATGGAGCAAACTTGAAGACTTGAAGAAAAAGGCATGATGATAAGTAAATGGGAGCAATGAAGTGCGAATGTAATAAAATCAATGCACATTGATTAGAGTTCTTCTTATGGAAGAGTTGAAGTCGAGCTATGATGGTAAGTATACATTCAAGGCATCAGTCAATACTTTGGGGGATATAAAATGGAAATAAATGCAAACGTTTCGTTTCGGAGGAGGATCTTAAAATGAAAGGTTTTATGAAGTGGAAACATTTCAATAAAAAAGAAAAAGCAGAACGGGGAAAAGAGAAGTTGTCTTGAATTTCCATAGAAAACTATATCAATAAAAACAGAACTCGCACTAATAAGTATTTCTCAATGTTGAAATTTTACAGTTTTTTATTTGTTGAATTATTTTTATTTTTAATATTATTTTGATTCTTTTTAAATAAGAATATGTATTGACTTTGTTAAATTGCAATTAAAGTTGATAAAAATCAGCGAATAAAGTGTAGCAACATTAATAAGTCATAAACTTACGATACTAGTCGCGTTTTTTGATAGTTTGAGACAACAATAAAAAAAAAACAGAATGAAAGTAATTTGGTGGCCAATTAAAGTGAATATAAAGTGAATAAAAATTGTTGATATGTTAAGATATAGATGGCGTTTCATTCGAATGTAGACAAATTTTTGCTTCAGAGGGCTTGGTACTGGTTACAGGGTATGTTCTGAAATGCATTTATATTTTAAGGCTTTTGGAAATAAACCATCATGCTTACTTAAGTTGGTTTTGCTTTGTATGTAAAACAATTAAAAGTCCTTAAATCTCGATAATCGAAAAGCTTCTAAAAAATCGTATACAAAATATTTTATAATCGAAGTTTTTTATATAAAAGTAAAATAAAGTTTACTTCGTACTTGTCATTCAAAGAACTTTTGAATTTCTTTGATTTGGAATGATCAAGAAGCCTTTAAAAACATCTGATTCATTGGCAAACAACTTGGAGAAAATATTCTAAATACGTCAAAATTTATGTCAAATTACACAAAATTTAATGTCAAAGCTAGAGTCAACACATTGACGTTGTGATACGAGTCAGAGAGAAAACAAGTGGTACTCTTGCATTGATTGTCGGATCGTATTTTATGGCTGTTAACTGGTCATCAATTTTGTCCCCTTGAAACTCTGTATAGAAAAATTAATATACATATAATTATAATCTTTTTTTCTTTTTTTTTAGTGACAATGGTTTGCTTTCAATTTGCCAGCTCCTGTAATTTAATTGATTAAAATCAATACGAGGTTTAAATAAAAATAAAATTTTCAGAATTTTTCTCAAAATGTTGAGGCTAGTTTTATTTTTCTTGGATATTTCAATTGATTAAGTCATATTTATTGTAATCGTCTTCAAAGTGGTTTTTTGGTCTTCCATGTATTTAAACATTGTGTCTGGACTCTTCACATTTTTTCTTGTTGTTTGTGGTTAAGGTTCTGGTAAATCTTCTTCAATATGAAAACTAAAGTCAACTGTCGTCTTAGCATATTTTTGAGCTTCATTTTTATCGCAAGAACTTCCGGGCGATTCAATATTTTGTGTGTTGTTCCATTTTGGAGCTGAATCGCTAAAATATCCACCAAAAGTGGAAGTCTCTTTGATGCCATCAATAACACTGTATAATATACCGTAAGTTTTGCAATTCCATCTTTTATGGCAGAAATTGGAAGAACATTATTTCCTCCCCCACCTGTTTTAGCTGCTCTTTTGCAAGTTTTGTCCGTATTGGATTTCCAGTCGAACCATACCTGCAAAACGTATTGAACGATAAACAAAATATTTTATAAAAATCTTTAATTTGTGTATACCTCCCTCACTGTTAAAGGATATTTGACAGTACGACCGAAGTTAGACTCGAGGGTATACTGTTGAGCATTCCTAGAAGCGCGAGTATTAGGGTTGAACAGTTTAAGGGGAGGTATGCAGCTGGCTGTTCTTTCGTCAGCGAAACAACGTATTGGATTAGAAGTAGCAGACAGGAGATACAAAAAAATGGATTTTAGGAGTTAAAACGGAGCCCTGGGGCACACCAGCATTTATTTTGTTGTTTTTAGACTTGAATCCATCCAATACAACTTGTATTGAAAGATTCGAAAGGTAATTACTAAACCAATGAAGCAGAGATTCGTGAAAACCGTAAGCACGCATTTTTGATAAGAGAGCCTGATGCCAAACACTATCAAATGCTTTTGAAATATTAAGTGCAATAATCTTACTTTCTCCAAAATGATGTAAAGATTTGCTTTAATGTTTGGTGAGTTGAACCAATGGACCTATTGCTTCGAAAGCCATACTGACGGTCATTAAGAAGTTTTCGGTTTTATAATTAATCAGCGTTTCCATGACCTTGAAAGAAGGACCGTAAGTGCAATCGATCGGTAATTAGAGGGGGAGGAAGATTCGCTTTTTTTGGGAATGAGCTGGGCAACCCTATTCGGGATAAAAGTTCTCATTCCTAGGAGAATTAAACTTGTGATCATATCAGCGCTGGCATCAGCGTCACTATTGAGGAAGCATAATGACCAGTTAAAGATCCTGAAGTAATTGTTGAGACCGTCCCAGTTGACTTTCTCGTATTGGCAAACGGTTATTTTAGGAACTCTTTCTTTAACTGGACAGTTTTGACACTAAAAATTTGCTGATATAACACAATGGTCATAGCCTACTTATCAGGGTCAGAGGTAAGAAACCTTCCACGTCCGATATTCGGGTGGGCTCGTTGACTAGCTGAGTTAAATAGTGCAACTCAGGGAAGATTTCTGCACACCTGACTGGCCTGAATATTTAAGCCATTAATAATTGTGTGAATTGAAATCGCCCGTAACAACGATTTCAGTGCGAGGATAGGGCCGAAAAGACAATGATCCAATGTGGGAAAATAAGATGGATGTTTGAGCGGTTAGAAATGTTGTGATAAAACTTTTTCCGGCAATAGAAAGAAGAGTCAATTGCATTGTTTATTTTGACAATTTCTACAGCTCCCGGCCATTTATGTATTACATGGTTAAGGGAGGAATTGTATGCTTTGGTAAACTTCCGACGAAGCAAGAAGTTATGGCTAAATCGGTGTCAAGAGAATATTACGAAGAATACGCCACAAGTTACGAAGGTTTCGTATTATCCACCGTGAGCTGGAAGGATAAGAAACAAGTGATTTTTTTGTCAACGTATGTTGAATAAATTTTATGGATTCGTACTTGGGTCGGTACCGTATCCGCATGAAAACTAGAAAATGTTACTTGAGACTTTTCTATCAACTTCTGGACCTGACTGTAATAAACAAATGGGTGTTATTCAAACATGTTTTGTCTAAGAAAGGGTAAAGACCGAAAGACATTTTTAATCTTGTCGATTTTAGAAACGAACTTGTCGATACGCTATGCAAGGCTCAGCAACAGCAGTAGTTTAGAAAACAGTCGCAAGGCGAATATACATAGGTATCAATGAAACTTTATATGCATGTTGTATCAAAAATGGTACAGCCATGTTTTTCCAACTGAAACCGTTATTTCAACTAAACATTTTTTAATTATATATAAGCATATTCAATTCATGTCCAAAAACATTTTTTTAATAAAAATCATGCATTTAATAATAAAATGTCGGGAATTTCTAGTAAAGCGAGTATTATGGTTACTTTTAAGTTATGTTTTGAAGTTTTATTTCGCTTAAGACTTTTTGAAGAAGCTGTAAGACCAAAAAGGAAACAATTTATAGCTACTGATCAAATACAAATTACCCGTGTTTTGTTGGAAAATCTATCAATAGTATAGTAGAATTTTACATGAATAACAAAAACAATATCCGCAATACTGATAAAAGTTAAAGTAAAATCTTACTACGGATGGGTTTTTGACATTTATACGTGTCTCGAATTTATCTTATGTGATTTCATTCTCAAATGTTGGTACGATTGATATTGCATTTGTATCTCAATGGCTCTGTTCGTTGAGTAGTTGTGCATTTTGAATAATGTGTTTTCCATTGGGGAACAAATCAATCTGTTACTGTTGATATTATTTAGTTTAATTAATGAAAATGGTCTAACTGGGCTTATTTTGGAAAAGAAAACAATAGAAAAGATAATTGAGTTTTCTTATGTTTCCAACAAATGTTTATCTCTGATTAGATTAAATACATCTTTTTGGTGTTTCCACCACTCAAGAAGATTTAAAAATGAATAAGTTTGGCAGCACTTTCTAAATGCAAATGGTGTTTCGATGTCTCTTATGAAGTGTAAGTAAGATAGTTTGATTCGTATTAAGCAATGAAAAACTGAATAGTTCAGCACCATATAAGAATATGCTACCTAATCCATGTTCATTTTTTTTTAATTTGATTTAAAAAAAACTATATTTTTGTACACAAACATGCAAATAAATAGACCATAACGCATTATCTATAAAACCAACTCATCCACACAGGTTCTTCTTCAGAAATTTTGACTTGACTCCGATCCCCGACCAGAATAGAGGCGAATCAAGCTCATTTCAACTTCAGCTTCAAGCTCGCTTCCACACCACATGTTAATGTAGTAGTCTAGTCCCTTCTGGAAGTTTTTCTTATGTCAAATTGTTTGGGTAAAACTTTGAAATCGATTTTCTTGATCTTGATAGTCAACTATCAAATATTAACTTACACGATTTCAATTCCGCAATTTTTTTGCAATTTTTTGATAAATTATTTTGTCAAATATTCAATTGTATCAACTTTCAAATATAAAAACCGGACTACTGCGGATCCTATGTATGGAATACCTAAAAAAACGCGGTTATTGTCGAGATTACGCCTATGTACTCTTAATTTCAGATTAAATTTTTAGCACGGATTTTGATTCAATCGTATATCGAGAATACAATTTTCCTTTCGCAAACATTAGGAACATAAATTATCCTCAAAAGTTTAACTCGGAATAAACTCGAATCTTGTTATTACATTGGATATAATTTTTTTATGAAAATTTATATATTTCCAGCCAGATTCTCCACCACGATATCAAAAAATATTTCAAGGGAAAGAAATTTTCTCAGTTAAAAAAAATATTCCGGTGGAAAGAAATATTCCGAGAAATCTCCCTGGAGATTGTAGATAGATTCCAAAACAATGGAAGAAATTACCATCTTACGATAAGCAATTTTTTGATTTTGTAAGAAAGTATTTTTTAGCAATGTCTTATTCTTAAGATTTTACAAATATTATCTACGATTAGTCAGTTGAGAATTCCAAACTTTGTTGACATTTTTATTTAGTAAAGTTTAAAAATTCATCATAAATTCCAAATAATGCTTCCAAATTGTGGAAACGAAATCTTTTCGTGAATTTCGTGGAGCACTCTGTCCAGCTTTTTCTTCAATTATCATTATTACATCTATTAAAATGGACTGTTTATTGCTGGCTGATAAAATCAGTCCTTAAGAAAGTGCTATCGTTACGGTGAATGACGAGAGCTATCGATCCAGCCAACATCGATGATATTTGGTTCCAAAAACGGTCATGCAGCGCGCTTGACTATTAAATCACTACAAAATAGGTGGCAGCTTTATTTCTAGAAGCGATCCTAGCTTCGTTTCACTGACCCATTTGTTTGGCCAAAATAGTGGTGGTTAACTAGGATAATTTTGCATCCACTAAGGTATCGTTTTTGAAATTGATACATATTTGTTTTGAGGTAGGTGAATTCCTTCACTAAAATGGAATTACTCCTACCAATCTTTGGTTTTTAATTGCATATACTTTGTTGTGTCCTCATTCTATTAAGAACCAACTGATTTTTCTTTTATTGTTGAAAGTTCTCAAGGTCTTAAAAAAAATCGTGATACCCTTGTTTATTATATGGAAGCACAAATCAAGATAAAATATCAACTACTTACATCACTGGAAGCAGAGGGTTTCAAGGTGATTGCCTATGCTGATGACGTTGCAATATCTGTATCTAGGAAGCACCCCCAATATCTCTCGGAACTCCTACAAAATGCATTAAATAGGCTAAAAAAATGGGCTAAGCAATGTGGCTTGGACTTCAATCCAAATAAAAAAGAATTAATACTCTTTTCGAGAAGATATAAAATTCCTCAGATTAGCCCACCCAAGATTAAAGGAATACCATTAAGCTTTTCCGACCAAGCTAAATATTTAGGCTTCATTTTAGACAAAAAACTAAATTGGAAGGCAAATATTGATGAAAGAGTAAAAAGGGCTAATGTGGCGCTTTTTACTTGTAAAAAGACCAAAGGATCAAAATGGGGCTTCTCCCCAAAAATAACCCACTGGCTATACACTTCGGTAATCAGACCTTTATAGAGCTGGCGTATGGTGGACCGCACTGGACAAGATGGTAGATCTAAATACACTCATCAAAGTCCAGCGGTCAGCAGGTATGAGCATCACAGGAAAACTTCGCTCAACACCAACCGCAGCACTTCTCCAAAATGGCTGCCAGCCAACTCATGTGTGAGGCTTAGAGCCATCTCTCAATGGAACAGTAACAATAATAGACATACTACTATTCTAGACAATTTCAGATCTATCCCAGATCGCTAAGACTATACCCCCCCAAAAATGTTATTCGGTAAAAGCTTCCATGTGTTCATCCCTTCAAGATCCTCCTGGGAAGAAGAGAGACCCCTGGAAGACGATGCGGTACACTTCTATAGATATAGACGGTTCAAAGACCGATCACGGAGTTGGAAGTCGTATCTATTCGGAACAACTGAATCTCAGTCTATCCTATAGACTTCCCAATTAATGTAGTGTATTCCAGGCAGAAGTAATGGCGATTAAAGAAGCACTATCCTGGCTCAAAGAAAACGTTACATCTTGTAAGGATATACGAATCTTCTCAGACAGCCAAGCCACTCTTAAATCTCTCGCGTCTGTCTCCAAAAACTCTCAAACGGTCCACGATTGTCGATCATCTCTGAAAAAGGTGACGGAACAGTTTAATATTCAACTCATTTGGGTGCCGGGCCACAAAGACATGCCAGGAAATTGCAAATTGTTAGACAAAAACATAACATAGGAACACCACTTTCTATACATGCAAATATCTTCTCAAGCAATATGCTCTAGAAACTTCAAATGCTAGATGGCCACAGAGTACCACCTGCCTAGCAATCAAGCAAATATGGCCAAGTATAGACTTAAAACGGACAAAAGGCTTGATATCCCTGAGCAGACAAAGTATAAGCTCTACAATTGGAGTAATAACAGGAATAATAGGAAGACATGTGGACAGCCACTCCAACCTAACCTAACCTAACCTATCAGCTACTCACAAATTTGATGCTCTGTGTGATTTTATCCAAACAATTATTTTTTCCTGTATCCGTGCTGGAATCGTTATAGGAAGTGATTTCAATGTATTCTTCTTTGCTTCACGTTTTGGCACAGGCAACAACCGTTAAAAGAACCGTTTAACAATACAAAAGAACTAACTAAGATGGTCTCAACAATTATTTCAGGTTCTTTAACTAGTTACTATGCTTCCTCCATAGTGCCGCTGATTCCAGTGTTGATAAGTTCAAAATTTAAGTTCTATTTTGAATGATAACTTTCATCAAAAACAGTGCTAAAAGCATCAAACCATCAAGTATGTAAAAAGATCATCAGGTTTAAAGAAGTGAATTTCCGTTGTCATGCATAATGCATACACTTATTTTCAAAAATTAAACAAATCGATAAAATGAACTATTATATTATCCCGAAAATATTCTCCACCAAGATTCTTCCAACATCATCAGCTGTCAAAACTAGAAGTGTCTATTTGGGCTTTATATTCTCTTGTTTTATGCCATCTCATATCCCCATTTTTGATTTATTATCAAAAACTTCCCCAATTCCTACGAATTTAGTTATCAACTTTTGAACTTCTTATCTACAATGCCAATAGGGTCATAAAACTCAATAAGTCGATAGAAGAAATCAAACAAAAGCCAAAACAGCCTTGCCCATAAATCTTTCTAATCTTATTTAACACACAGAGGACATAACCATAAACGTCAAACTCCTATAGAAATAATAATAAAAAGAAAACCTCAAAAGGAAACTATGTATATCAATCCAAAATACATCCTTAAACCACCATCCACATCACAAACTAAAAACACAAAGCACACAACATAACACAACGTAACGAAACGTCACAACGGACTTCCCTTTGCCTTGCCATTGTAAATACTTCAACATTTTTGACACATCTGACACTTAAAATATCATCGTACATTGTTGTCTTGAACAAATAATCAAAAATAATCAAAGAAACGTCCAAATCCTATTAATTCTACAGGCTAACCATTTTTAGTGAATGTGAATGAATGAATGAAGGCCAATCCCAGACCAAACCCAAACCCTAAACCAAACCAAACCAAAAACCAACCCTAAACTTAAGCCTTGTAAAGAATTTTAAATCTATATCTACACAAAAGACTCTGAGCTATATTACCGACAGTGTGTGTGGGCAAAACAAATTACCTGCTTAGAAATTCAATTTCTTGAAAAAGCAACGATAACCATCCGTTAAGAGGTGCAATAAGGCTCTTTTTCTGGGGGGAATATATATAGTCGATCGTTTTGTATCACTCACGATTACCCTGGCAATAAATTCTCGAAATAGCCGGCAATGCGAACTCATTCACAAGCTTCTCTTCTATCAGTCCGAACTCCGACGAATGGTTTTTGCGAAGGATAACGCCAGCTAAACCCTTTTGTTGGGAACAAAATAAAATTGATTAACATGGAAGTGGTTCTCGCTGGCAAAGCCATACCCTAGCCCTATACCACCCGCAAAGCTCCGCACCTCTTTTTACTGGGAATGAGGATATTCATTGAAAAGCGACCCGGGCTAACTGGGCAGCCTTATAGCAGTAAGAGGCTTTTTAAACATCGACCTGACACACCCATGTCCCATCAGACCCAAACCCATTACCCAAGCACCTGTCCTGGGATCCGTTTAACATGAGAGAAAGGGTGCTCAGCTCCTGGTCTCGGTCTCGAGCTCTGGTCGGGTAATGCTGTGTGCAAACACCTGAGAGCTTTAGAAAATTATGCGACATTTGTTAGTCCTGGGATACTGAGATGTGGAAATGTCTGTGAATGTGTTTCTGTGCTGTGTCACTCTTGGCCGTTGTCTTGTTTGCTGCCTGTCGTCTTCATTCGTACATGTCCTTGTTGTCGTGATGGTGCTCGTCCTGAGGTTGAATGATATCAGATTTACGTGTCAAATGGAAGGTGCGAAATGAGATAAGAAAATATAACCCTAATAGGAATGGCCTCTCTTTGTTGCTGTGTTGCTAGGCATATATGTGTATGGATACTAATATGCTTCGGTTGGGTATACTGGAACTGAGCTGGACTAAGCTGGGGTTGGTGCAAGTTTGCTTAAACTTGATCTAACTACCCGTACTTGTGTTTGTGGTGCAGCATGGTGGGATTAGAAAAACATGCCATCAGCAATCTGAAGTATGAAATGAATGATTGAAGGCGTTTAACGTCCGTCATGCGGTGACTTTACTGCACTGCAAAATCCTACGGTTGCCACTTTCAACTTTTACTTAATACTTTTTGGATCCGAATCTAAGTGATGTATATAAAAGATTCATAATGTCATTATTTCTACCTAAAATAAATCGTGTTTTATTGGTAAGTGAATACGCTGTATCGCAAAACTTAACCTGGATTAGCGAACACAAATAAATCAGTAAAAATATTTAAGTGAAGATATAAAACGTTTTTTCCTTTAAGCTCAAAGCAAAAAACTTAAAATAAATAAATTAGGTAGTGCAGTAATCCGTAGAGAACTAGGGCCTAGAGGCTTACAATCTCAAACATTCCTGACCTACAGTTTTTATACCGATTCCGAAGCGCTTATTTAAGAAAGCTCTTTTCGTGACAACCGTTCTGCTCGTTTCGTAACAAAATTTCAAGAACGTGTTTGTAGACTTGAGCCCGCCAAATTTAAATTTGTAGGCTTTTGATCATAGTTTGTTTACTTGAATGCTGCTTCAATTTCACACAGTTGCGCTTATCTTCTGAACACATCCAATTCGTTGAAAAAGTTGCGTTTGACCTAAATTTGATTTAGTTAAGGACTTTGTCTACCTAGGCTCCGCTATGATTATAGATCAAACGAAAAATTACTCTTGCTAACCGCTGTTTCCTTGGGCTAAGAAAGTAATTGAATAGTAAAACCCTCCATCGAGTCACCAAAGTATCGCTATATTAGACCCTCATCATTCCCGTCATGATATACAGTGCAGAAGCATGGACTCTGACCAAAGCGGATGAGAGCTCGCGTATGTACAGAAGGCGAGTGGAGAAGAAGATGGAACAGGGCTGTACAGCAAGATAGACTTAGCCAGCCCAAAGACTGAATTGGCTGGGTCACGTAGAACACATGGAAACTAATGATCTGGCCCGAATTCACCCCCACAGAACAGCGTAGAAGAGAAACAATACGGATCAGGTGGCGCCCACAAGTTAAAAACGACCTCACCCAACTTGAAGTGCACAACTGGAAACATCTAGCTAGAGACTGAGCTAGATGGAGAAGTTTGTTGGGTCTGGCCCTTTTAACACAGGCCTGTAGTTCCACCTTAAGTAAGTAAGTAAGATTATAGTTTCTCATTGATAATCGTATTGCTTTACGAGATACAGATTACCAAAAAAACACCTTTTGAAGTAAATACCAATGACTCATCTTACAACAACACAAATCCAAACAAAACTAAAAATTAAGGACAGGCGTACAACTTAAAGTATTTGAGTAACACGTAAACGTCAATCAGTTTATTACCAAGCTAAAAAGATGATTTCAGATAAGTTCTGAATGTCTGACATTTCGAATTGACTGTTTATTTCACTTTTTTTGTAAGTGAACTGTCAATTTTTAGAAGTGTTCGGATACACCGTTTTTTAATAAAAGGAAAGACAAAAAATACGTGTAAATTGATAAATATTTTAAAAATAATTAAACCTTTTAACAATCGGTTGCTTAAAACTGGAAGCATATTGACCTGATTAAATTTCGATATTGTAAGTGAATTTTAAGTGACATTTTCAATAAGTTTTTTATATTTTGACATCTTTTAATCTGCAATTTGACAACGTTCGGTGGAAAAGTGATTGTCTTTGTTAAAAAAAAATACACAAATGCTTCTTCTTATTCAACCTATTGTTTTTAAGCATAGTACGCAGCTGAATTGAAACGAATTTTTTCGGTGGTCTCCAAGTGCAGAGCAAAATGAAAACGAAAACCATAGCGGAAAAATATTTGTGGAAACTTCTGTCAGCTGTCAAAAACAATTGACAAGTTCTGACAGTCAGCTGCGGGTAAACGAAAGTGAAAAAGAATTCTATTTATTTACATTTTGTTGAGCAATTAGTACATTGTTTTTTTCATTTCTGCAGCAATATATATTACTCCAGAGTCTCGCAACGGCTGAATTATTTTTGTGAAGCCTATGCTTCAACTTCCAAAAAGCTTCATTGGCTCCGACCAACGAAGCCAGTTTCTTTTTTTCCTCCGAAGAGAAATCAATTTTTTGTTTCTTTGGTTTATTTTTTGGAAGTTGAAGTTCACTGCTCGTCTTCATCACTTCTTGCACATCACCAATAACATCTTCAACCTCCTGAGTTTCCGATTCAGAATTGTATTGTTGGAACACATTAGACCAATCCATTTTATTTTAAATCAAATATAAATCAATGTTAAAACACCGAAAGTCACGAGTAAACAATTTTTTTTTCAATTCAAAAATTAAACGAGTGGAGAATTGTGCTTAGAAATCTAGTAAAGCTATCCACTAAAATGACACACTTCGTCGTTTAGCAGTGTACTGAAAAATGAAAATCACAGCGAAATTTTTCGTTTATGATTTCGTCATGTCATTTTTGTATGGGAATTTTCGTTTCGCATCAGCAGCGTACTAGGCTTTATTCTGAAATTAAAATAATGTAAGAAATATTCAGCACCTTATACAAAAACATTCACTCAAAGCAAATTAGTCAATGATGAAAAGAAGTACTTCTTAAAATATTTTTTGACATATGCAAACTCACCCACAGATTAATAACTCTCTGGAAATCAGCTGTTAAATATCAGGAAATCTTGAAAGTATAATTCAAAGCAAGGGAAAGCATTGAAAATTCACGCCAAAATAAAACAAATTCCTGTAAAATATATTGAAACATTAAAATTATAATTTAGAATTTGCTTTGTTTTCGATTTTTCATTAAATTGAGGAAAGTCGAAAAGGAGATAAATTGAAAGTAATTGGTTTCGTGGTCCTTAATCAGAGCACTGTTTTTTCACCATATTCAAAAAATTCTCCAAGAAAAATATTTGTTTTCAAAGAAGATATTGCGACCTATCGAGAATAAAATCTTCTCTCGGAATGTTTCCTCTTTATTCCATTGTCAACGTAAGATATGTTACTCAAAATTTCCTTTGAATTATTGGGTATCAAGCAGGGTTACCTTGTCTTTTGACACCTTTTCAAGCGGTCGGACACCAGGACACCTAGAACATTATTTGGTTTAAAAAAGAAAACTTATATAAATTTATGTATCGAATCACATACGAATTTTTACGAAACATATTGACTTTGCCGAACAGCAGTTCATGTGCTGAGATAATATTTTCCAAGCTTACACTAATGGAAAACAAACGTTTATACTAATAAATTAAAACTTGTCATTAAATCGTTCCAGTTTTAAGACGCAAGGGTTTGAAGCTAGAGATAGAAGAATGGGTTCCTATTAATGTTTCTTCACAAAAATTGTAAAACAAATATCGAAAAAATAATGTGATATTAAATACTAAGACTTCTTAAAACTGTTTTCTAAACAATTTTTTTAGTTGATGTTACCTTAATTTATGCAACATTTGTTTGTTCTTAGTTGTTTATTAAAACTTCAATTTAAACTGCATTTTATTCGACATTTGTATGGCACACCCTTTTTAATCTCTGACACCTATTTTTGACACTTTTTGAATATTTTCAGAGGTAACACTGGTTTTGGGAAACAAATTTCCAGATAAATTCAAGTGTCATTGCATTGATTTTTTTTTTTGTGGGAAATTTATTTTGAAGGAAACTTCGTAAAAAAAATAAAATGTCTGTCTCTATTCGCGAACAATTCAATATAAATAGGAAAGAGTATACATTTTTAAAAAGATTTACTTATAAACAATATATTTGGTCTCTTGAGTCGAAAATAAAATTAATTCTTAAGTTTTTTGGTCATTTTTGAGTACTAAAAGAAAATTAATTGGGATTCCATCTAAAGTGTCAATAGGGTCTTTTCAGAGAACTTAAGTGATATTTGCAATAATTTTACCTTATTTTGCTGACTTGGGAATAAATTATGATCAAGATCTTAATAATTCCAATTCTAATATAAATATTGGTAGCCTTTGTTTATCTTTAGATGGTGTGTTGTCAGCTTTGTCATCTCTGGACAATAGTTTCTTCGCTGCACCAGATAATATTCCTCCACTTCTTTTAAAATTTTGTGAATACAATTTAGCATCCCCGCTGTCCTCTGCATAAATCTGGATCTAAGGGATCTGTGGAAAATAATAGACCTATTGCAAAACTTCAGTTAATTCCAAAAGTATTTAAAGCAATTGTTAAAAATAAACTATATAATTTAATTCGAAATCTTATTTCTCAGCATCAGCACGGCTTTATGAGTGGTAGATTGACAGCAACCAATTTATCAATATTTACGAATTATTGTCTTGGTTGTTTAGAAAATCGCTTGCAAGTCGACGTTATTTACAACGTTTTTTAACTTCCCATAGGAAGTTATTATAATGGGTCCGATTTGTCAATTTGAAAATTATGACATTTCTCGACGTTTCAAGGTCCCTAGAGTCGAAATAAAAGATTTTTAGAAAAATGCGTGTGTAAGTCCGTACGTTCGTACGTTCGCGACGTATTTTTCGTCCTCCATAGCTCAAGAACCAGAAGAGATATCGACTTCGAATAAATTTTGTTATCGGAAAATAAGGCAGAAAGATGCAGAAAGAGCTCTCAAGAAAATTGCGTGGGTGGTTTTTTTTACCATAGCAGTTTGAAAAAAAGTTAAAATTTTGGTTAAACCTAAATATCTTACGAACCAAAAACGCTAGAGACTTAAATTAAATTTTATATAATATATTGTAACGTTATATTAAAGAAAAATATTTAAAAAAAAAAAAACACCTAACGGTTTTTTTATAAATCAAAAAAACTGAAAAAAAAATTTGTCACCCCCAAAATTTTATGACTAAAATATGATTTCATCTCCAAAACAATTTTGTGCAATGAAGAATAATGTTTTTGACATCTGATAAAATGTTGAGAAAAATCGAATTGACATTTTTTTTAATAAAAAAAAATTCTAAAAGAAACATTACTCAAAGTTGGTAAAAATTGAATATCGATTCAAATATCTTTTCAAAAACTTGAAATTTAGGCTTCAAACTTATTTTATCTTATAACAAATATTGTTGTCAACATTCAGTAAAATTTTTAAAAAAAATCGAATTGACAGTTTTTTTACAAAAAATTAAAAACCGAAAAAAAATTAACAAAAGTTGGTTAACAATGGTTTTCGACTCAAATTTCTTTTCAAAAATTTGAAATATTCGCTTTAAAATTATTTTATCTTATAAGAAATATTGTTTTCAACATTCGATAACATTTTAAAAAAAATCGAATGGATAGTTTTCTTACAAAACAATAAAACTTAAAAAAAAAACAATACTAAAACTTAGTAAAAATTTACTTTCGATCCAAATATGTAGGTTTTAAAAATTGGAAATATTGTCTTCAAACTCTTTTTATTTCACAGAAAATATTGGTTTCGATTTTCAGTAATTTTTATATAAAAATCCAACAATCTGTTTTTTCAAAAAAAATAAAATCTACAAAAAATAGATTTAAAAAAAATAGACGTACTCGAATTTTGTAAAAATTGATACGAGTACATATAGACAAACTTTCAAGCAAGACAAATCGACAGACGGGATGGGAAGTTACCAGTGTGGGTCGCATCCCGGCCTCTTTTTCAAATTCATTTGATCGTGTGTAACACAATATTCTTTTGAAAAAACTTAAGCTGCTATGTTTGCACTCTGCTCTTCTTGACTGGACTAAAAGTTATTTGGTTGGACGTAGTCAATAAGTTAAAATTTGTAGTGTTTTATCAAATAAAATAATAAACTTTTCAGGTGTTCTTCAAGGCAGCCACCTTGGGCCACTCCTTTTTATTGTTTTTTTAATGATTTGCGATGCCGGTGATCTCAAAATTTTAAGACGTGTAAGATCTCCATTAGATGCTAATAAAATTCAAACTTATATTGACTGCATTATTAACTGGTGTACTATGAATGGTTTATATTTCAATATTAAATAATGCAGTGTTGTTATATTTTTTAAGATACTAGATCCATTAAGTTTTAATTACAAAATTGATATTCATCCATTACAAAGGTAACAAGACAAAAAGATCTTGGAGTTATCTTTGACTATAAAATGAGTGTTTTGCTTCATATTGACCATGTTATATCTAGAGCCAACGTTATGTTTGGTTTTATATCTAGAATTTCTAAGTCTTTTGAAGATCAATATACTCTAAAAACCCTTTATTTATCCCTTGTCAGACCTTTGATGGAGTATTTTTGCATTATATGGAATCCCTTTTCTCAATCAAGTATCCTTAGGATTGAAAAAAAAAGATTAACCAAATTCAGATATTTCATCTTATGAGACCAGGTGTACATTAATTGATTTAAAACCTTTAGTGCAGAGAAGAAAGCTATATTCAATACTCTTTCCCTTCTATGTTTTGAATTCTAACATCGATTGTTCTAGTTTGCTATCAATGTTTAATATTTACGTTCCTTGTCATAGTTTGCGACCTAGAGATGGACATTTTTACATGTTCCTTTTCATACTTCAAATTATGCCAAACACAATCCAATTACTGATTCCTGTATTGCTTTTAATGAATTTGATGTTTTAAATAATAAACGGTGATTTTTTATGAGCTTGAGAACTTTTTTAAACCGCGGCTGCGTCTTAGGTGGTCCATTCGGAAAGTCCAATTTTGGGTAACTTTTTCGAGCATTTCGGCCGGAATAGCCCGAATTTCTTCGGAAATGTTGTCTTCCAAAGCTGGAATAGTTCCTGGCTTAATTGTGTAGACTTTAGGCTTGACGTAGCCCCACAAAAAATAGTCTAAAGGCGTCAAATCGCATGATCTTGGTGGCCAACTTACCGGTCCATTCCTTGAGATGAATTGTTCTCCGAAGTTTTCCCTCAAAATGGCCATAGAATCGCGAGCTGTGTGGCATGTAGCGCCATCTTGTTGAAACCACATGTCAACCAAGTTCAGTTCTTCTATTTTTGGCAACAAAAAGTTTGTTAGCATTGAACGATAGCGATCGCCATTCACCGTAACGTTGCGTCCAACAGCATCTTTGAAAAAAAAAGGTCCAATGATTCCACCAGCGTACAAACCACACCAAACAGTGCATTTTTCGGGATGCATGGGCAGTTCTTGAACGGCTTCTGGTTGCTCTTCACTCCAAATGCGGCAATTTTGCTTATTTACGTAGCCATTCAACCAGAAATGAGCCTCATCGCTGAACAAAATTTGTCGATCAAAAAACGGATTTTCTGCCAACTTTTCTAGGGCCCATTCACTGAAAATTCGACGTTGTGGCAGATCGTTCGGCTTCAGTTCTTGCACTAGCTGTATTTTATACGGTTTTACACCAAGATCTTTGCGTAAAATCTTCCATGTGGTCGAATAACACAAACCCAATTGCTGCGAACGGCGACGAATCGACATTTCACGGTCTTCAGCAACACTCTCAGAAACAGACGCAATATTCTCTTCTGTACGCACTGTACGCATTCGTGTGGTTGGTTTAATGTCCAATAAAGTAAACTGAGTGCGAAACTTGGTCACAATCGCATTAATTGTTTGCTCACTTGGTCGATTATGTAGACCATAAATCGGACGTAAAGCGCGAAACACATTTCGAACCGAACACTGATTTTGGTAATAAAATTCAATGATTTGCAAGTCGTTAGTAAGTCTATTCATGATGAAATGTCAAAGCATACTGAGCATCTTTCTCTATGACACCATGTCTGAAATCCCACGTGATCTGTCAAATACTAATGCATGAAAATCCTAACCTCAAAAAAATCACCCTTTAGTAGGATAGATATTAAGAGAAATTTATTAAATTTGTTTTAAACTGTATTATTTTAAGCTAATCATATTGAACTCATAAGTTTTAATAAATCTTATTATTATTTGATTTAATTGTAGTCTCCATAAAGTCATGTTACTTGAAAGACGAAAATAAATAAATAAATAAATAAAAAAAACGTAATTTAAGGGTTATTATAATCGATTTCTGCTGGATTGAAAATTATTAGGAGGAGATTTAAAATCGCTGCAAAATATCCGAGTGAATAAAATGCTTTTGTTGAGAAAGCTTGGCAACCATGTCAATAGTTCCAATATTATCCGTTCAAAAAGCACTTCCACCCAAATGATTTGACAGTAGGTCATCTTAACTGTGGTATTTACGAGGTGTGCAAATGTATACACTATCTTAAACAAATACATACATGAATATATACCTATGCTATGTTATGTACATATGCATGTATATTTTGGGTTTATTTTCAGGACAAACAAAGGTTGTACTCATATAGGTACAAGGATATTTTCAGCAAGATAGATATATAGATAATCTTTGCCTCGTTATTTTGCTATTGACACTAACTATACGACAACAATGACCTTTCTTTCTTTGATTTTATATGTATATACAATTAAATTCAATATAACAACTATAAAAGCTAACAATACATATACATACATGTACATATACGAGTACAATGTGGGCTTAAATATTTCTCACCAATTTGTATAGTAATTCGTCTATTTCCTTATAACTACACATAGGTCCTTGTTTTGTTTCTTTAATTTTAACATCCTTTGTTTAATTTGTATATAAGGATTCTATAGACTTTTCTTAGCTCTCAAAGTCTAGGTCGGTCACCGTATCGAGTCAAAAGCAACTTGTGTCCAATGTCTATTGAGAATCCTTAATTAGTTTTGATTGTTTGGCATTGTGGACTTTTGTCCTGCAGAGGCAAGGAACTTTACTCGATGCCTTACCCAAAAACCAGATTGATGCGATAAGAAATCTTGAATGGTTTTGGCTTAGATTTTGTGTGTTAATTAAATCTACAACACTTAACTGGATAAATGTGGGAAAACGGAAACGGAAACAAAAGAAAGCACAAAGACAAAATAATGAAAAAAAAATATCCACAATTATATAAATTTAGATGGTTTTGCAAAAGTGATTAGGCAAACACACACCCCCCCTTCCCTTCAAAAAAAAACTATAACAGAGAAAGAGAGATAGTGAGAGATCTATTGTGTGGCTTATTTTAAGGCTTGCCAGATTGGATTATAGAAATTTTACGAAAATTCCGACAAAATATTAAAAAAGACAGTCCAATCATAATTGAGCTTTAAGTAGCCCAAATCTTATCTTGGACCAAACAATGTACCAATGTGTTTACTATGACGACCGCGACTTCCTTTTGACAGCTAAAAACGTCAACTATGTTTATGTTGACACATCATCCATATCCGGTGTATTTTAAAATAAAAATACATTTTTATAGAAATTGGTCTATTATATTTGAGCTACTTATTTTTCGGCTCAGATTTTGGGCTACAAGTATGTTTAAATTGGGCTATCGAGCTAGTTTAGGGCATGGAATCTCTGCAGTAGGTAATAAGGTATACATATATAGAAATAATTCTTATTTAAGGCTTTCAGATTTCTTTGTATTTAAATTGGGCTACTTTTTTGAATCTCCGATTTTGGGCTAATTTTTTTGTTTAACTGGGCTATTGAGTTATCTTAGGACTTGGCAACCCTGATTTTGTTCTCAATATATGTATGTACGCCTGTAGGCATTGTCCTAGATTGTGCGGACTGGCGATGGACTCCTGAAGTAAAAGTTTATACCGTAAGGTCTCCAGAGGGAAGTCGTAGTAACTTGGGTATACTTGTTTCTTTTCGGGGTATATACTTCTATACCTTTATATGTATATCTATGTAAAGCAACAAAATTCAATCGAATCGAAAATCTCGTGGCTAGATTGTGAAAAGCAGATTGTTTCCTTGGTAAATTGATTTGGCTCAATGAATAATCTTGACATCTAAGGAATTCAATTTGTAGATTTTCTTGTGAACTCTTATTTGTCTGGGTTGTGTGATGTTGTGTGTTCTGCTGTGTGTTGCGTTGTGTTGTGTTGTGTTGTTTGCCTTGAAGGACCAACCAAAGACGAAATCATGTTTACTGATTGATTTTGTTCAATGTAAATATTTATTTCACGCAGCAGGTTTTTAAAAGGGAGTTTATTTTGGGAACAATCCACGCCAAAGACGGACGAGAAATCTTTTTGTCAAAGAGGTTTTATTTTTTTATTTTTATATTTTTTTTTAAGTTTAGTAAAAATTGATTTCCGGAGAAGAAATATTAAGAAGATTGAAAAGAAGAAATTTCTTCTTAAAATTTGTGGATATTTTAAAGTTAAATCCTCGCAGTATTTACCTTGAAAAATTACTTAATTTGTTGATGTATTTTTCGTCGATTTTTTTTCCATTTAATTAAAAAATATGGAGTAAACAGATTGTGCAAAATGTTTCATTTCTTACAAGTTACTGTTATTCCAAGTCATCACTGAAAGGACTAATGCATATTTCATTTTAATATTTTCTTTCTTAGATGATCCAAAAATAGCATAAACTTAAAATTTAGAAAATGTGAAAAGTTTATCATTTTCTCACTTAGTTCAAAAAATTCGGTGGAAAGTATGATAAGAATGACATTTTCAAAGAGAGAGAAGAACATTAAGTGAACCACCTTCAGGGCTGTGTTCAACACATTGCACCGTGTACAGAGGTGACTTATTTGACGTTTCATCAGTGTATCTCACTCCCACACATTTCAAATTAAAAATGTCTGCCAATAACTTTCTTACTCTTTTTATGCATCAAGTGACAACAAGCTTATATCGGGTATTTTTTTAAGAGCTCTATACTTTTAAATATTAATATAGCATATAAATATTGATGGAATGAAATTGTTATGATTCTAATCTTGTAGATAATTTAAAAGCATTTATTTATTTAAATATAAATTCCGGTGTAAGTCCGCTGCTACTAGGACTTACGTAATTCTTTCGATCAGTCCAATTTTCACTACTTTTCCTTCACATAGGGTCATATGCCTTCAGTGGTTTAATTTTTGAAGGAATAAGGACCGACTAACGTCAATTATAGGAAATGCAGATCTACGATGGTGAAGGTGCTTTTTTTAATATTCCAGATACAAACTTCATACTTAGTGTAATAACTCATTATGCCTCAGGAGGTGTTGCAGTTCTTATAAGGGATAGCTTTTGTGGGAACTGCTTAATTCCTACCCCTGTGTTGTTGAGTTCTGACATATTAACAGTAATTTGCACTGTAAATGCTCAAAAGTTTGTTTTTATTTTATGTATCTATAGACTTCTTCTATATCTTTTCTATCTACCAAACTGAATCAAACCAAAGATGGAGCAATTTACCCAACTGCATTATGTCTAGGAAGCTATGGCCCACCTATAATAGAACCCATACAAACGATCTTCTATGCAGGCCAAGGCAAGACATAGCCAGGATTGTTGCGGTTTGTACCGGACATTGGCCTATAGGAGTTCATGCAGAGAAGTTGGGTATCTTTTACAACACCTTTTGCCGTAGCTCTAGTGACCAAAGAGAAAGTGAAACTATAATCCATTTCCTCTGCAAATGTCCTGCTTTGGCCAACACTAGAATGAAATACTTTGGAAAAGCATTCTTTCAAGAACTTGATGAGCTATCTGAGACAAAGATTAGAGACCTAATCTTTTTTCTCAATGCGACAAAATGGCTCTAACATAATCGCTATGAAGCTTCTCTATCAACCTATAGACTTCATGTAGGAAGTAAGGATGTTTTTGTGGAAGGGCTTTCTCATTTATTGAGAGATGAATCTTGTAGTAATTGTGTGATCTTGGGCGATATGAATATTGACATTTTAACTTCGAATTCAGTTACTGATAATTATATTTCTTTAATGTCTTTAATGAACCTACAAGATTAACAGAAATATCAAAAACTGGTTCAGATCATATAGAAAGACGAACCCACTTTTGGAGCGCCGAGTATTATAGTAGTCTCCAGCATAGTCTGCGTCACTATAACAATTCAAAGTAAAATTTAGGTTTGATTCAAAAAACAAACTATAATTTTTTACGCTTTACCATGTTGACATGAATGGTTGATGGTTTCTCTAGATAACGGCTGACACAGCCAACGGCGAAAGCCATATCTGGACGTGCCACTACCATCAAGTACATCAAGCTTCCAACAGCCTTGCGATATAGAAACTTTATCTCTTCCTTCCAATCCGTCATTTCTGCTCCATTGATTGAGGGATCAGCAGGAGTTGACACCACAGACGCATCCGTCATGTTGAATATATGTACGATACTTTCGGCAATCATTGACTGACTGAGATGAATAGAACCATCACTGAATCTTCTTATTTCCAGACCCAGAAAATGTTTTGCTGGAAAAACTTTTATTTCAAATTTACTTTTTATGTAATCACAAAGCCTGACTATATCTTTCTTGTCTGCTGCTGCCATTATGCCATCATCGACGTAGATCGCTAAAATGATCTTCTTATCGTTCTTATGGCTTGAGAAAACACAAGAATTAGCATCAGTTTATTTTAAACCAAAGTCTAGTTACAATTTCGTAAAAGTCTGAAATTGGGGGACGATTGCTTGAGTCCATATACGAGTAGACTTTTTTGAAGTTTACATACTCGCCCACTTCTGTCATTATATCCCCTAGGTTGTATCACGTAGATCTCCTGGTCAATAGTTCCATTTAAGAAGTCCGTTTTTACGTCAAATTGCCTGATATGTGAATTCTCTGCTGCTGTGATGTTTAATAAAACCCTTACTGAAGAAAATTTGACTACAGGACTAAAAGTTTCCAAGTAATCAATCCCATATTGCTGACTAAACCCACGTGCAACGAGCCTTGCTTTAAATCGGACATCTTCATTAGCTTCTGAAAGAATCACTTCGTATCTACCAACTTTCGTTTTTCAAGTAGCTTCACGAGCTTCCACGTACAATTTTTCTCTAGGGAAGAAATTTCCCCATCCATAGCTGCTTTCCACTTACTTGAATCAGGGCAGGACAAAGCGTCTTCGTAGCTCAAAGGGGTATCAGCTTCAGCAAGCAAAGCTAAGCTTTCTGTAACAGTAAAATTCATGTTACCCTGCTCACTCTTCTTTGCTGCACGCTTCTTGCTTTTTAGTCTGTCTCTGAGACCAATTGATGTAGAAACAACTGGAGATTCTTCAGATTCTGATGGTTCATAGGATGGATCCAAAGCATCTGAGTAATCTTTACTATAATCATCTTCCTCATCATCATCATCATCATCAGCATCGTCAGCTTCAACATCTACCCTATCCTGATAACCAACAAATTATCCTTTTTTTTGATTTTTCGTCAAGCTTACTCCTCTTTTGATCAGGTATGTGTACAAAAACTTCGGTACCAAAAACTTGAAAATATTTAATATTGGGCTTTGTATTAAACCACAGCTCGAATGGAGTTTTCCCTTGTACACTACTTGTACCTGTCCTATTCAAAATATGAACAGCAGTATTCACTGCCTCAGCCCAGAATTTATGACCAAAATTCTTGGAGTGAATCATAGACCCAGCGGCTTCCATGATTGTCCGCATCTCCCTATCCGCGGAACCATTTTGTTCCGGAGTATAAGGAACAGTCATCTGACGTTTAATGCACTTTGAAAGTAATAAATTGTGAACATCTTTGTTCATAAACTCAAGCCCATTATCACTCCTCAACATTTTAACACGATTGCATGTCTCAATTTCAACTTCTTGCAAATAAATTCGAAGAAATTTTGACACCTCAGATTCTTCTTTCATGAAGTAGACCTTTCTAAAGTGTGAAAAACTATCTTTAATTAAAAGAAAATATCGTGAGCCTCCAACAGACTGCTCTTGAATGGGACCACAAACATCATTAGGTAAAATGCACATGAGGAATAAGTTGCACTCTTAATGCAGAAAACTACCTAATAATCTTTGTCTGCAGAAAAAATATTCAGAGTTATCAAAGGAAGTTGCTGCTCAGGTAACCTTGTGTAAAGAACACTACTATAATAGCTAAAGGCGATCTCAAAAAAGAGTGGGGCATCATTAATGAAATTTTTTAAGGAATGTTTCTTTTGATTCACCTAATATTATTAACTATATGGACCAAGAATGCCCTTGATACGGTTAAGACCACTAGCTTTACAACCTTAAGCGAAAGTTTCTGTTCAAGACATTGTTTTAATAAAGAAAATGGGTCTCAACGCAGCTTTTTATGTCAGCCTATCGATTCTTATGAGCTTCATAAAGTTAGCTCAAATTCTGCAAACCAAAACAGTTTTTCCAACAATTTTTTGAAAAGTAGCAAGTAGTTTAGGTTTAGTTCGGGCAGATTAACGGAAGACGCACTTCTTCAAATTTTTCAGCCAGATCTATACCAGCCTTAACAGTAGAAAAGTCAGAGCTGCTGTTAATATTGATATAACCAAGGCATTTATTACTGTGGATCATGATCTGTTACTCATTAAACTTGAAAAACTAGGGCTTAGAGGATTCATTATCAAATGGTAATGTTCATATCTAAGGGTAGAAAACAAAGAGTTAAAATAAGAGATTCGTTCAGTGGACCTTTAGATATAGCTATTGGCGTTCCCCAAGGCTCGTTTTATTCTTAATATATATAAGTTCTATCTTCTACCTTAACTTGAAGGGTTCTGAAAGAGGTTTCGCTGATGATATTGGTTGTTCATATTCGAATAATACCATTGTAGACCTAATAGCTGATATTAATTACTATTCAATGGTTCTTAGGCATTGGTTCGGTATGCATAGGCTTGTCATAAGGGATAAAACTAAGCTTATGTTCTTAAATGAATTCTATTTTTCTCTTTCCTCTCCTAAATTCATATTCCATAGCTCGGATTGTAAAAAGTTTGGAGTTTGCAAAAATGTATGAACTTTATCCAATAATGACCTGAGTTTCAATGTGAGTCTTAACTGCTTTACAATCGAACATGTATCTGAATAAAAGTACCTCAGTTTATTGATTGATAATAAATTGAATTGGAATGTACATACTTCAAAGTTGAAAAAGTATGTTTTGTCTATGACTTTTATTTTGTACTATCTCAGAAAATTCGCTTTGCGAAAACTCCTTGAATAAGTTAATTAGAGCTTAAACTATAATATGCAACCTTTATTGGTTTTACAGAAACATATTTTTAGGATTATCTGGAACAAAAAACGCCTTGGGCATAGTTTAGAAATTTTCTTAAGATCAAAGATTCTTCCGCTTGGTAACCTCTTAATCGTACAGGTTTCGAATTCAGGAAAGTTTCATTGCTCAAGTACCACCTCAGAACAATCGTTGCTTTCTAAACTTTTACTCCTCAGTAGCACCCAGAATTTTTAACAATCTACCTCTTGAGATTCGTATCATCCGTTCATTATTTGTATTTAATAAAAAAAAAATGATGGCTGTTTAATTTTAATCCTTGGGAAATTAATAATCTACTTAATACAAAATTAATACATTTTGTGGTAGGACCCAAATGATTGTCAAAATATATTGTAATGTGGCCTCACCACAAATATTTCTTGTGTTAACACCTTAATATGTAAGAAGAGGGCAGGTGTCTAAAAACTAAAAATAAATATGATCTTCTTTGTTTTGGTTTTCAAATGAGTTCAGTTGATTTTGAGCATCTGAAAAAAAAACAACGCCGCTTCACGAAATTCGTGTATTTTATCTTATTGAAATTAAAGAAAAACTATGAATTGAAATAAACTTCCTTTCCTAAGACCGCTTATATTTTCAAAATAAAAGAAGCGAATGTATTTAAAAAAATATTGTTAAAAGAAAAAATGTCAACAACATATCTTAAAAATATTTTATCATAATGATTCCTTCGCCCATTTGTCAATTATTGATCATTTATGTATATTTTTGATATTTCCACGATTTGAAAGCGCTTTTCTAGCCTTAAACGATGCATTGCCAACTCTCACTAAACTGAAATGTCAATACAGTTTGACATCTCAGCTGTCAAACCTGAGATGAAAACCATCGAAATGTCTCATGCAGCTAAAATTAAAACATCCTCTATGCTTCGACATCAAATCGAGTTGCCTAAATGTGAACAAGGTACAAAAGTTACCCTTTGTTTTAGACTTTATCCATGACCTTAAGTATATTACATTCTGCTCAATACATGACGTTTAATTAAGTTACAACAATGCCTCCTACATCCAGAAAAAGATATCCATCAAGCACACTCTTAGATCTAGAAATATGCCCCGCAGCTTATGAATTTGATAAGAACAAGCTATTTAATTTTAGTATCAATTCATTCGGACAACGCCCATTCATAAAAACGACCCAATATTTTCTCCTAAATCCTCACAATAGCAAGTGTACAAGTACTAAGCCATATCATTGCTTTCTTAGAATAGAGTTCTCTACATGTATGTCCTTGCTCCTGTGTGTTTAAGGAAAAATTGCGAAATCCTTTTTCCTGGAAACGAAAAGAAGAAAACTATTTTTTTTGTGAGCTCCATCACAAAGGGCATGCCAATTTCCCTGTTAGCCAGCAATTACTTTCTAATTCATCACTTGTCCGGATCCCAGCTAAATAAATAACATTTTCTCTTATTCCGCTCTGTATACTGAATACCTAACCTACGTACGCTCATTCGCCTAGCACTCAAAGTAAGCCGATTCATCTACAGAAGAACTAGGATCAGGACCAGAACCAGCACTGTAACAGCTCTGCCATCCCAAAATAAAATAAAATAGGAAACAGGAAAAAAGAAGATGAGAGAAGCACAACATCATCATTTGCCATCGTCAGATGTTACGTCCCCTTTCATCAAATTCCGAATGAGTTTCCATTCCCTAACTAAATAACCCTGCAATGAGGTTAACATGTCATCCATCCGGACGTGCGGTACTTTCTGCTCTATCTGCTTGTCGGTGCTGTCCAAATGGCATTCCAGCTATTTATCCGCACACACCACTCACCCAGCTTCCCGCCCAGCACTCCTCCAGAATCTGTGCTGTGCCAAAATAAAAGCACAATCTTGTGATAAATTACAGATATTCGCAACTCTTTCCTGGATGGCGTTTTCTTTTTTCTGTTGCGCTGTCCCAAACCCAGAACTCTGAACCCAAACCAACGAACTCGAATGATGCCCAATCCCATGAACAAGCCCACTCCTTCACCACCCTTTACCATATCTCTTAATGCAAAGGCAAAGGGCGATGGCGATGGCGAGGATGAGGTCGGGTCGGACAGTGATAGAGGAGGGATGAATGCGGCATCATGTGCCATGACATGGATTTCCGGAAAAACTAATTTCCGGCGAGCACAAGAACGGACACATAATATGACTAAGTTATTTGTCACATTAACTGCATGTTGACGATGCTCGTATACACATTCAGTTCGGACCTCGATGGCGATGTGGGGGACGCGACGACAACCAAAACGAAAACGAAAACGACGACAGCGACATACGAGACACGACGAGCGAGCGACGTAAACGGAGCATTTCTGTCCTCCATAGTATACTCTCGGGCTTGGCCCAGAAGGATTATCTTGTACGACTTGTGACACTCTTGTGCTTCGAGGGTGCTATCACATCTCATCGCCTTGCCAAAAGTAGTTCGGTTTTTGTGTGTTGTCCTTAGCTGTCCTTGCGCTGAGCTGGCTGATGTGTCCTTCTGTGGTTTATTATTACTACGCTGACATTCGTCGCAGAGTTGTGATGACGATAATAACCAGAACCACCACACCGCCATCCATCGACAGAGTTTCGAAAACTTTTGTGTCGAAAGAGATTGTGGGATGAATGTAAATAGTTATTACGTTCATGTGTCAATAGCGGAGAGGATAACGATTGAACGAAATGTGCCATCTAAGCAGTACATAGGTATATTCATTATCTCTGCGAGCCTTTCGATTTTGGCCACGACTCACGGTCTAGAACTGGAACTGGATAATTATTATTTGTTGACGGACCATCAACAGCCAAACGATGGGTGATTAGTGCTAATATTGATACATGGAACGAATTGTCATACTCTGTTGGTGGAGGCTATGGCCACTTGATCTAGAATAAACACAGCATATTTAATGGCTGAATGAGAATCAGAATCAGAATGCGAATGAATTATTGAAACTGACACAAATGGCGTTTTCGGTCAAATAAAACGCCTAACAATATATTTGCAGGATATAAATAGGCATACATACATCTATCTCTGAAGTGTTATTCGATAAGTGGGATTATTTGACACAAGAAAGTCGTATGTTTACGACAAATACTTATTTGCAACACTTGCTATTTGACATTTAGATATAATGACAGAAAAAATAAACGCCTTATAGAAAATCACCGTCGCTCGCATGTAACTGTTAGAAACTACAGCTACACTTGGCTTTCAACACTCGATAAAGTAGTAAAAGTTGGATTTAAAACTATCTTTATATGACTAGTCAAATGTAAAGTAGATCCAATTTGACAGATGTCATTAGACTCTGTTAAGACTTTTGAAATTGTTTGTACTTCCGAACCGTTTAAAATCCAATTGATTCGGTCGACCTAAATCATTACAATTTCTAATAAAAACGAAATCTAGTACACCAAACTGTCGTGGAGTGGTTTCTTGCCAAGTTACGCATTCACTTGAGGCCAACTTTAGATAAGTATGCCCCAGGGCACACTTTTTATAAAAATAATGGAATAATTTGTTAGTTTCTTGTACATAAGAAGAAAAGACGTTTTAAGATATCTATAACAAATAATCTACTCACCGATTTAATGACATGAAGGGTGACTTATCAATCTTACAGAAACCTGTGAGTCTTTTTTCCGACCAGAATGACGCACACTTTACTTACTTAATTACTTAAGGTGGCGCTACAGTCCTGTGTGAACTAAGGCCTCACCCAACAAACTTCTCCATCTAGCTCGGTCTCTAGCGCGCTCCAAGTTAGGTGATTCGCGGTATTCCTCTACTACGCTGTCCTGTGAACATTCTTCTGGCGAAGTCCATGGTGCTGTACAGCCCGTACAGCTCACAGCTCGTCGTTCCATCTTCTCCTCCACTCCCCTTCGATGCATACGGGACCGTAGATCACACAAAGAACTTTTCTCTCGAATCGACCCAAGGTGCTTTCATCCGCTTTTGTCATAGTCCATGCTTCTGCACCATATAGCAGGACGGGGATGATAAGGGTCTTATATAGCGACACTTTGGTCCTTCGAGAGAGGACTTTACCACTCAATTGCTTTCATAGCCCAAAGAAACAGCGGTTAGCAAGAGTAATTTTTCGTTTGATTTCAGCGTTGGTGTTTTTTTTTTGCGAGCGGAGCCTAGGTAGACGAAGTCCTTGACTACCTCAAAGTTACGTCTGTCGATGGTGACGTTTTGAACAAGACGTCGGTGTTGTATGTCCTTACTTGACGACAGCATGTATTTTGTTTTGCCCTCATTAACCGTTAAACCCATGTTTGCCGACTCTGCCTCAATACTCACAAAAGCTCCATTGACATCACGCTGAGTTCTTCCGATTATGTCAATGTCATCTGCATATGCTAGTAATTGGACAGACTTTTGAAAGATAGTGCCTCTAGTGTTGACGTGTAAGTTCTGCACTATTCTTTCAAGCACGATGTTAAAAAATTCACATGACAGCGCATCACCTCGTCTAAAACTTTTTTTGACATCAAAAGGTTCTGTTAAGTTGTTTCCAACCTTCATGGAGCAGAGTGAATTCTCCATGGTCATCCAGCACAAACGGACGAGTTTGGCAGGGATGCCAAAACTAGACATGGCTCTATACAGTTCGTCACTGTATATGCTGTCTTGAAATCGATGAAAAGATGGTGGGTGTCGATTTGGTGTTCTTGGGTTTTTCCGAGGATCTGCCGTAATGTGAATATTTGATCAACTGTGGACTTTCTTGGTGTAAAACCACACTGATAAGGACCTATCAGGTTGTTGACGATGGGCTTTAGACGTTCACATATTACGGCAGAGAAGATTTTATAGGCGATGTTAAGTAGACTGATTCCTTTATAGTTGGTGCAGTTTAGATGGTCCCATTTTTTCAGGATCGGGCAAACAATACTGAGGTTCCATTCATCGGGCATGCTTTCTTCCGAGCATATCTTACAGATAAGTTGGTGCATGCTCCTAATCAACTTATCTTCAGCTGCTTTAAAGAGCTCGGCATTCAACCCATCCGCTCCAGCGGCTTTATTAGACTTCAGCTTAGATATGGCAATCTGTGCTTCGTCTAAGTCGGGAGGACGGGGTTGTTGGCTTTCGTCATCTATGTTGAATGGATCATCCTGCCTGACAGCGTAATTCGGTTCGTTGTCGCCGTTATATAGTCTGCAGAAGTGGTCCTTCCATATCCTCACCATTGACTGCTGTTCCACTATGATGTTTCCACTTTCGTCTTTGCAGCCTTCGGTTCTAAGTTTATGTACCTATAAATTTCGTTTCACCTGTTCATAAAACTTTCGAATTTCATTCTTGCTTTTAAAACTCTCTGTCACTAGTTTTCGATACATTGTATTGGCGGCAAAGAACTTCGAGAGATGTTACTTGTAACTCCGTCGGCAAAGGATTTGGCGATCTCTCTCGATTTAAGCCGTTCGACGTTGTACCTTTTCCCAGCACCACCCTGTTTTGCCTTGGGTCTGGAAATCCGAAGTGCTACCTTGGCTACAACTAGGTTGTGTCCCGAGTTGATGTTAGCTCCTCGGAAAGTTCGTACATCCATGATGCTGGAAGCGTGTCTGGCGTCGATCGCAATATGGTCAATCTGGCTGACGGTAGATTGATCTGGAGAAGTCCAAGTACCTTTGGATGTTGAGGTGCGGAAAACGCGTACTGGCTACCATGACGTCCCGCATCGCAGCAAAATCTATGAGCCTGAATCCGTTGTCGGAAGTGTTGTCGTGCAGGCTGTTTTTCCGATTATTCCACCAAAGATCTCTTCCCCTCCTAGCTTGGCATTAAAATCGCCCAGGAATATTTTAATATCGTAGCTAGGACACTCATATGTTTTGTCTAGGAGCTCAAAGAACATATCTTTGGTGTTGTCGTCTTTCTCTTCTGTGGACGCGTGCGGGCATATAAGGCTTATGTTGCCGGATTTAGCCTTGATGCTAAGTCTGGCTCCAATGACAAAGCCGAATCCAAATAAGGGCTGTTGGTTTTTGTGGTAGCAGTCACCTTAGTAAATATCGCAGTTTTTCATCCTCTTTTTGCCCGGCCCATCCCATCGTATTTCCTGGATGGAGGTGATATTTTCTTTATAGTAATCTAGGGCCTCCGCTAATTCTTCGGCTGCACGTGGTCTGTTAAGGGAGCTTACATTCCACGTGCATATCCAAAGTTCGTTGTCCTTTATTCGTTTGCGTTGGTTGTCAACAATAAATCCGTCCGTATCCGAAGCTTGTTGATGCTTCGCAGCCAGAGATGGCAGAAATGGGATTTTTTTTTATTTACTACATTTGTTACGTCTGCTACATAAATGAGGTAGTTAATGTAGTTAAATGTAGTTAACGTAGTTAAATGTAGTTAACGTAGTTAAATGTAGCAGACGTAGCGGTAGACGTCAAAACGTAGTTTGAAATGCCCATTCAACCACTAAATTGACAAATTGCATCGAAAAGATAAATGTGAAAGTGTGAAAACGAACTCTCGAAAATTCGAAACATGGCTTAACCAAGAACATTCCAAAAAATTGATAGATACCAAATACACTATACTCTTAAAATGAACGACAAAAATAAAACGGATGATTATTAAATTTGCAATTTTCTTTCATAAAACTTCGAATTCCTTGACTTAGTTCATTTACGCAACATATTTGGTTCTTATGTATTCATACATATAGTTCAGTGTTTTTCAATCGTTAGTCGTTACTTATTCACTCGTTTTTTTAATTTTTTTTTTGAAATTTAATTTTTTTTGTGAAGGTAGCACACGTAACAAATTTAGGGTAGGAAATGAAACAAATCAAACGTGTAGTTTATCCAATTAACTACACGTAGTTTATCGAGTAGATTACCTTACGTAATCTACTCTGCCATCTCTATTCGCAGCTATGAAAGCTTTTACGTGGCCAGGAAGTCGTCCGGACGCACAACCCCAAACCTGGAGAGCCAGATACTAAGTATAACTCCAAGGATGGGGAGCCGGATAAAATCGCTCCTTATAGGCCTGGGACCAAATTGGTCGAGAAGCCCTATAAGGTGTTTACTAAGTAGGTCAACCTTACTGGAACTGTAGACGCCACCGTTGATTCCATCTCGGGAATTCCTCCGCTGCCGTCTGGATAAGGAGAGGTGCCTTAGTGGAAACACCTCTCCCCACCTCTCTCGTTTGCTGCCCTCAACAACTTTCCACTGGGGTTGGAACCCAATCTCCAGTTGATAGACAGAGATGACGCACACTACTCATTTTATTTGTGAGTTCTGTAAGACGCCAATGCACCACCACAATTTAAATAATGTAAGTGTGCACGGAGTTTTTTTTCGAAAAAAGCGGTTTTTTAAAATGCCCACATTATAAGTGACCAAATCATGTATGGACAAAATAAAGGAGAAAGGCATTCAAAAAAATAGAAACAAACATTGAATCAAATGTCAAAGCAAATTTTAATAAGTTAGCAATTCTAAAAGGGAGATGATTTTACAATCTTACTATTTCTTAAAAGTCTACTTAATGGGAAATCACACAATGTTTCCTGTAACTTAAGGTAATTTCCGTAATCCAAGCCCTTTTATACAAAATGTAAAGTATAATCATGGAGCTGTTTTCTTTTTACATTTGCCGTAGCCTCAAGATGGCGTTAACAGTTTTGTATACAAAAACTAAGAAAACAAAACTGAAATAGCTAATATCATCGTAGCCACCTAGTGGCTATGAAAATGAAAACTCACGATGATAGTACCATAAGTTCAAAAAAAATACTATTCAATCTTTATCTTTACTAATATTATAAATGCGAAAGCATCTCTGTCTCTGTCTGTCTGTTACTCATAACGCCTAAACTACTGAACCAATTGGCATGAAATGTGGTATGGGATATTTTGATACCCGAGAAAGGACAGGCTACCCAGGGAAAATGACGCATTCGGATTACAGTGAAATTCTTCATATATTTTATGTGTCGTTTAAATTTAATTGTTTCTTTAATACTTTATGATTTACAAGGTTATGGACACGGAGCATTGAGTTTCTTAATTCTTTGGAATTTTCAGAGGTGCCTTCTCATAAGTTGAGATAAAGAGTAAAGTTTCCTCTGAAAGCAGCATTTGCAATAACAATACGCTGAAAGTTGCAAGTGTAAATTTGGAAAAAAAAACTGTTTTTCCCATGGACAATTATATGAAGCATGCTCACGAATTTCAAAACCCACAAAATCTTTACGTTCTGGCTAAGGAAGGAAAAACAAATAACGTCTAAAAATGTAGTGCAATAACTTATCTTTTTCCTAAAATGTATTCACCTAACCTAATCTAACATATGACAATTTAGTATGGCCTCATCCCATCTCGGCACAATTCAAACATACGTACAAAAAAGTACAGCTCAGGTTTTGCATACTACTATCCAAAAAACAATCTAATTCCGACGAAGTCGCGGGTAAAAGCTAGTAAATAGTATAAATACATTATGTATGTTACAAATCGTAACAATCTTAATGTTTTGTGACGAAAATAGTAAGCGATTGCTAACGATAGTAAGAAAGAGAACAACGTAAGGCCCGTTCCACAAAATTTGTTCATGAACTGTCTGTTCAGACTTGTTGAGAACAAGTCAATAAGTAATAAGAATTTTTGATAGTCAAATTTCATAGTAGCCAATTTTAATTCCTTTGAATATTTTCTAATACAAATTTTTCATCAAATTCTGTTAAACGAATGGAAATACTCAACAACGGTCATCGAACGCGCCTAATAAAATGTACATGAGCCCATATAAGACTTCCATAAAATGTCAATCAAAAAAATGTCAATAGAAACGTCATTCCAAATTGTCATCTTTTTTCACTCAACAAATAATAAAGGTGTGAAGTTCAAAGTAAATAAAGCGTGTTGTGTTTAATTTAATTAATTCCTTGAGTTTATTTTATACAATTTAAATAAAAATAATTACAAGGCTTTCAGCCGCAACTTGACTTGACATTTATAGACATGGAAGCTGTAATCTCTTGAAGGGTATAGCAGAATACGTGGCAACAAGACCTATATTTCTTTAAACTTTCAGTTAAAATGGTTGCTTCAAAACGTGTACCATTACATAATTGAGGTGAATTCAAATTACGGAGAAGAATAATAGGTGAACCAATCTTTTATCAAAGAATATGTGGCATCTAGTAAATTTAAATTTCAATAAGACAATTTACACTTACATTTATGCTAACACCAGAAATTGAAAAAGTAAAATTCACTGTATTTTAAATTATAGCTTATATAAAACGTTTAAAAGTTTGACACCACGCCATCTATTGAATACTTACTGAAACCAATCAACAGATGTTGCCATCTGTTTGAAAAGTTTGGAGCTAACAGATAATTGTGAATGTCAATTAATAGACACATAATTTGCAATAAGGCAACGGCCTAGTCACTGGTAAAGCTTCGGTTCCCATCGATCACCGAAATCAAGCATCAGTGAGCGTGGTTAGTAGACAGATTGGGGACCGTCTCGAAATCAGTTTGATCGTATCACTCTCTCTTTCTTTCAAGTCTTAAAGTGAAAAATGATAAACTTGACTAAAAATCGACAATTAATTGTTAATAACAAATTTAACTATGCAAAACTAAAAAAACAACTAAGCTCTTTCAAAGAAAATGTATTTTCGAGGACATACCCAATACCCATTGAATATTTAAAGTTTATTGGGTGAAAATAGCCAATTTCGGCCAATTAAATAGTTTTATATTATTAAGATAAGAACTTTTGAGGTTTTTTATTAATGAAAAATCATTAATTATTTTGCAATAACTTTAAAACAAACATTCAAAGACCAAACATTTAAAGTTTTTTCCTGTTAATAACCTTTTGGGGACCTAGAAGACCATTTTAAATAAGGGAGCCTAAGAACTTAATCATCTCTTTTTAAACCCCATTTTGACTAATACACTTAAAATATCTTCTATTGTCATTTAAAAACAGATTTTTATGAAATACAACCAAGCAATTTAAAAAATAATTTAAAGCATAATATTGTTCAAATATATGCATGTTGAAACCTACTGTTTATTAATTTTGGAAACAAAAAAAACTCCTGTTTTTTATTTAGTGGACTTTAAAATGCAAAACGAGCTACTTCAAAAAACAATTTCCCTTTTAACCCCTGCCTCCTTTCCTTTCCTTTGCCAAAAACCAATAACACAAAAAACGCTTGTAATGTAATGAACTACAAGTCAGAGATAATAATTTCAAACACAAAACCTTAGACACAAAAAGTTCAAAAATCCCTTCAACACAAAAAAAATGTATATAGCTTCGTATACAAGAATAAAAAAAACAATCCCAACACCCGCTGTATTACTTCAATTTCACACCAAAACAGTTTGCTCATGGCCTGAGCCCCCAACAAAAAATATATAAAACCTCCAACCAAACAACCAACCGATTTGGATTTCGTTCTATTTCATTGCAGTATGATTTTAAAAGGACTTAAAAAAACTATTCTTGGCATACGTTTCCCACTTTCACACAAAATGTGACCAAATAATAGCTTTTGTTGCCACCGCACCTCCACAGCCGCCGGCCGAAGCCAGCGCCACCGCTGAGTATTTTATTCATTTTTTCCTGGGTGTTTATTTCCATTGCTGGCGCCCTCCGCCACAAACACCACAATTGCCCGCCACACCGCCACCGATAACAAGGATTTAATAATAAATACTTAAAAAACTTATCAAGGCGCATAGAGCACAGAGCACCAAACAACTGCCACACCCCAACAACATTATATCCAAAATATTATATTGCAACACTTAAACGATTATTATCCTCTTCTTTTCTGCATTCCCACCCCTCTCAAAGACTTCAAGACCGTACAGCAAAACTGCATCAACATGCCAATTATCTTAGCCCTCGTCCGTCCATCGCGTCAGCACCTCCTCTCAGAAGTGGGATTTCCATCACAAAAGTTGAATTAAGAAAGAAAGAAGCACAAGTTCCCTAACCCCAAAACCACAAAGTAAACTCCTTATCCGACTAAGTATTTTGTGAACCCTTAAACTCACACCTCACATCACATCATTCGCTCACTTCACTTGGCTTGGCTTGGCCGGTCCGGTCCGGAGCGGTCGTCGTCCTTTTCGCTTATTGTATTTTTGGTCGTTTACAGATGTCCGAGGAAAGTAGCCCTTAAGCTGATGGTTAGCATTTATTTTGTGCCTTTTTATGCAGGCAACACCCTCAGCTGGATATAACTGTTCTGTACCTCTAAGTATAAAATCCAGGACACGATACTTAAGGGATTGAAGGAAGTTAGAATAACAAACGAAAGAAAGATGAAACATACCTACACACAACCTACAACTACAACAAACAGCTAAAAAATTACATAAGGCGAAAACCGAAAACACATTGTAGTTTGTACTCGTACTAGGATTCGAAAACGACGACGACGACGACGACGTCGAGTATGTACGTTTTGGAACATATCCAAAAAATATCAGCCCCGAAAACGAAAATCATTGGGACCCCTTATAGCTCCTATAAAACACATAGTAAAAATAGAACGAGCGGGAGGGAGAAAGAACTGAGAATGAAATCGTCTTGTTCATTTTAACAAGTGAAAAGTACACAATGAAAAGCGTGACGGAACTAAAAACAAAAAAAAAAACAATACCTTAAAACCAAAAAAAGGATAAGGCAGACGGAATGCTCTAAGTAACTGCTTGACGTCCTGGATGAAGAGTGAAAGATATCCCCAAACCACATACGCCTGCATACGGCACACATTCTTTCTTTTGGCACAGCAGATAACTTGGGTTGGGACTGACTGTGAACAGGACCAGGACGAGGACCAGGAGGACGTGCACGAGAATAAGGAGCACCAGCTGCTCCTATGAATATTTGGCAATTACTACCATGATTTTGTATAGTCGTCCTCTTGCTTTTTTCGGATTGCCAATTCCACTCTTTTTTATAAAGGGTGTTTTTTGGAGAATAAAGAATTTTAAATTGGCAACACTATTTTAACTGGCGGCCATCTTGCCAGCTGTCAAGTGTTTTCTTTTAAGTTTGGTTTGACATTTCAAGAATTAACGAATTGGCCTAAACCAAGATTGCCTTTGATCGATGAAGCTCATGGTGTTGGTGGAATTATTGGTCCGTACTTCGCTAAACACTATGCTGTCCTGTCACGAATGTTAAATTAATGGTGACAGTTATAGAACCATGATTACTTACATTTTTGTTTATCAGTTAAACAACCAAGATGTTCTGAAGTTGAGGTTTTAACAAGACGGCCGCAAAGCAACACGTCACTCAGCTCGTGCCACAATTAAGTTATTGAAGAACCGTTTGGTAACCAAATGGTTCCAGGTCACAAAGGACGGATTCATGAATTGGCCTCCCAGACCGTGAGATTTAACACTCTTTGAACATTTTTAAGTGAGCATACGTGAAGTTGTTAATCGATAATGGTGACGATAGACTAAAAACGTCTTTCCACTGGGAGGACAACATAAGCTACTTTATTACTGATATGCAGACACAAATGTAGGAAAAAGTCATCAAAAGTAGGACCACACGCCAGAAATCATCATAGAAAAGAGAATGAACTGTCAAACAAAAAAGTTTGCTTCTTTTTATTTCTAAAGATAAGGTTAGGTTAGGTTAACGTGGTTGCGGATTAGAAATCCACACACTTAGGCCAAGAGAAAGGCCCGTTGTGATACCACATGAATCTAGTGAATTACTTCTAACTAGTCGAACCATTTTGAGCTTTTTATAAAGCGAAGAAGATATTTGATATCCTTTTTAGCTAGTTCACTGGGATTATCAAAAAGGTAGTCTCCCAGATGAAGTCTGCGTCTTAGTGAAAGAGCAGGGCAAGTGCAGAGAAGGTGAGAGATTGTTTCCTATTCTTCTTCGTCCATACAGCTCCTGAAGAAGTCATTTGAGGCTACACCACGTCGTATTGCGTGTCTGCCTATAAGACAGTGTCCCGTAAGGACACCTATTAGAGAACTAATATGAAGCCTGCTTTGAGATAACAAGTCTTTAGAGCGCTTTAGGTCCAGTGAATTCCATTTGAGTTTTGTGGCTGCGCATGTTGGTAAGCTGTGCCACCTAGAATTTGCTATCGCAAAAGCTGTTTCTTATAGCATAAGTTTACATATAGCTATCGGTATACCTATCTTCTCCCTTTCAGGTGAAATAGGTATGACGGTTCCATTTTTAGTGAGTTCATCGGCTCTACAACTACCTGTGATGTCTCTGTGGCCCGGCACCCAACAGAGGTGAATGTTAAATTGCTGCGCCATCTCCATAAGAGACGATCGACAATCGAGGGCCGCTAAAGATTTGGTCGAGACACCGTCAAGGGATTTGATAGCAGCTTGACTGTCAGAGAAGATGCGGATATCAGAAGTTGATATCACGTTTTCATTTAGCCAGGAGAGAACCTCTTTGATCGCTAAAATTTCCGCTTGAAAGACGCTACAATGATTAGGGAGGCGGAATGAGATGCTTAGATTAAGCTTTTCTGAGTACACACCACTACTAACTCCCTCATTTGTCTTGGATCCATCTGTATAAAAATGAATACTTTTGTTATCCAGGAGTTTTTTGTATGTACTTTGGTATAGAACCAAAGAGGTTCAAAATGATGGAGTGTCCCACATTGTTGTTGGTCCATTGAGATGAGGCGTCGAGTCTTATCGCAGATGGAGGAGAGTGTCTAACGCTGCTGAGGGTGTGGATCTCAATGCCCCGCTTATGTAGAGACATGCAGTGCGCTGAACTCTGCTCAGTATTTTTTTTTTTTTTTTTTTTTTATAATAAGCGCACACTCAAAGGGATATATTACCCTTATTATGAATACACAGTGTGAGCACTAGGAAAGGGAGAGAGGGTTTGAAAGGAGATGTCGGTGCACATTGGTTTTGAATTCCTGAATATTGCAATAGCTGGGAAAGACAGAGTGTGGTAAGGCATTCCACATTCGCATAGTACGGCTAAAGAACGAATCTCTATACTTGACAGTACGACCGAAGATGGGCTCGAGGGTATATTGATGAGCATTCCTAGAAGCGCGAGTATTACGGTTGAACTGTTTAAGGGGAGGAATGCAGCTGGCTATTTCTCTAGAGCATAAACCATTAAAATAACGGTAAAAGAGGGTGAGACAAGAAACATTTCGACGATGTTCAAGTGACGTAAATGATCTTATGATGGTAATATCACCAATCAGTCTAAATGCTCTACGTTCAATACTGTTCAAGAGGCTTAAGTAAGTTGCAGGAGCACCAGCCCAGATATGGGAGTTATACTCAAGCTTTGGACGTATATAAGTCTTGTAAATAACAGCCAGATCAGAGGGGGAGAAAAACTTCTTGCATCGCCTTAGAAAACCCAAACATCTTGCGGCATTTTTGGCGACATCGCGTATGTGATCGTTCCACAAAAGGTGGTTGGTGATACACATACCGAGAATATCGAGATGTTCAGTTTCCTCGATGCAAGTGCCATTTATGGATAATGGCAGGGGGGATATATTTCGCTTTAACGATACAAGACAGCATTGCGTTTTCGAAGCATTAAATTCCACGCGGTTTCTTATTCCCCATTGTACAATGCTGTTTAGGTCGGAATTTAATGAGCTTATCATATTTTGTCGTTGCAGTTCCACATCCGAAGAAGAGGGGTGTGAATCTGAAAACGAATATGAAAAGCTAAGAGTACTATCGTCAGCGAAACAATGTATTGGATTAGATGTTGCAGACAGGAGATCATTAATAAAAATGAGAAATAGTGTTGGAGATAGAACAGAGCCCTGGGGCACACCAGCATTTATTTTGTGGTTTTCAGACTTGAATCCATCCAATACAACTCGTATTGAACGATTCGAAAGGTAATTACTAATCCAATGAAGGAGAGATTCATGCAAACCGAAAGCACGCATTTTCGATAAGAGAGCCTGATGCCAAACCCTATCAAATGCTTTTGAAATATCAAGTGCAATAATCTTACTTTCTCCAAAACTATGTAAAGATTTGTTCCACTGTTCGGTGAGAAGAACCATGAGATCACCAGTGGACCTATTGCTACGAAAGCCATACTGTCGGTCATTAAGAAGCTTCCGTTCTTCAAGATATTTCTTGAGCTGATAGTTAATCAGCGTTTCCATGACCTTGGAAAGAAGGGACGTAAGTGCAATCGGTCGATAATTAGACGGTGAGGAAGATTCGCCTTTTTTGGGAATAGGCTGGACAAATGCGGTTTTCCATCCGCTCGGAACGAGACCTGAGGAGTAGGACAGATGAAAAAGCTTACGCAGTAGTTTTGCCAGCGATGAAGAACACCTCTTCAGAACAATAGCGGGGATACCATCCGGACCAGCAGATTTGTGTATGTTAAGATCTTTTAGGACTCTCGCTACAGTACGAGTGCGAAAAAAGATTTGCCCCATAGAATCATTAACTCGCTCAAGTACAGGCGGAGTCATAACACTCACTGGCAGCGTTGAATTGGCGGCGAACTGCCTAGCAAAGAGATTTGCTTTCTCTAAAGAGCTAACAAATGGAGTGTCATTCACAACGAGCGTAGGAACCGAGGAAGAGGAAGAATTCCTCATATTTTTTACAAATGACCAAAAATTTGTACTGCCTTTGGGACATTGCAGAATTTTTTGCCGTAATTTTTGGTCATGTAAAAATTTGGTCCGTCGAATATGTGCGTTGCAGGCCTTCCTGGCTTGCTTGAACTTATTCCGGTTTTCCTCAGTTGGATTGGCTTTAAAACAACGGAAACTTACCTTCTTGACCCTAATAACCTCTTTACAGCTCGCATCAATCCATGCGTTTTCCTTAGGTCTGATGCTTTTAACCCTATTCGGGATAAAAGTTCTCATTCCCAGGAGAATCAAACTTGTGATCATATCAGCGCTGGCGTCAACGTCACTATCGAGGAAGCATAGTGACCAGTTAAAGATCCTGAAGTAATTATTGAGACCATCCCAGTTGGCTTTCTCGTATTGCCAAACGGTTCTCTTAGGAGCTCTTTCTTTAACTGGAGAGTTTTTACACGAGAAATTTGCTGATATGACACAATGGTCAGATGTGCCTAGAGGAGATAGGACACTAATAGTGTACTTACCAGGGTCAGAGGTAAGAAACAAGTCAAGAGTGTTTTCTGCTCGACCTACCACGTCCGATATTCGAGTGGGCTCGTTGACCAGCTGAGTTAGGTGGTTTAACTCAGCGAAGATCTCAGCACACACTCCTTCTGGTGTTGACTGGCCCGAATGTTGAAGCCATGAAGAATTGTGTACATTGAAATCGCCCGTAACAACGATTTCAGTGCGAGGATAGGACGAAACAATTCTTTGGATGGAATCAGACAAAGCATCAAATTCACGAGAAGTTGATACTCTGTCAAGATTTGGGCTTCGATAAAGGAAGCAATAGTGAATGATTTGCTTATTCACGGAAAATTTAAACCACATAAAATTGAAAAAAGAATTTGTGCAGGGACCATATTGTGGCAAAAACTGATAAGCAACATCATTCCTAATGTAAATGGCGAGACCATGGTGGGAAAAGAATAATGGCACCAAGTTATACCCTTGAATAAAGAATTCAGTGGGATCGGAATCCTCACCTACTTGGGTTTCACTTAGTGCCAATACAGCTGACCTGTTTAAAGCAGTATGGGAGTACACAGAAAGAAAATTCGATCTAAGCCCACGAATATTACAATAATCTACCCTGAAATTACCAGCCATTGCAAATAAAAGAAACACAAAAACCAAAACAGACGAAGACTATAAGAAAAATATTACTGAGTTAAACCACAGAATGCTGTTCGATACACGCCACTACTAGTGTTATGCCTTAGTAGTGACAAGAATCGAGTCCGGCCCTGTTAGTTCAAAACAGTAAAATTTTTGTTGTCAACAATCTGTTATCAACGATGACGTAGTCTGTGTATCAATTGCATTAGTTATTAAACACAATGCAATTTGATACACAAGCTAAGCCATGCGACTGTACGAGAAAAGGGGAAAGTGAAGGATGGTACTCACTGTGCTATGTTGAGTTGGCTTATCATGATAATGTATTATTTTTTTTTTGTTGGTTGTTTGTTGTTTTTGCTTTATTGTAGTTGATTTGGTGTGGCGTGGTTTATTGTTTTTCTATTTTTTTGTTGTTTTTTTTTATCACTGTTAATATTTTATTTGCTAATTTTTTTGCTATTTTTTTTTGTTTGTTTATGTTCTTATTTGTTTCTTTTTGTTCTGTGTTAACATTTAAAATATGAATGGGAAATAATTAAACGCATATCACGATTAGGCACAAGACTCGAACAAGACGCGCATGGGCAACGGACGCACAACACAGAGGGGACCTTCCCCAACGAAAGTTCACTGACGTATGTCGCAGTATGTGACTTTCTCCAGTGCAGTCCACCAGACGGCGATAGCAACATCATCGGCATACGCAACCTCTCTGTAGCCTTCCCTCTCAAGGGATATTAGTAGTTGGTTAACCACTATGTTCCACAGGAGAGGGGACAGAACACCACCTTGCGGAGTGCCTCTACTGACAGACCTTTTTGTGCAAAAAATCTCCCAATTTAGAGTTGATGATCCTGCTTTTTAGCATTAGATTAATCAACTGACAGATTGAGTATTCGACGAATGTGTCAACGTTGTTGAAAGCGCCCTCAATATCCAAGAAGGCCACCATGGTGTATTCCTTTGTAGGGAGTATTCGATAGTTGTAGGGAGTATTCGATAGTTCTTACCAGAGTGTGCAAGGCTGTTTCTCCGATTTCCCTTTGCAGTGATAGTCTCTAATCAATGTTGTTACGTATATGGATATAAAGGGTGATTTTTTTGAGGTTAGGATTTTCATGCATTAGTATTTGACAGATCACGCGGAATTTCAGACATGGTGTCAAAGAGAAAGATGCTCAGTATGCTTTGACATTTTATCATGAATAGACTTACTAACGAGCAACGCTTGCAAATCATTGAATTTTATTACCAAAATCAGTGTTCGGTTCGAAATGTGTTTCGCGCTTTACGTCCGATTTATGGTCTACATAATCGACCAAGTGAGCAAACAATTAATGCGATTGTGACCAAGTTTCGCACTCAGTTTACTTTATTGGACATTAAACCAACCACACGAATGCGTACAGAAGAGAATATTGCGTCTGTTTCTGAGAGTGTTGCTGAAGACCGTGAAATGTCGATTCGTCGCCGTTCGCAGCAGTTGGGTTTGTGTTATTCGACCACATGGAAGATTTTACTCAAAGATCTTGGTGTAAAACCGTATAAAATACAACTCGTGCAAGAACTGGAGCAGAACGATCTGCCACAACGTCGAATTTTCAGTGAATGGGCCCTAGAAAAGTTGGCAGAAAATCCGCTTTTTTATCGACAAATTTTGTTCAGCGATGAGGCTCATTTCTGGTTGAATGGCTACGTAAATAAGTAAAATTGCCGCATTTGGAGTGAAGAGCAACCAGAAGCCGTTCAAGAACTGCCCATGCATCCCGAAAAATGCACTGTTTGGTGTGGTTTGTACGCTGGTGGAATCATTGGACCGTATTTTTTCAAAGATGTTGTTGGACGCAACGTTACGGTGAATGGCGATCGCTATCGTTCAATGCTTACAAACTTTTTGTTGCCAAAAATGGAAGAACTGAACTTGATTGACATGTGGTTTCAACAAGATGGCGGTACATGCCACACAGCTCGCGATTCTATGGCCATTTTGAGGGAAAACTTCGGAGAACAATTCATCTCAAGGAATGGACCGGTAAGTTGGCCACCAAGATCAGGCGATTTGACGCCTTTAGACTATTTTTTGTGGGGCTACGTCAAGTCTAAAGTCTACACAAATAAGCCAGCAACTATTCCAGCTTTGGAAGACAACATTTCCGAAGAAATTCGGGCTATTCCGGCCGAAATGCTCGAAAAAGTTACCCAAAATTGTACTTTCCGAATGGACCACCTAAGACGCAGCTGCGGTCAACATTTAAATGAAATTATCTTCAAAAAGTAAATGTCATGGACCAATCTAACGTTTCAAATAAAGAATCGATGAGATTTTGCAAATTTTATGCGTTTTTTTTTTTTAAAGTTCTCAAGCTCTTAAAAAATCACCGTTTAGATCAATCGTTCCAGAGTTTTGAGAATGAAAGATGATAGGCTAATAGGTCTTAGGTCCTTAGGGTTGACAAGCGAGCATTTGCCCGCCTTGGGAATGAAAACAACCTTTACATCTCTCCATCGCTGAGGTATATAGACCATATTTATAAAACTTTTAAAGATCATCTCAATGATGGGCGAAGTTATATCAATGGTATATTGTAGCTCAGCTGGTATGATTTGATCTGGACCTGGAGATTTGTAAGGTTTGAAACTATTCAGAGCCCATGTCAATTTATCTTTTGTAACCAGACCTTGAGGCAAAATTAAGTTAATACCCGACCCAGGACTGTTTGTTGTATTAACTGATTGGGAGCTAACAGCAGGTTTAGCGTTTCTTCGCAAGAGTTAGTCCATGTACCATCTGAGTTTTTAGGACAACTAGGCATGGTTGGATTTGTCGAGAGAATCTTCGTTATCCTTGATTCCTCCGCGGATTCTTCTATGGAGTTACAGAAGGATCTCCATGAGGATCTTTTGGCTATTCTCAATTCTAGTTTATACTTTTTGAGGGATTCTATATAGGAGTCCCAATCTTGGGGATGTCAAGTCTTTTTTGCTAGATTGAAAAGCCTTCTACAACCTCTCCTGAGTATATCTAGTTCAGAAGCCCACCAATATGGTTTCTTCTTTACCCGCACTGTAGTGAGGGGGCAGGTAGTTTCCATGGCTTTCTTGAGGGCTGCTGTAAGTTCATCGAGTTCAAGAGCGCGGATCCGAAAGTTCTGGTTTAATCAGATTTTTCAGAGTCGCCCTATATTTTCTAAAGGTACAGAACTTAAAATTGTGTTTTTTTTTTAAGTTCCGAACGTGTTCTGATGAACGTTTTATGAGCTCAGAACTTTCATTTTTTTTTTCAAAAAAAAATAAATTGAATAAATTTGATTATGATTTTTCCATTTTAATTTTAGTTTTTGTTTCTGTGGAAGAAAATGACAAGTATATTGACAAATGACAAATAGTGACAGTAAAGCATTTAGTTGAGTTCTAAAAATTATTCTGAGAGACTTCTTTTCTAAGCTTTAAAAGAAAAAAGAAAATCAGTATTTTTTTATTCCATTTCACAGTTGTATACCTCTAAAAAAACACCCTTTATATAACTACTGGGTCTGTTAGGCGAGTGGGTGGCACAAAACCTTCTTCTTCGTCATATATATACACTTCATCAGGATCAGGGAGGTTTTGGTTTATAAAAAGGATTTCGATTCCCGGCGACAACGCCGAGAACGGCGACAGCGCGCGGTGATGGCGACAGAACCGTTGTGGATATGGAATTGGGAAATTTTTATTTATTTATTTCATGTAAGCCTTGTAAATCACATCATCAACCATATGTGAGCCGGAGCTGGGTAAAGGCGCTGCTGCAGAGCTTGGAGCCTCACAGCTCTCAGATAAGCGACAAGTGTAAGGCGACAAAACACGACCAAAAAAACACACCATCTGCACACAAATTCGAGCGCGGGCGGGTGGTTTAGCATGGGTGTATTTATACGGAAGGCGATAGAGGTTTGCCGACGGCTCAGCATTAAGTAGATTGCCTAATTCAATCTAATTCGGCATCACCATCATCATTCTGGTTCCCGGTTGCTTTTAAGGCCAACGCGGTGAGGCATGAAAGAGGTCCAACTCGGCTGCTGATTCCAAAAAGCCAGGCAGGCTTTGTCGTTTGTCGCTTCACGTTAGCCTTGATGTTTTATATATTTTGTTAAGAGAGGAACACCAACACAAGAAAAAAAGCACAGCGAAAACGGTTCGTTTTGCACGAGTTTTAATGCTTTTCTTGGCATGAAAATCCTTTGGAAACAGCTTCATTCTTTGCCGCCTCTTCCCATATTTAAGTTAATCTTTTGCGAGTTCAACATATGGATAGAGGCCATATTAAGTAGAAATTTTGTGTATGAATTTTGGCTTAAAGTGTTGATGGAAGTAAAAATAAAAATAAAACGGGATTGTTGTATTGTGAATGAAAACATAACCTTGTATTATTAAGCTTCGTTTGCATCAAGCATGTTATGAAGTTTTTTTTAATTATTTATTCATTTTATTCAATTTATAGTTTTGCAGTCAATCGGTTTCCTTTTGCATTAATTCCAAATAAGAACATTAACTCGACACGACACATTGGGATACGTAATGTCAGTTGCCCCAATCAAAACATAAGTAAAATTTCAAATTTTCATTGAATGTTCATAAACGTCAGATCCAAATCCAAAATGGCTTATGAAAGAAATTTTATTTTTTGATATTTATGACACCAAAACAGAAGAACTCACGTAATTTCTTTAATAAATTACCTATGGTAGTAGTATTTAGTAGTAGTGTAGTACCCGTGGCATGATGGCATGATGGTGAGTTCGATCCCTGCATATGCCATCTAAAGCTTTTTCACAGGTACTTCCTCTTGCGTGGAATTGAAAAATTCTCCAAGAGTAATTCTTGTCATGAAAAGTGCTTTCTCAAATAAGCCGTTAGTGTAGGTGCCTTCCATCTCTGACAACATTACTCACACACAGGAGAGCTGTAAGTCACTAGGCCCTAGTTTTTAAAGGGACTGTTCCGCCACCCAATTTATTCACTTACTTGCTTACTTAAGGTGGCGCTACAGTACTGTGTGGACTAGGGCCTCACCCAACAAACTTCTCCATTTACCTCGGTCCCTAGCTAGATGTCTCCAGTTTCACGCTCCAAGTTGGTGAGGTCACTTTCCACTTGTGCGTGCCAACTGATCAGCGGTCTTCCTCTACTGCGCTATCCTGTAAGTGGGATTCGAAGACTTTCCGGGCCGGAGAATTGGTTTCCATGCTCTCTACGTGACCCAGCCATCTTAGTCGTTGGACTTTTACCCTTCTGGTCTACGTCGCTATACAGTCCGTACAGGTCGTCGTTCCATCTTCTCCTGCACTCCCCTTCGATACATACGGGACCGTGGATCACACGAAGAACTTTCCTCTCGAAACGACCCAAAGTGCTTTCATCCGCTTTTGTCATAGTCCATGCCTCTGCTCCGTATAGCAGGACGGGGATGATAAGGGTCTTGTATTGCGACACTTTGGTTCCTCGAGAGAGGACCTTACCACTCAATTGCTTTCTTAGCCCAAAGAAACAGTTATTCTGCGTTTGATCACATCGCTGGTGTTGTTTTCATCGTTTACAGCGAAACCTAGGTAGACGAAGTCCTTGACTACCTCAAAGTAACGTCTATCAATGGTGACGATTTGACCAAGACATCGGTGTTGTATGTCCTTTCTTGACGACAGCATGTACTTTGTTTTGCCCTCATTTACCGCTAAACCCATTTTTGCCGCCTCTGCCTCAATACTCACAAAAGCCCCATTGACATAACGCTGAGTTCTTCCGATTATGTCAATGTCATCAGCATATGCTAGTAATTGGACAGACTTTTGAAAGATAGTGCCTCTAGTGTTGACGTGTGAGCTCTGCACTATTCTTTCAAGCACGATGTTAAAAAAATCGCATGACAGCACATCATCTTGTCTAAAACCTTTTTCGACATCGAAAGGTTCTGTTAAGTTGTTTCTAAGCTTTATAGAGCAGCGTGAATTCTCCATGGTCATCCTGCACATACGGACGAGTTTTAGCAGGGATACCAAAACTAGGCTTTATTCAGTTCATCATATGCGGCCTTGAAATCTATGAAAAGGGTGGGTGTCGATTGGTGTTCAGGATCTGCCGTAATAAGGACTTATCAGGTTGTTGACGATGGGCTTTAGACGTTCACATATTACGGCAGAGCAAATTTTATAGCCGATGTTAATTCCTCTATAGTTGGTGCAGTTTAGAGATTCTCCTTTTTTCAGTATCGGGAAAACAATACTGAGATTCCATTCATCGGGCAAGCTTTCTTCCAACCATATCTTACTGATAAGTTGGTGCATGTTCCTAACCAACTTATCTCCAGCTACTTTAAAGAGCTCGGCATTCAAGCCATCTGCTCCAGCGGCTTTATTAGACTTTAGCTTAGATATGGCAATCTTTATTTCGTCTAAGACGGAAGGACGGGATTGTTGGCTTTCGTCGTCTATGTTGAATGGATCATCCTGCCTGACAGTGGAATTCGGTTCGTCGTCGCCGTTATACAACCTGCAGAAGTGGTCCTTCCATATCCTCTTGACTGCGGTTCCACTAAGATGTTTCCACTTTCGTCTTTGCAGCCTTCGGTTCTAGGTTTATGTACCTGTGAATTTCATTTCACCTGTTCACAAAACTTTCGAACTTCATTCTTGCTTTTAAACCTCTCAACATCTTCGACCGCACGATTCACATGCCCTCTCTTTTTCCTTCTAAGAAGTCGGTGTTCCTCTCGCCTCTTCTGCTCATAGAGCCCATGACCAGCTCTCGTCCTTTTATGCAGCTCCGCTTTGCGTGCCTGTTGTTTGGCTGCATTTGCCGACATTCCTCATCAAACCAGGGCTTCCTTGTTGGTGGTTTCTTGAAACCCAGCACATCAAAGGCCACTTCTCTGTTTGCATCTTGGCAATGTTGCCACTGGATTTCGATACATTGTGTTGGTGGCAGAAAACTTTGAGAGAAGTTACTTGTAACTCGGTAGGAAAATAATTTGGCTATCACTGGCGATTGTAGCCGTTCGACTATGTACCTTCTCCCAGCACCTCCCTGTTTTGCCTTGCCTACAACGAGGTAGTGGTCCAAGTGGATGTTAGCTCCTCGGAAAGTTCGTACATCCATCCATGATGCTGGAAGCTTGCCTGGCGTCGATCGCAATATGGTCAATCTGGTTGACGGTAGATTGATCTGGAGAAGTCCAAGTTCGTTTGTGGATGTTGAGGTCTATGGGGGCGTGCGCGCATATCAGGCTAATGTTTCCGAATTTAATCTTGATGCATATGGTCATGAGGCGCTCATTGATGCACCTATAGCTCAAGACTTCTTGGCTTAATCTGGCTCCAATGACGATGCCGCATCCAAATAAGTGCTGTTGGTTTTCGTGGTAGCAATCACCATAGTAAATATCGCTGTTTTTCATCCTCTTTTTGCCTGGCCCATCCCATCGTATTTCCTGGATGGCGGTGATATCTTCTTTATAGCGGTCTAGGGCCTCCGCTAATTCTTCGGCCGCACGTGGTCTGTTAAGGGACCTAACATTCCACGTACAGATACGAAGTTCGTTGTCCTTAATTCGTTTGCGTTGTTTGTCAACAGTAAATCTGTCCGTATCCGAGGCTCGTTGGTGCTTCGCACGTATGAAGCTTTTACGTGGCCAGGAAGTGCACGATATGCATTTAGATTCACACCTACTTTAATAATAAGCCTGAATAACTCTAACGCGTGTATCTTTCCATGGTTCGGATTGAAATAGTCTTAATGTTAAAATAAATGCAGAACAAAACTTGACATTTGGGTTTGGGTCACATCAACATCGACTAGACTTAAATCAATTCTGAAAAAAGAGGCTGGGATGCGACCCACACTAATAACTTCCCATCCCGTCTGTCGATTTGTCTTGCTTAAAAGTTTGTCTATACGTATTGTATCAATTTTTACCAAATTTGCGTACTATTTTTTGTAGATTTTAGACTTTTGGATTTTTAAATAAAAATTACTGAATATCGAAAACAATATTTTCTGTGAAATAAAATAAGTTTGAAGCCAATATTTTTAATTTTCGAAAAGCTATTTGAGTCGAAAGTAAATTTTACCAACGATCGTTAAACTTTTTTTCGGTTTTTAATTTTTTGTAAAAAAACTGCGAATTCGATTTTTCTCAAAATTGTTTTGAAGATGAAATCATTTTTTAGTCGTAAAATTTTGGAGGTGACAATTTTTTTTTTCAGTTTTTTTTTGATTTATAAAAAAAACCGTTAAATATACTTCTTTGATATCACGTTACAATATATTATAGAAAATTTAATTCAAGTCTCTAGCGTTTTGGGATCGTAAGATATTTAGGGTTAACCAAAATGTTCACCTTTTTTCAACCTTCTATGGTAAAAAAACCACACACGAAATTTTCTTGAGAACCCTTTCTGCATCTTTCTGCCTTATATTTGAAATCGATATCTCTTCTGGTTCTTGAGCTATGGAGAACGAAAAAAAAGTCGCGCAATTACGTACAGACGCACGCAGAGACATCTTTCTAAAAATCTTTTATTTCGACTCTAGGGACCTTGAAACGTCGAGAAATGTCAAAATTTTCAATTTGACAAATCGGACCCATTACAATAACTTCATATGGGAAGTTAAAAAGTATGCGGAACTTGGTAAGAATTTCAATTTAGGCGCCAGTTACAGCTATCATTGGTTTTCATCATTGAAACTATCATTAAAAATGTCTGTCATTGAACAAATTTCCTGATTGAAATCCACCGAAAAATGTTTACTGACATAAATCTGTTATTGGAATTATGTGAATTTGGAACACAAATCAGTGGAACGATTCGTTTTACTATTGAACATAAAAGTCTCAGCTCTTCAGGAAAATGAATATCCTTCCGGAAATTTTGTTTTCAAAAAAATTCTTTGTGTGACTTCCGATCGATCAGTATATAATTTCAATTGCTAATAAAAGGCGAAAAGATCTTCAAATATCGATTCAAAAATGTTTCCAGATCGATTTCAATGATAGCTTTAACTGGCCCCTTACCAAACTGGAACCGTATTTATTGTAGTAGATTTTTAAGGGATTTTTGATAAACGTCACTTTACTATTCCACGAACATTTTGGGTTTTTTCATGGAACATCTTAACCCACAGTACCTCTGGTCACATTGTAGCCTAAACGTCAAATAAATTCAAATATAACAATCGTATCTTTCGTTGTGACAGCTCCTTATCACATATGATGAGCATTTGCTTAACATTCCGAATAAGTTGTCATTCAAATAACACTTACCCCAAACTGTTCCAACCCCGGTCGTTATGAGCTTCAATGTTTTGTCGACCTATTTATTTCCAGATCTTCCCTTAACTTTATAACGGAAACATAACGTTAAGTACGTAAACGACACACTTTATACCGACATCATTTAAAGCCTAAATTAAGCACAAAGCTCCCTGCGCTTGTTTTAAAATTCCTTTTTATTTAACTTCTATTATGGTAGTTTTATTTTCTGCTCTTTTATCAGGCACAAATTAGTCTAGATTTTCGTTTTATCCTCTCAAATTATAGACCTGAATATAATTCTCTGTATACTGTACCAGTGTTCCAGACTAAAATGAACAAAGCCCTCTTACTTACCTTTCCATATCTTAGATTGTTAACCTACTAAGTATGTACCTACGGTACCCGTTTAAATCGTTGGAACAAAAACAAAGAAAATATTATACCTACTATAAAGGTACCTTAACCCGCCCAAACGCCATTTGGCTGATTGTAAAATTGGTAACTACTCCGCGCGCACAGTACCAGAAAAGGAAGCTGAGATTGACTATTTAGCAATGCAAAATGGCCCAGTTACTGCTTACTTTTGTGCTTTGCTTTGCTTTGCTTTGCTTGCTTCGAAAACATTACAAAAACAGCAAAAGCAAAAGCCTTTATTGTATAGAGCTCACAACAAACACCACACATTCCTATAAAGAAAACGACCTGTTGTTAAATTTTATGCATCCGCCACCGCCACCGTCGCTGCTGCCGTTGTTCCTGTGCATACTCGTATTATTAATGGCAAGCCATATAAATTTATATAGATATGTACATATGTATATTGTATGTCCCAACCCTTCGTAAAAGACCAAATTATGAACATTTAAACGTGAACAGTGAGCAGTGAGCACCGAACGCGCCTTCTTTCTATACTTACATTTATCTGACTTCCCCACATATCTCCAACTCCATTCGACTCCACGTTTTTATTCATCCTAACCTCATTGTGCACCTTTTGCCAAAATGTTCGATTTCTAATAAAACATTAAGCGAATTCACATTCACAATGGTAATTTGTTCCGTTCGTTCGGTTCACGGTTATTACTGTTTTCGTTGTTGTTTTATTGTTTTAGTCCCGTCCCGGGCGCCAAATAAGTTAGCTCCAATATGAGAAGAGAACGAGAGGTGTATATGGTTTTGCATGGCGGATACACCTGAGGTGGATTGTACCAACTCCTTCCGCAGGTACACAGGTACATCAGGCAGGGTATAGGTAATAAAAAAGTTTTTATCTTTGCGTCGGAATGTTGTTAATGAATGAATGTTGTAGCTACAGCAGCTTAACAACGCTCATCCAAAACAGGCTCATATGTGTACATTGTACGTATTATAGTCGTATATGGCGGTGGTTCAAGCAGGAGCAAATTATGCTTCCGTTATGTGTGGTAATTTTCGGCGAAGAGTCTATTATACCGTATTCGAAATTTCCATCGGGCACTGGGGCGTATGCGTAATCTTTTTTTTATTATATTATTCTGCTTTCTTTTTGTTGTTGTTTATCTAACAGGTACTTTGGTTGTTTTCTGACTTTGGGTGGGTTATCGTTGAAGGAAAATTTTGCTGGCACATTAACCGTCTAATATTAATGAATCAAAGGTTATTCGACCTGATAATACATAATTAAGTTATGTCCCGAATCGGAAGGAGAGAGGGAGAGTGGGATGGGTAGCTTGATAGCTTGAGATCAAAATAAAATTATCTAATTTGGTTGAGTAACGATGACTGGTAGTTTAATTCCTGGATATTCTCAAAATTATACTTGCACTTAGATTATGATGGGAAAATATGAGCTTTGAATAGATTAATAATGGATTATTTACTCCTAATTAATATGCATTTACGCTTAGATGGATTAAGCTGGTTACATTACAGATTCTCTTTTATAACTAAAGATATGTGAAGACCATAGGAGCATTAAAACCGAGATTAATGTGAAATCAATTATTAAGTTTCTATTAGTTTGCAGTAATTTTGGATCAAAGCAATCAGTAATGTTCCTTTCTTCAAAAAACATTTCAACGGTTTCTGTAGAATTTCGAATAAGCTTAAACGTTGATTTGAGCTTAAGGGAAGCCAAGCGTGACGATGAAATAATCTTTAAAAGTTAAACTTGTAATCGTATTACTCAAAACAAGTCTCTTATAAACTGAAAAAAGCACATGTTTTCTGAATATATTTAACTAACTTACTTTCTCTAAAAGTTTCGCATACGTGGCATAGAGTCTCCACTATTATTGCGCACCACCGTGTACTATTTCTGGAGATAAACCTAAATTCCTGTTGTATCGTTCTTTTGCCATTTACTGGTAGGCCAGCACACTTGTCAACCCTCTTATATGAGTGGGCTCCACTGCAACTCTCGCATTTTTAAAGCATTCGTCTGTCAAACCATAAATTCCTGACTTGAAGTTCGGCATATAGTTGGGCCACAAAATCCCAAAGATCCTTGAAAAATATCATTTAACGAACGTTTGCCGGTCCTGCATTCATAAGGAACCATGGAGGGATTTTTTTTGACCATTTTTAACAATTGTCTAGAAACTTTGTCTTGAATAAGTAAAGATCACCCCATGCTTATCCTCCTATAGTTTTTGTTGAGCTGATTTTTAACCTCACGATTTCTCATTTGGATGTTCGAATCGTAAACATGTTCATTCAGGAGGACACAAGCGTCCATAGGTTCTACTCAAAACCAACCTCTATATATCAACTCCTACTCTCACCTCTCTGTGGTGAACGTCGAGTGCTTAGAACCTCAACTGGAGATTGAGTTCCAACTCTGATGAAAAGTTGTTGGAAGCAGCAAACGAGAGAGGGGGAGAGATGTTTCCTTATCCAGACGGCAGCGGAGGAATTCCCGAGATGGAATCAACGGTGGCTGAACTCCTTTTTGCTACGGGGAGAAACGTTTTCCACACCTCAACATCCACAAAAGAACTTGGAGTTGTCCATTGACCGTCAACCAGATTGACCATATTGCGATCGACGCCATACACGAACTTTCCGAGGAGCTAACATCGACTCGGACCACAACCTCATTGTAGCCAAGGTAGCACTTCGAGTTTACAGACCCAAGGCAAATCAAGGAGGTGCTGGGAGAAGATACAACTTCGAACGGCTACAATCGAGAGAGATCGCCAAATCCTTTGCCAACCGAGTTACAAGTAACCTCTCTCGAAGTCTTCTGCCACCAACACAATGTATCAAAACCAGTGCAACATTGCCAAGATGCAATCGTAGAAGCAGCCTCTGATGTGCTGGGTTTCAAGCAGCCACCAACAAGGAACCCCTGCTTTAATGGAGAATGTCGGCAGGCAAATACAGCCAAACAACTGGCACGCAAAGCGGCGCTGCATAAAAGGACGAGGGTTGCTCATGAGATCTATGAGCAGAAGAGGCAAGAGGAACACCGACTTGTCAGAAGGAAAAAGAGAGGGCATGACAAGCGTGCGGTCGAAGATGTTGAGAGGTTTAAAAGCAGGAATGAAGTTCTCAAGTTTTATGAACAGGTGAAACGAAATTCACAGGTACATAAACCTAGAACCGAAGGCTGCAAAGACGAAAGTGGAAACATCATAGTGGAACCGCAGTCAATGCTGCTCTTTAAAGCAGCTGTAGATAAGTTGGTTAGGAGCATACACCAACTTATCTGTAAGATATGGTCGGAAGTAAGCATGCCCGATGAATGGAACCTCAGTATTATTTACCCGATCCTGAAAAAAGGAGACCCTCTAAACTGCACCAACTATAGAGGAATCAGTCTACTTAACATCGCCTATAAAATCTTCTCTGCCGTAATATGTGAACGTCTAAAGCCCATCGTCAACAACCTGATAGGTCCTTATCAGTGTGGTTTTAGACCAGGAAAGTCCACAGTTGATCTAATATTCACATTACGTCAGATCCTGCAAAAAAAAACCAAGAACACCAAATCGACACCCACCATCTTTTCATCATTTTCAAGGCCGCATATGACAGCATCTACAGGGACGAGCTGTATAGAGCCATGTCTAGTTTTCATCCCTGCCAAACTCGTCCTTTTGTGCAGGATGACCATGGAGAATTCACGCTTCTCCATAAAGGTTGGAAACAACTTAACATAACCTTTCGATAGCAAAAAAGGTTTTAGACAAGCTGATGCGCTGTCATGCGGTTTTTTTTAACATCGTACTTGAAGGAATAGTGCAGAGCTTTCACGTCAATACTAGAGGGACTATCTTTCGAAAGTCTATCCAATTTCTAGCATATGCTGATGACATTGACATAATCGGAAGAACTCAGCATGATGTCAATAAGGCTTTTGTAAGTATTGAGGCATAGGTGGCAACTGAAGGCAAAACAAAGTACATGCTGTCGTCAAGAAAGGACAAACAACACCGATGTCTTGGTCAAAACGTCACCATTGACACACGTAACTTTGAGGTAGTCAATGACTTCGTTTACCTAGGTTCCGCTGTAAACGATGAAAACAACACCAGCGCTGAGATCAAACGCAGAATAACTGTTTCTTTGGGCTAAAAAAGCAATTGAGTGGTAAAGTCTTCTCTCGATTGGCCAAAGTGTCGCTTTATAATCTACATCCTTATCATCCCAGTCCTGCTATACATGGACTATGACAAAAGCGGATGAAAACACCTTTGGTCGTTTCGAGAGAAAAGTTCTTCGTTTGATCTACTGTACCGTGTGCATCGAACATGAGTGGAGGAGAAGATGGATTGACTAGCTGTACGGGCTGTACAGCACCGTGGACTTAGCCAGAAGAATCCACACCCACAGAATAGCGTAGTAGAGGAAGACCGCGAATCAGGTGGCGCACACAAGTGGAAAGTGACCTCACCCAACTCGGAGCGCAAAACTGGAGACCGAGCTAGATGGAGAAGTTTGTTGGGTGGGGCCTATGGGTGACTCAACAGTCCGTTGGGAACTAGGTCCTTATGACTTACAACTCTCAACCATTCCTGTTTTCGAGTTCTATTATCAGGGACTACAATTTTCAACTGAATCCGAACGGCTAATTTGAGAAAGCACTTTCCATGACAAGAATTGCTCTTAGACGATTTGTCAATTCCTCGCAAGAGGCAGTACCCGTGAAAAAAAAAAACTTTAGATGGCAGGGATTGAAACCAGGACCTCCGGTATGACAGTCCAACGCATTAACCATTATGCCACGCGTTCCTAACTCCACTTTGAATTTCCAATGCCAGGACATGACATTTGGATCCATCATGGTTAGCCTCTATAATATCAATCAATGTATCCGTGATACACCTTCTGCGCAAAGCAAACCAAATAAATGCTCTATTGACATTGTCGAACGCTTTTTCGAAATCGATGAACAACGGGTGAATTGGTGATCAATAATTAACGCACATGAAGATCAAGAGCTGAATCCAGCTTAGTTTCGAGAGAGATGGTATTTTATGCCCTCCAGTACTATTTTTGTTATCATCTTGACTACTATAGTTTTCACACTGCGTCTCCTCTTTTAATAGCTTGATAATAATACCGTTTTTTCATTCTATTCTTCAGGAAAGCTCTTTACTTTCCAATCTCTCTTAATAAGTGGGTGTAGTAGCTTGTTCGATGTTGTTGGGGCTGCTCGTAATAGCTCTGCAGGAGTACCATCAATTCCAACCGATTTGATGCTCTTTAGTGCTTTCATGGCGGTAATTTTTCCTTATTTACTGCGGAGTTACGGTGCATATTCGGATGATTGTGACTTCGGTGGTTCATTGGGCATAAGGTTCACTTCATTGGCGAAAAAGTAATTCAAAACTGTCAGAAATCTTTTTGTGTCTTTAAGCAGGTGTTGTTAAGTACTCTGAGCACCTGCGAGGTCTTTAGTAATTCTGTATAGACGGTCCTGCGTCACACCAGCTTCATCTGTTTCAGTAGCAAATGCATTGATGTTGTTACGCTTATCACTTCGACCGCTACTCTGAAAGCTGCTAATTGCTTTCAATCCTTAGAAATGTTGGTCACCTAATTGTTGACGTACTTCGGGGACCTTAAATCTGCCAATATTAAACTTCAGTATTTGAATGCTTGTAGTGTTGTCATTTCCAACCTAGACATTTAAATATGCCATTACCATAATGATCCCCTCTTGACGGGCTATCATAAGCAGCACTCAAATAGTTGTGAAAAGTGAGGGTGTAAAGAAGTATGATGGCGGCACAACTTACTCTAGTACAGAACTTGGCTTTAAGAATAATGTCACCAAAAAGCTCCTAAGAAATAAGGTTTTTGAGAGCTGTGTTGGAAAGCAGCAATCCAATACCAGACTCCCGATTGCATAAAATGGATACCGTCTTTAGTTGGAGGAGTCTCGAATTCTGAGGACCTTCTCTTTCCATCGTCTTCACCTTCCAGATACCAATCTTTTCCGCGTTCAATAGCCAATAGTCGTAAATGTGTTATCATTGTAATTCCGAGGCGTATTGTAGCTTTTAGTATCATTTTTTTTAAGTTACGAAGATTAAACTCCGTTCCATATCTTGAAAATAACAGACTATTCACAACTTGGAATCTGGACCTATTTATGCTTACAGTTGCCCGGGCACCACCACGAGGAAGTAAAACAAGCAATTCATTGTGACTGATTTTTAAGCTTCTGGCTCAGTCCAAAATCACCCAAAATTATTAAAACTTTTTAAAATTAAAAAATCATTTTAAGTTTCAGTTCTTAACTTCTTTTACCTAGCATAGGCTATGCCTATGCCTTGAATTTCAAAATTCTAAATCCTCTTGATGGTACTGTGAGTCATATTTCATCGACCGATCAAAATACTCGATATGAAAATTTCAATTTTCAATTGATAAGCACCACTTTTAAAACAAAAAGACCATATAAATAATTTTGTCAGTCTTAGAAAGCCTAAAATGGAACTTTAGTCTTACTTAAGACAAACCCTAACAGTTTGTTTTTCAAATTTCATATCAATAATTTACAACGCATGCAGAACATTATCACAACAAGATAAGAGATTATTATGATTTCAAATAGAATTTTCTAAATGCAAAATGTTTCATATACATAAATTCAAAATTCTTTATGGACTTTTTAAGCCTATTAGAGGTAAAAGCTTTCCTCATCATCATCTTCTTCATCAGAGAGAGAGAGGTTCCTAATGCAAACCGAAAACCTTACAGAATTCCATTGAAAAATATTCAAAAAATCAAGAACCTGGGTACTCTACACATTTCTAATGCAGATATGATACCTTCGCAAGTTTCAATTCATATTCATTCATATTAGGAAACAAAAAAAAAAAACAAGGATATGTTCATCCTTTTCAATACGAACACATATGGCTTTATATGGAGGTACATAAATATATATATATGGCATATGTTTGGTTTTTGCATTATAAAATCCTTACAAAGTAATATTGAAGGTAAATATTGGGGTTAAGGAAAAGCTGAAGCCCAACATGGAAAATCTTTTTATGTTTTGATACATGCAGGCCCAGTGGCAGTGACATTTACTGAAAAGGATGGTTCCAAAGAGCACCGCACGATGGTGGCGATGGGTGAAACGACACGTCGCGTCGCTATCGAAGGCTTCGATACTTTCTCTCCATTATAAGTGTTAAATTAGATCGCATGCTTCCTGGTGTTGGCTTATGTTTAGGCCTGAGATTGCATGATCTTAAAAATCGGAAATATGCTCTTAAATTTTAAAACATCAAAAACATGCAAAAAGAGCATTTTTGATAATCAAAACGAAACTTGCACTGTTAAAGAATAAAAAGACATGACTTAAATTGTTGTCAGTTTAACTTAAAGCTGAATATTGCAATACCTGGGAAAGACCGAGTGTGGTAAGCATTCCACATTCACGTAGTACAGCTAAAAAACGAATCTCTTTACTTGACAGTACGACGCACGGCAGTTGGGCTGGAGGGTATAATGATGAGCATTCCTTTAAGCGCGAGTACTAAGGATGAACTATTCAAGATGAGGAATGCAGCTAGCTATTTTTCAAGCTTTCGACGCATATAAGTTCAAAAAAGGAGAAAAACTGTTTTTATCGACTTAGAAACCCCAAAGCTAGAGTATTATCGTCAGCGAAACAATGTATTACATCCGAAATTTCAGACAGCAGATCATTAATAAAAATGAGAAAAAGTGTTGGAGAAAGATCAGAGCCCTGTGACACACCATCATTTATTTTGTGGTTTTCGAACTTGCACCCATCCAATACTACTTGTATTAAACGGTTCCGTGGATCAACAGCGAAATAATCGATATGTGTAAGAAAAGGGATGAGTTCTATAGAAGATGGAAAAATAGTCGAAAAAGCCAAAGTTATGAGCGCGAATACAAAAACTTCCGAAATTATGTAAACAAAACCATCCAAATCATAAAAGCCAACTTTTATAAACAAATATGTATAAATGCACAATACGACCCAAGAAAGACATGGAGCGTGATAAATCAGCTTTTGGGAAGAAAAAAAAGCTTCAATCAATGACGATATACAAAACAACTTTTCAACCAACATTAACGGTAAGAAAAAGTATTGCGGAAGAATTCGCAAATCGATTTGCAAAGCAAATAGTGAACATTATGCATATGTGCAAAATTAAACCACAAATGATAAACCATGAAAGCTTACAAGTACAGCACAGCATTTTCATTGAAGAGGCCAGCAAAGTAGAGATATTTCAAATTCTGAGCAATATAAACACCTTTTTTTCCACCATGGTCTCGCCATATACATTAGAAATGATGTTGCTTATCAGTTTTTGCCACAATATGGTATTCTTTTTCAATTTTATGTGGTTTTAATTTTCCGTGGACAAGCAAATCATTCACTATTGCTTCCTTTATCGAAGCCCAAATCTAGACAGAGCATCAACTTCTCGTGAATTTGATGCTTTGTCTGATTCCATCCAAAGAATTGTTTCGTCCTATCCTCGCACTGAAATCGTTGTTACGGGCGATTTCAATGTACACAATTCTTGATGGCTTCAACATTCGGTCCAGTCAGCACCAGAAGGAGTGTGTGCTGAGATCTTCGCTGAGTTCGGACGTGTAAAGAGGTTTTTAGGGTTAAAGAGGTAACTTTCCGTTGTTTTAAAGCCAATCCAACTGATGAAAACCGCAATAAGTTCAAGCAAGCCAGGAAGGCCTGCAACGCCCATATTCGACGGACCAAATTTTTACATGACCAACAATTACGGCAAAAAATACTGCAATGTCCCAAAGGCAGTAAAAATGTTTGGTCATTTGTAAAAAATATGAGGAATTCTTCCTCTTCCTCGGTTTCTACGCTCGTTGTGAATGACACTCCATTTGTTACCTCTTAAGAGAAAGCAAATCTCTTTGCTAGGCAGTTCGCCGCCAATTCAACTCTGCCAGTGAGTGTTATGACTCCGCCTGTACTTGAGTGAGTTAATGATTCTATGGAGCAAATCTTTTTTCGCACTCGTACTGTAGCGAGAGTCCTAAAAGATCTTAACATACACAAATCTGCTGGTCCGGATGGTATCCCCGCTATTGTTCTGAAGAGGTGTTCTTCATCGCTGGCAAAACCACTGCATAAGCTTTTTCATCTGTCCTAATCCTCAGGTCTCGTTCCGAGCGGATGGAAAACCGCATTAGTCCAGCCTATTCCCAAAAAAAGCGAATCTTCCTCACCGTCTAATTATCGACCGATTGCACTTACGTCCCTTCTTTCCAAGGTCATGGAAACGCTGATTAATTATCAGCTCAAGAAATATCTTGAAGAACGGAAGTTTCTTAATGAACGACAGTATGGCTTTCGTAGCAATAGGTCCACTGGTGATCTCATTGTTCATCTCACCGAACAGTGGAACACATCTTTACATAGTTTTGGAGAAAGTAAGGTTATTGCACTAGATATTTCAAAAGCATTTGATAGGGTTTGGCATCAGGCTCTCTTATCAAAAATGCGTGCTTTCGGTTTGCATGAATCCCTCCTTCATTGGATTAGTAATTACCTTTCAAATAGTTTAATACAAGTTGTATTGGATGGATTCAAGTCTAAAAACCACAAAATAAATTCTGGTGTGCCCCACGGCTCTGTTCTATCTCCAACACTCTTTCTCATTTTTATTAATGATCTCCTGTCTGCAATATCTAATCCAATACATTGTTTCGCTGACGATGGTACCCTTAGCTTTTCATATTCGTTTTCACATTCACACCCCTGTTCTTCGAATGTGGAACTGCAACGACAAAATATGATAAGCTTATTAAATTCCCACCTAAATAGCATTGTACACAATGGGGAATAAGAAACCGCATGAAATTTAATGCTTCGAAAACGCAATGCTGTCTTGCATCGTTAAAGCGAAATATACCTCCCCTGCCATTATCCATAAATGGCACTTGCATCGAGGAAACTGAACATCTGGATGCCGCAAGATGTTTGGGTTTTCTAAGGCGATGCAAAAAGTTTTTCTCCCCCTCTGATCTGGCTGTTATTTACAAGACTTATATACGTCCAAAGCTTGAGTATAACTCCCATATCTGGGCTGGTGCTCCTGCAACTTTCTTAAGCCTTTTGGATAGTATTGAACGTAGAGCATTTAGATTGATTGGTAATATTATTATCATAAGATCATTTACGTCACTTGAACATCATCGAAATGTTTTTTGTCTCCCCCTCTTTTACCGTTATTTTAATGGTTTATGCTCTAGAGAAATAGCCAGCTGCATTCCTCCCCTTAAACAGTTCAACCGTAATACTCGCGCTTCTAGGAATGCTCATCAATATACCCTCGAGCCCATCTTCGGTCGTGCTGTCAAGTACAGAGATTCGTTCTTTAGCCGTACTATGCGAATGTGGAATGCCTTGCCACACTCTGTCTTTCCCAGCTATAGCAATATTCAGGAATTCAAAACCAATGTGCACCGACATCTCCTTTCAACCCCTCTCTCCCTTTCCTGGTGCTCACACTGTGTCTACATAATAAGGGTAATATATCCCCTTGAGTGTGCGCTTATTATAAAAAAAAGGCTTGGTGCAGATCGCTATCATCTCAGCCGCAGAAAAATGCTTGGAGGAAGTAATTGTCAAACGACTCAATTTATTTGTAAACAAACATCAAATCTTGCACCCAAACCAAAACGGATTTCAAAAAAGAAAGAGTACGGAAAAGCAGTTAGGATAATATACAAATACACATTAACGGCATATAACGTCAATTATGCCTCAGCGTCATCGAAAATGTAGACCATCAATAAGAGGTGTGCCGCTTTGAACCGACTAAACCAAGCCTTACACGTTTTTTCATAAAGGACAATTGTCATAGCCTTGCACAAGTTCATCACATTGAGTCTCTAAAGCAGAGCTTCCAGTATCTGACACAAAAGTACGCATGATAACGTTTAATTTGTGTTGTGAACTTGCTTACAATATGCACGGATTAATGTTGACAGACGCCAGACTAAAGAAAAAAAACACTGTTGCACAATACATAAACGCCATCTATGAACTAACAGTGGATTTAAGGTTTTACACACCTTACTACTATTATAAAGACTTGATGCCTTGTGTAGACAATACACACGCTGGCAAGCTTTTTGTGGTGTTGAACGATTCATGATGAATTTCTAAACCTTACAAAATGGAAATGTTTTCTATTCTCAAGTGTCAAATAATTAATAACAATAATCGAAACTTCTTCAAAAGACTTCAGCCAAAGAAACACCCTATGCATGAATTTTTTTAATTGTGAAATGTTAAATTTCAAAAAAGTGATTTTAAAGTTGGATTCAAACCTAAGCCATTTCTATTTATAAGTAATCAGAATCTGGAAATATCTGTTTTTAGTAACATTTTGTGAAGGGTAAAGTCCTAACCCAGACTTATAAACTTATTTCAGTGGTGATTTATCAAATAATCGACGATTGTTAAATAAATCAATGAATAAATCGTTATTATGAATTCTACGAGTAAATGATAGTTTTTTATTTAATTGTGAATAACAAATAAAATGCTATAGTGAATAGCTCCTATTGAATTTTGAAACTTCAAATTAATAAACTGTTCTTTTTACTTTAAAGTTCTAAGAACCAGCTCGCCAGATTGGTGGAACTGGTGTTAGCAACCGCGACTTCACCAAGGGAGTATATGCATAAGATCTTATGAACTCGTAATTGGCCAATGAAGATGATTTTGACAACTATAATACCTATTGTCAGTTCAAACCATTCACAATAGATTTAAAACCCATTCACAGTTTATCCAAAATTTTGATTCCAGACAACCGATTTCATAAAACAAGATGTCAAACAGAACATTTATACTGGAAGACCGTATATTATACCCTGAAAATGCATCACCTAACTTTCGTTTAAAACTTAAACGTTTTCAGAATTCAATGGTTAAAAGGTTTGTATATATGTATGTATTAACATCACAGAAAACTATCAAGTTAAACCAAACTATGTATAAACCTCATATAAAACTATAAATTCTTTTCTCGATGACATTTGAAACGTCAACAACGACAGACAGATTTCTCTTTTTTGAAACACAAGCATTATTATCTCTCATTTCAAAACAAAACATTTAAATGGACATCCAAATGCCATTTCAATACCTACCTTAAACAATGTAATATCCAAATTAATATAACTTTTACAAAAGTTAATGTTTAATTTATCCTCAAAAACCTGCTCCGCATATATATGAAACAAAAACAATTCTCCATTTAACGTTCACAACCTATTTGCCAAAGTATTAATTAAAAATGCCATGTTGTATATTATAGAGAAGGTATAGTATAAGTAGGTACACCATTCCATACAACAAGCACTCATAGAAATATGGGCCCTTTATTAGAAATTTCATCATCCTTAAACAATTTTAGAACTTTTCTTACAACTAAAACAAAACTTCGACCTTCGCATTCTAGTCCGGAAATTCTAAAATACACACAACATAAGCCACAGGACTATTTACAAAAAGCAACAAGATTTCATGCATACTTCAGGCGTGTTGTGAGCTGCTATATATCAGGATTGCCAGATTGGGCTATTTATCGGAAATTGGGCTATTTTCTTCTGAAAATGACAGACAGAAATTAATTTTAACAGCTCAATAATAATTGTCCATAAACACAACAATTTAAAAAAAAATTATTAAACTTATAAAGCAGCAATGCATTTTTTAAGGTTGTCAAACTGGGCTATTTATTGGGAATTGAGCAACTTTCAAAATTGCCATCATTAAATTTAGTATGACAGTAGCTTTAAGTAGCCCATTTATAAAATTGGGCTACATTTCACTATTACAGGCTGCTTTTTGTTGACATTTCGTCTATTTTTATGAACAAGAAATGTATATTTAAATTCCCGTCGTTTTTTCTTAATAAAAATAAATTCTATTTGAAGCGCCCAGTTTTATTTTTGATTGAAGTTTGAGCTATGATTTGGGCTATTTTTTTTGGGCTATGATTTAGGCTTTTATTTGGTCCAACATTTGGGTTATTATTAGGGCTACTTTTTCGGTTGAAATCTTGAGCTACAAATATTTATAAATCAGGCTAGTTAAGGAGAATATGGCAACCCTGTTCAGGACATTATACTCTTTTTCAATGCTTTAGAGAGATGTACCTTCATTGTATGGTGAAATAAAAATGTATACGTAACGTATATCTACTCATATGTATGAGTACAAATGGCTCTAGGACGAGTGTGGATTGTGTCATCATTATCCTAGGACAATACACCTGTCGAGGTTTTTAATTAAAACAAAGTAGTAATTGTTTGGAGCTACAAGCACATCACATCACAATACAGTACAGCACATTCCCGTTCCGCTACGGACTCTTAGACACTAATGCATGCACATTGGCAAGCTTCTTTGAACATTAGGAGCACAATGCACCATCACTATCATAGTGATGCTACCGATGCAGCCGATGCCGCTGCTGCTACCGTTGCTACTGCTGACTTCAGTTTTCCTTCTAATGTTTGTACACTTTGTTCTTATGTGACAAGGATTTTTATTTTAATGGCCTCAACCAAGGGAGTCTAGGTTTGCTGCACGCAGACAAAGGACACACTTTGTTGCGAATAAAATCGAGAATTGCGGTTAACCAAATGGGGGTAACAGCAGCGGCGCGGCGGCGGTGCGGCGGCGGTAGCGGTCTAATAATTCTATTCAATCGCCCTGTTGCTTTGCTTAGGAAAAATCTTTATCCCATTCAGAAGCCTAACATCCCTCCCACTTTCCTCCTTCTCCTCCTTTCGAATTGCAACAATTGTAGGAAACGAGGATACGCGTTACAAAGCGCCTAATGCAACGAACAAAAAGATCGGACGTCAATGTTACAGCACTACCATCGTTGTCGCCGTGCAGGCCACCCCGTCCGGCCTTCGCCATGGGTTAGGATCAAACATTGAATGCTTTTTAAAGATTCGAAAAGGATTTTAAGTCACAGCACACAATCATTGAAGCACTTAAGGATGCACTGCGTTATGTGAGTAATAGCGTCCCAAAGGAAAAACACCGCAGCACTATTTGCTATACTATACCGCTTTTCTTCTCAATTTAAATAGTAGACGCCCCCGAAGCTGCCGGCAACACCGACGGAGGGATGTAGACTGGAGCGGAATAGTTTGGTATAGTATGACATATGTACAGGGTGGGTCAAAAGTGGCTTACATGAAAAAATCATAAATCTCTGTTTTTGAATTACTTTACAAACTTGGGATATTAGGTAAAGATTAACTATAATTCCCAGGGAAGGACCAAACTGATTCCATACTCTAAGCACATTTTTACGGTACTGGTGGTACGTACTTTCACTGATACTGCCTTCTGCGAGGAATTGACAACTCCTCTAAGAGTAATTCTTATCATGAAAAGAAAAAATACTCCATTTAACAAGATGGGAATCTCAGACTGACATTTCAGTTTGACACCTCCTCACATTTAGTCTTCAGGCCCATCTAAATGCTTCATTTTGAATGTTTCATGGCTTCGTTCAAAAACGAAACAATCCTAACCAACAGAATCTGGTTTCTTCTGGTTTTTTTTAATTGCAATCCAAATAAATGTTGTAAATGTATTCTAAATAAAATAAAATAGAATTGACCAAATACATATTTAATTAATTTGCGAACGCAATATGTGCTGAAACTGGTTAAGTAGAATTGGTAAGGCAATGGCCTAGTCACTGATAAAGCTTCGGTTCTTGTATTAATGCCTTGTGTTGTTATCACCTTACATAGTCTAGTTGCTCAAGGTGCTGTGTTCTCTACTCTGTACATTTATGTGCAGAGTAGTGTGAAATGTAATGTAATGTAATGTAGTAGAATTGGTAATGTAAAAAAGTGTAACTAAATACTTTGTAAAACAAAAAACAGACAATTTTTTCAGCTGTAGTTTGCTTAGAACATTTTTTCGGTGAAGTTAAAAGTTTAGGTGGTAACAATAGGCAGATGTCTCCATATTTTTTTTTGTACATACAATGCCACAAAAGTCATACTTGTAAATTTCCATCATTGCCAACTTTGCAGATTCCTCAATTAAATTAGAATTTTCATCATTTAAGCAGTTCAATAATTACAAGACCAAATTTAAGTTTTGTTTATTGCAGAAGTATTCCTGAAAATTTCTTTTTGAGGGACTATGTTAGAATAAGAATTTTGTTTGTAGTAGGATTTTGGAATACTAATTTGAGGGAACCATGTTTTTAAAATAAGTTGCTTTGTGTAAAACATCTTTAAGGAATAGAAATAGGCAATATGGTTTCACATAATACCAATTAAATGAGTCAAATAAATAGATTTAAGTAACTTTTTTTATTCAAGTAGGGGGAAACCGAACACCCATAGAATACAAATCGATAAATAATGTAATCTTTTATGCTTACGCATAAAATTAGGAATTTTTTAGCATATGAACATTTCTAGACATTTTATGAAATAATTGGCTGCTATTATTGCTAATTTTTTTTTCTAAACTCATGAATTGTTTTGTATTATTGGCAGCACTTACTAAACATAACCTTCAAACAATAATAAGTAAACTTGAACTTTGGTAACTAAACTAGGCAATGAATGAAAATTACATTTTGCGTTAAACTGTAGGAACTCACTAAAAAAAACTTCTGTACGTCAACAATAAACATTAATGAATTCGGAACGATTTTTTGACGTTTTCATTTTGTGATAGATGTCAAAATTTGCATTTTATTTTCTCTGCATTTATTCACTTGGTTCGTTATAATCGTTCCGATTATTTTTTTAAAACATTGGTGTTAGATAGTTTTTTTTTATAACAAATAAATGTATGCTTGTATCAATCAAGAATGTTATGGATAAAGTATTTTTCGATTATAACACTTTTTTTAATTTAATATTTATTAATTATAATGAAATTAAGAAATAGTTGCAAGCTTAAATCATTAAAAGCAAATTTTAAATATACTTGGATTAATTAAATTGGTACAGATTTTAATTACTTGCAAAAAAATATATGGGCAATTTCAATAAATTGCGCTCGCACCCTTAACTTGATGGTTCTACGAACGCATCTTTGATACAATAATCCGAGGTTAATTATGAAATTTAAAGAATTGCGAAATGATTACTGTAAATAAGTAAATTAATTATAATAAACTGATGGTTGAACATGCTTTTTCCAAGGCAAAAATGTACATTGGTTCGCTGTCAACAAAATTACTGCATAATTAAAGCTTAAAAGTCACTTTTTCATCGAAAAAAAAGTGAAAAGAAAAATCTGAAAAAAGAACTTCTTAACCTCTTCATTTTGTTTTTTCTTTGCAAAGTACAGCTAGCCCAACGCATCGTTTTTTGTTTTTGGTTTTTACATCTATTCATGGACTAATAGCCTTTTCATAACAAACTCTTAAAACCGGGTTTTTGGGCAAAAAGTTTTCAAAAAACCGAAAATCGTTCACACCGAACATTTACACTTTTTTTTTTTTTTATAATAAACATACACTCAAGGGGATATTACTACCCTTATTATGCAGATGCACAGTGTGAGCACTAGGAAGAGGACAGGGGGTTAAAAAGGAGATGTCGGTGCACATTGGTTTTGAATTCCTGAATATTGCAATGACTAGGAAAGACAGAGTGTGGTAAGGCATTCCACATTCGCGTAGTACGGCTAAAGAACGAATCTCTGTATTTGACAGTACGACCGAAGTTGGGCTCGAGGGTATACTGATGAGCATTCTTAGAAGCGCGAGTATTACGGTTGAACTGTTTAAGGGGAGGAATGCAACTGGCTATTTCACTAGAGCATAAGCCGTTAAAATAACGGTAAAAAAGGGTCAGACAAGAGACCTTACGACGATGTTCAAGCGAAGTAAATGAACTTATGATGATATTATCACCTATCAATTTAAATGCTCTACGTTCAATACTATCCAAGAGGCTTAAGTAAGTTGCAGGAGCACCAGCCCAGAGATGGGAGTTATACTCAAGCTTTGGACGTATGTAAGTCTTGTAGATAACAGCCAGATCAGAAGGGGTGAAATATTTCTTGCATCGCCTAAGAAAACCCAAACACCTTGCGGCATTTTTGGCGACATCGCGTATGTGATCATTCCATAAGAGGTGGTTGGTGACACACATACCGAGAATATCGAGGTGTTCAGTCTCATTGATGCAAGTGCCATCCATGGATAATGGCAATGGGGGTATATCTCGCTTTAACGATACAAGAAAGCATTGGGTTTTCGAAGCATTAAATTCCACGCGGTTTTTTAATCCCCATTGAACAATGCTGTTTAGATCGGAATTTAATGAGCTTATCATATTTTGTCGTTGCAGTTCCACATCCGAAGAAGAGGGATGTGAGTCTGAAAACGAATATGAAAAGCTAAGAGTACTATCGTCAGCGAAACAATGTATTGGATTAGATGTTGCAGACAGAAGATCATTAATAAAAATGAGAAAGAGTGTTGGAGATAAAACAGAGCCCTGGGGCACACCAGCATTTATTTTATGGTTTTCAGACTTGAATCCATCCAATACTACTTGTATTGAACGATCCGAAAGGTAATTACTAATCCAATGAAGCAGGGATTCATGATCATCGCGGATAAAATGTAAATATCCAAGTACTTCGTTTCACACTGTGAAGATATTCTATATGGTATGTATTTTCTCAAGATTCAATTTTTACTTGCGACATATAGGAACTATATGGCAAGTTTTGCATTCGTGCAAAATTTCGAACTCGAGATTTTAATCAAACATGATATTACGATGGTAGAGAAGTCGAAAAAAGTGGGTCCCGCGATTCCGTCCGGTCGATTTTGTCTGTCTGTCCACGCTCCTACAGCCTAAACCATTGGGTCGATTGAGTTCAAACTTGGAAGTTAAGGTTTTGAGCAGATTCGCGTTAGGTGTTTTTTTCATTTTTTTTTTAAGATCAAAACTAACAGTGGCCACCATACAATTTTTTTGGTCAAAAAACGAAAATTCGAGTTTTCTCAAAAACAAACCGATAGATTTTCTTTAAATTTTGTCTAAAATTTTATTTTTATACTTGGCTCCTTTCAATAAGAAAAACAAATTTTTGTATTGCTCAGAAAAAGTACCGCTCATAGAACCGTTATTTTGTTTTTTAATTTTCTCAGCAACTTATGAACCGATTTCAATAATTTTTTTTCTGAATAAGCTCTTATATTGTTTTTACAATAGTTGATTATCAAAAGTGTAATTTTTTATTATTTGGATTTTTAAAAAAATATGGAATTTTATTTTTTCAAAATTCGATATCTCAAAAACGGGTCAACATTTTTTTACGAAATTCAAATGTGTAGCGTATATTTTAAATATCTAAACAACTGCATACCAAAAATATTTTTAAAACAAAATTGAAAAATTTTATATATAAAAAATTAATTTAAAAAAAAACCGCTCTAACGATTTATATAAAAAAATTTTGAAAAATGAAATGTGTTTTTATTTATAAAATGGCATTTAAATTTTTGAAGACAAACTTATTTTTCGGGCGAAATTTTGAATCTTAAAACATTTTTTTTTTTAATATTTTAACTGTGCATGAGCCCGAAAGAGCGCATTATTTTGACAAAATTGTTATTACATTCCTAGCTTTTATCTAAATAAGTGCATTTGGTACATATTTATGTATTTTTATAACTAAAATTATTTTACAATAATAATAACACCAACGATGGCCGCCCATGTAGCGCAACTGTATCGGGTTAACGAATATGATATATTTAATCAACAATCTATTTTAAGGTGTCTATCAAGAAGTATTATCTTTGTAACTTTGTATATGTGATTTTAAAATATTATTCTTTACGAATAAGGTTGTTTCACACATGATTTACTTTCCTTCGCCTATATAAACTTAGTACAAGTTAAAAAAACGGGCCAGAAAGAGTGTATGTATTTTCTATTAGAATCACTTTTTCAACGTATACACATTTTACCTACTTATAAAGTAATTACGTACAACTTCTACAACTACTGCTTACGTGTCACTTCATAACTAAAATCCCAAACGCACAAAAGCCTGACTGTAAACAAAACATGAATAGCAATTTCTTGTACCTGTTCGTATGCTTGTTATTTTCTTAAACTTTAACAAAATAAATAAACTGAACGTAAAAACTTCATGCTAGCGCTGAAAAATTATAGTAAAGAAGGAATGTAGTATGTACCTTTTAGCTACCAATAACATTCCTTCATTATCATCATAACATGTCCTTATCTATCTATCTGCATAAAGCTAAGCACGCCAATGAACTATATACCTGCTACCTAACTACACAACTATTAGGCGATCGCTTTACAATTTAAACATTCATGGTCTGCCTCTTTCTTATAGTATTTATTTTCCATCCTGGTTCTTCTAATATGAAGTTACAATAAAGCTCTATCTAAAGGAAAAAAGCTTTGAAGGAACGAGTTGACTAGCATCGTAGCTTTATACATAATAGACACCATTTTTCATATACAAAGATCGTACCCAAATAAAAGCAGACTTATGAATGTAAATAAAAACAAATATTGGTAAAAGATCCTAAACAGCTGACGTAAGCATGCAAAAGTGTCTTTCATCCCCTTATTAGATACAATATTTAGCCATTTTGTTTTACTTTTCCGTTTTTTATACAAAGTGCATTGATATAAAAAAACAAAAACAAATTCATCAACCTTCATATGGAAGCTCTTTACGCGAAAACATATACAAGGATAGACTCAAATATGAAGGAAATTGTGTAGACTTTTTGGGTCGAAAATTAATTATCTCCCTTATTCTGCTGACTGCTTATAGGAATGTAAATAATATTTTTCTCTCGCTCCCGCTGAATTTCTCCACTTTCGATACTAACGCCATATACAAAGATCGTGCGTTTTTTTTTGACAAATTAAATGGCATTTATGTCTTTGAAGACAAACTTATTTTACAGGTACCTATTTTTCTAAATCTTATATAAGTACTTTTTTAAAAGACTTTTTGTATACAGGAGCAAGTTCGTGCGACCCAGTCGTGCATTTTATTTGAAAATTCTTGAAGTGCAAACATTCTCCTAAGGATTTTTCTTTGCCGTCGATAATCCTTTCCTGTGATGTGATAAGCAGCATATCAGCGCAGAAAGGCTGTAACACTAGCTCCTCTCGAAGAAGAGTTTCAACTGAACGATTCCCACATTGTGGGAAAATACAAAATAAGAATTATTGTGTGGCAATAATTCTTATTTTGTAAGGAAATTGTAAAAATAATATTAATTACCACAACCAAATTTATTTCAAAAATGAAATATTTATTTTGACAGCAGCCATCGGCTGTTTTGTTTACATTAATTTGAGCGCTGAGTTTTTCAAAAGGTTTGTTTGTTTAGTTCAACTTTGAATTGCAACTAATTTTCGAAAGGTTTTATATAAAACTTGTGGTTTACGCAAACTTGTGGTTAACGAAAACTTGTGGTTTGCCAAAAATGTATGGGAAAACTTGAGTTTTCGATGTAGGTTTTCGGCCAAAAACGATAATTTCACGAATACCGTGTTTTCGGTTTGGCGTGAAAAGCCTAAGGTCAAAATTACAAATACAAAAATCTAAACAAACGGGTTTTGGAGAGTGAAACGTACGAAAGATTCCCACCTTGGTAAATGGAGTATTTTTGATGGAAAGTGCTTTCTTATTAGCAATTTGGATTTGGCGTACAAACTATAGGTAAGTTCCATCCCTGACATGACTCGCAAACAAGAATGGTTGTAAGTCACTAGGCCCTTGTTCACTACGGAATTTAAAGTACTGATATTTGTTCTTTAGTCGTACTTTGCGAATGTACAATGTTCAAGAATTTAACTTATTTAATTTATGCAAAACACTTTAAGTGTAGGCTTATTATATACAAAAAATCAAAGCCAGAGCGCCCGAATAGTTTCCAAAAATGTTCGGTGCCAGAGTTATGTCTGTAAGGTTTCTTGAAAGTAAAGCTGAATGAGAATATTTATGCCGAAATTTACGCGCTGAACACAGGTGTCCTACGAAATGTTGAAGGAAACTCTTTAGAAAGAGTGCATCACAGGAACAATTTATTCCGTACTTAGCCAAAACTATTGTTCATGAATTTTCCTTTTTGATTCAAAAATAAAAAGAAAACATCGATAAAATCTATAAAAGTTATTATCAATTTAAATTAGGAAATTAGTTCAGATCCACCCTGTATAGCTTGAAATTTTTCCTCAGGAAAGGAAAGGATTGTATTTTGCCTAAAGTCACGCATGGATATTTTATTTTTATGTAGCAATTGATTTATCCTTTAACCGAAAGAGTATCCACATCAAAGATGACAATCACCACAATTGTAGGTTATGTGTATATCAAAGATTGTTCTTTGGAGCACCTTTTAGCCTCAAGGCTCTTAGGAATGTGTGTGTGTTCGTTTTAAGGAAAGAATTCGAGTCCACAGAAAATGAGAAGGAACCTAAAGGATAATCTTTATTCAAAAGGTAACCCTTAAAAGCTTCTTGCATCTTACTTATATTTTTTTCTATTTATATTTGCCTGGAGAAAAGGTCCAAAGCCAAAACTCATATTTTCCAAAATTATCGTCATTTTCAGGTAACGAGAAATCTCTTGTTATCGGTTTGCTCTTCCAAATAAGTATAAAACACTCCCGAAATCCCTGCTATCCTTTTATAGCAAGGCTTTGATTTCGTTGAGTTAATTTATGCATAAGATGCAGCCATTGGATTTTCTACGGGTTGGGCTGGGGAAGAGTTTGAGCACCACTACACTATGCTATATCAACTTTCTAGATGCCTACCAAACTTATTCAACTTATTTCAACACTGGAGTGAGCCTCAGGTGAGGTGATGTGGTATTTCATTATTGGAAATTGGATTTTGGTATTTTATGGAGAGCGCATAAATACTGTTGTGACGAGTTTTGATATGGTCGGGTTGAATATTTCAGTTGTACTTCTGTCTGTCTTTCTGTCTACTCTACTTTAAATTCGGAATAAATTTAAAATTAATCACAGGAAATTTATTCTGTGGTGTACGAGTATATAAGATTGAGATTGAGTTGAATCTTTGATTCGTTTAGATATTAAAGATGTGGTTGGAGGTTGTTTTAAAGATGAATCAAAAACTATTTCTTAAGAGCTTTTGAAGCTAAGAAAAGAGAGCGTTTTCTTTCTCATATGTATTTAAAAATGGGATATAAAGGGAATCTCTTTTATGAAAGATGTTGAGGGGGGAGGGAAATTATATATTTTATAAGTTCAAACAGGCTTTAGGAAAATATACTTAATTTTGAATAACATTTATAAACTAGCATCAATTGTTTATCTTTTGCTGGCAGCAGGAAAGAAGATATCTGTAGGGTTTTCTTATAGCGAAAACTTCACAATTTTGAATTTAACTTGTGAACGCACCCTTTTATTAATCATCGAACTGTCATTGTCAATTTAATCATCTAACTCAACATTTTCATGATAAAGTACAGAATCGAGCAACGTTTGCAAATTATACAACTTTTCTACCGAATTTTAAATGCGTTAACTCCATTTTTGGTCCGAATTCTAGTTTTAAGCAGACAAGCAATCACAATTTTAGTATTGTGTGAGTGAGACAAGTGTCAAAAATATCCCTATCGTTCAGGTGTCCGAACGATCAGAATCAGCCAAATCCACGGTGGTGTTCTCTAGAATTAGGCTTCGTTTAGACCAAAAAATTGCGAACTTTTCATAAAAATATTAAGGGTTCAAAAATTGAAGTCGATGGATTGAAGAAACATTAAAATGTCTAAATTAAAATGTGGAAATAATTCAATACACAAGTGAGACCAAAAGTGGCAAGTCAATGACGTTTCTTTAAAAAAAGCTTAAAACTAATAAATTTTATTTTGATGGTTCAAAAGTTCAATAGTTAAAAATACAATTTTACACAAATTTGCAAAAGTTGCAATATTAAATTGCTTCTGGTTGACCAATCTAAACCGCCATTATTGTTGTGTCTTGCTGTGTGCCTAAACTTAGTCTGTACGTTCTGTAATTGAAAACCAAGCATACAATATCTTGAAACCGTAAAGTAAGAAGTTTAGTAATCTGATGTATGTATGTGTACTGGAAATTTTGAAGTTATATCTGGCAATTACCTGTTAGTAATTTGTTAATGGTTTGCGCACATCGAAAGCTATTAAACGAATACATCGATCATAATTGAAAAAAATACTTCAAAAATAATCTTACAACAATCATACCTTTCCTGAAAATTCATGTTTTAAACAAACGTCACATCATCATGGAAACCTTTAACATATAGAAATGAATTCGCTTATTACTAACATGATAAGGGCCCAACTATAATAGGCTTTGCCGAGGTTAATATAATTTAGGACCTGCTGGCTACTGAAAAGCGATCGTATCCAAGAAGCGGCTCCTTTCTGGATATTTTGCTGTACGACATCAGACTAACAGTTACAGACAAAGTGGGTAATCACCCTCGAAACTGCTTACAGACAGTCGAGTACGACAGTGATCACTATGGACAATTAGAGTAACATGCGTTGGCCTCGTTTCACTAACACCCTAGCGAAAGAACTTCGTTCGAGTGACATAGCCCCACCAAACAACAGAAACCTGACAAAATTGATGGACGAAACAATAAAACGCACCATGGAACGGATAATACCAAAGTACAAAGAACGGGACCAAATGGACGCTTACAGAAACGCGACTATTCACGCACTACGTAAGCACAAGAGTGGCTTACTGACAATGCTCAAAAACTTGTACAGGCGACTTGAAGACCCACATGACATGGAGGTTAGGGCATTGAAGTCGTCAATAAAAAATGTCAAACTATTGATTAAGGAGAACTACAGGTTATCAATTAAAAAGTACTGGGACTGCAAGATCCGGTCAGTTAACTACAGTTGCCCTAGTATGTTCCCTAAAATCAACAAGATATTCAAGAAAAAGAACGAAAATGACCTTCCGAGTCTGAAACTCCAAAGAACCGAAGAAAACAGAGACGTACTCAGGACAGCGCAAATAGATCCAGAAGAAGCCATCTTTGACGATGACTTTTATATAATTGAAGATCCGAAGGAAAAAGTGGAGGCGGTGGCAGCTGCTTTCCAGCAAGTGTACAAGGTGAATGTTAGCATTCGCCCCAACCACGACTTGAAAAACAGAGCCCTACTTAATCACTTTTACCTTCGAAATGATATGACACAATGGCGATCTGAGAACTACTGTTTCATGCGGTTCAATGACGATTCCTTGCCAAATGCCATAATCGCCGAGCAAACGGGACCAAGTCCTTTATTAGTGACGATGGTTGAGCTTCAGCTCATCTTCAATTCAATAAAAAAACAAAAATTCAGCAGTTGTCGATGGTATATTCAACATTGTACTAAGACATTTACCGACGGAAGCAATTGACATTTACACCACACTCTTCAACAATGCACTGAATAATGCATATTATCCAGTGCATTGGAAGACCGCTGTGGTTCATCCTCCCCCGAAAAAGGGAAAGGACAACTCCAACCCGTCAAATCTTCGGTCGATAAGTCTTCTTCCGAGCATCAGCAGAGTCTTCGAAAAGATCACCAATAGGGCTATGACTAAGTGGGCTGCGGACAAGAAAACAATTCTGGATAAACAGTTCGGGTTCAAAGCGGGTCCTGACACAATTCATGCTGTTTCTAAAATCGTTTCTGATATCCAATGGAATAAATCAAAACAACAATGCACAGGTGCTGTTCTGGTTGATTTGGAAAAGGCCTTTGGCACCGTATGGTTAGAGGGTCTTTACTTTAAACTGAGCAGGCTTGGAATAAGCAAGCCATTGTTGTATATACTTTATGATATGCTTAACGGTAGAAAGTTTGTTGTCAAAAGTGGCAATGTAACTTCTACCACAACATTCTTAGTTAAAAATGGTCTTCAACAGGGAGCGGTGAGTTAGCCGATTCTCGTCAGCATTTACACCAGCGATCTGATAGGTAGTCTTACACGATCTTATTGCATACAGAAAGGCCCGAAAGGTTAAGGTAATTAAGATTCTCTTGCAGCGTGATTTCGACAAGATTGAGCGATATTGCGACGATTGGAAACTGAAAATAAATGTCCAGAAGTCGGAGACAATTCTGTTCAAGATGTACATCGTTGATTTTCACGGGCAGCCATTAACGAGCAAAAGTGTAGTGAAGTACCTCGGTATCTGGTTAGATCAGTATTTATATTTCGAAAGACATATAAATGCTGCTCTGACCAGGGCTAGAGGAGCATTCCCTCTGACGAAACGCCTATTTCTTAGCAGTCGGCTTGACCCCAGAGTGAAGGTAATTTGCTACATGGCCCTCGTACGGCCGATGATCGTTTATGGTTGTCCTTCTTTGTTCAACGTTGCCCCTTCCCAGATGGAGAAGTTTCGGGTGTTCGAGCGGCAGTGTTTACGACGCTATACGGGCTTATATAGAACAGCCGAATCTTCTTACGCGCACTACCATTCCAACGAGGTCCTATACAACGGTGCTCGAATCAACAGAATTGACAATTTCGTAATAAAACTCGTTCGAGGTGACATTGCAAGAGCTTTTACTTCGAGAAACAATTTAATTTTCGGGCGTACGACGAGTATTTAGAGAGTGCACTCTTGAGTGGCTTCATTCCACCAGAGGCATTTCTCTTTTTAGATAGATGCGGTCTGATACAGAATAGATTGGCAGTTTCTCTAATCTACCACGTCAGAGGACGAAAATGTGGAACTGTGCTTTGAATGCTTGAACAATGACAGTAGCAAATATGAAGATATTGTGTTAATAGCACTGAACTTGTGTAAATAGTAGTTTTGGAATGTAAAGTACCAAAACCTTTACTTAGATCTTGACTATGGGAAATAAGAATCATATATCATAAACCTATTAATACAATCTTTTTGGATAATTCGATTGTATAAATAACGTTGCATTTTGACTTCATAAAAGCATTTCCTGAAGATATTGGGGCAAAATTGTAAACGATTTAGTAAAATTTTAAACCCATTTTTTAACAATTTACTAAGCTTAAAAAATGTTTCACTTAATTTTTAACGATTTCCCATAACATTTTGCCAAAATTAAAGTCACGGAATGACTACCTTAATCCATGTCTGTCCAGATGGCATTTGTCAAATAAAAGCAGTCTACAATTGGGAATTGCAATAAATAGGTCGGTTCAAGTTTTTTTTTTTTTGTTTATTACGAACTGTCATTATTTGGACATGTTTGGATATTTAAAAAATGTCTTCTTAGTATAAAACATTAAGCCTTTAAGAACAGGTTGATTCAAATTTCGCCATTTTCTTTTCGTTTTCTTGAGTGAGATGTTAACAACACAAGTAAATACAAATATGTATGAGAAATAATAAACGTCAAAATGACATTACTAAAAATCAGCCCTCTACTAACTATCAGCTTTTTATCGCATTTGATATGAGCCTGGTCTCGTGATACATTTTGTAAGGGTTAAATTTTCGACATTTACAAATATTTCGGAACCCTGTCAATCTCACTGCTTCCAAACTTTGAAATTCACCTCAGCACACATTATGTGCAATAAATACGCAAATAATGAGTACATAAATGTATAAATGTATGTACTTAGCATTTTTGAGCCGATCTTTTTATTTTTTTTATTATTTCAATAATATCATTTGCCTCCGTTTTCCCATCAATTAGCAAATATAATTTATGGATTGTTGAAACAAAAAACATCATAATCAATTAAATATGACCCGAAACAAAATAATCATAATGCGTGCGTCGTCCTTAATTAAACATAAAAATAAAATAATTTTTACAAAATAAACCAAAAAACGAAAAAAAAAACAACCTAATGAGTCTACGATTGCTTAATCACAAAGCTCACATTGTATTCGATCAGAGCATCACATCAGAATTGTCAGGGGCTGATGATGGGGCTGCAACCAAGTGAGTATAGGAACACAAACAGTTTTTCTGCTGCGGTTTGCCTCCCCCAGTCCAATCCAATCCCAGATCACGTTTCAATATTTACACATTTATCAGGCACACTGATTAAACGATTAATTATTTCATTCAGAGCATTTCGAGTGCATTTGCAAACAGGAATAAATTGCCCAAACCATTCCCAACAATTTCCAGGAGAACGAAAACGAAAACCCGACTCTGACTCATATCGCATCCCAACTGTTGAATTGTCCAATCAGGCACAACCCACCTAAGCCAGCTATTCGTAGCATTGCCATTGTTGCCGCCTAACCACAAAACCATTCACTCATATACGCGGCCACAAACGTGACAACCTGCTCGTTTAGATTGGTTTGCTGCTGATGCTGATGCTTCTGCTGCTGCTCTGCCCATGGCTGTGCCTCTGATTGTGCCATTGCCATTGCCAGCTATCTTCTCATCCGCATCCGTCAGCCTTTGGGAACGCAAAACCCGAGATTTGATCCGTATAGAAACAACGGGTCTGTGCTGTGTTATACGTTTAGGGAACCGTTTTTTTGTATAGGCAACTTTTTGTCTAGATATAATTTTATTAACACTACCTATGCTCCGTTTACATTTTGTATATGACACCACCCACGAATGGTGATGGTTAGTTACGTAGTTACGTACATCGTATGTGTCTATACATTTTCCGTTTGCTCGCTGTCATATGTGCCGTAATATATGACACACTGGTTTTTATTATCCTGTCTCTTTACAGTGACACATGTGATGGGCGACACCCGCACCATCTATCAGCGGCTTTGTAATAAATCAATCTGTCAAAATCTGACGATACATTAAGTTTTTACATCCCGTTTTTGTCCTCTGTTTGTTTTGAATTGTCTCCATTCACCAATCCCCCGTTGATAACGCTATGTACATATATTTCTATGGGACCCTATTGAATATTCCGTTAAAAAGAATCTCAATGCCCATGGATTGAGCACTAGTACCCTGCGCCACCGCTTCCACCTTCGCCTCTGGTGCGATTTTGTTGGTGCGATTTTGTTGGTGCTCATGACATGAGGCCATTTATTTTCCACTCTTGGTCGGTTGGTTGCACCCCGAAATTAGTCAAAATTTTGGATTTATTGTACTCGAGTAATTGGCGCTGACGACGACGATGGTTGCTATTATTTGCCGTGTGTTGAAAGCCGCAATTTTGAAGGGGGCCGGGCGGTGCGGGGTGTGCTGGTGGTGGTGGTGAGTCCTTCGGGGGTGTTCGTCTGTTCGTCTGCTAACAAAATTCACGTGGTTGACAATTTGCAAACAACCCAAATATGGATGTGAATGTTGTTTTGAAAATGATGATGGGTGGGTGGGACGCGACTAAATATAGGTAGTACGTAATAAAGCTTAGGTGGTGTTCACACTTTCGTATAGTCTGTTATTATTATGGCCGACATAAAATGTTTGGGAGAAGCGTGAAAGGGAACATTTACTGATGTGAGTTTTGATTTAATGAGACATAAGCTTGTGAGATCGTGACATGGATATGATGCCTTGTATATGAGACTCGCGCACATAAAATGTACGACAGTACGAGTATAATCATATTTGCTTCGGGCACTACTCGAATACGAGCGGGTAAGGACATTGTCTTTGCCATTGCCATTGTCATTGCCATTGCTGTTGCCTTTAGTGCTGCTCTTAAAAATTTCATTAAAGCCATATATTATGTGTAATCTGTGTGTGTGAACGCCATCATCTACTTAAGACTTAAAACATCGTATATTCTGTCCTTCTGTTTTCATCACAAATATTGATTTGCATTAAATGGTACTACAAGACCTATACAAACGCTGGCGCTGGTTCCTGAGTCCACAATATTTTAATTGTATACCTTTGATATGGCACGTGGTTCTTCTGGATTAAATTAAAATTCATCAGGATTGAGACAACCACACAGTTAATCTAAAACATGTCACCATAAGCCTCGAGGAGGCTATTTTCTTTTTTAAAAGGATGTGTTAGTACCTTTTCGTGACTCTGTTTGAGTTCGAAATTAATAACAAATTAATAATCTTCTTTGCAAAAGGAAAAAAAAACAACAAAGAAACGGAAATTGCATATGGAAAGATTAATTAAATTGAATATGCTTCTTGAAGCCATTTTGCAATTAAGAAGAAATCTGTTAACGTCAAAAGTGACAGGTGTATTTTTATATTTTATTGAGAACTGTCATATGCAAAACTGCAAACGTGTAAATTAAAGAAAGCTTTAAAACTTTCACTCAGATCGTGTTTTTGAAGCCATTTTTGCGATAAAAAAATATGTTAACGTCAAAAGTGACAAATGTATTTTTATATTTTACTTTGAGCTGTCAGATGCAAAACTGCAAGCGCGTAAATAAAACGAAGCTTCAGTATAACTTTGATACAGTTAAACTTTCACTGTGAGAAAGATCACAATTAATCTAACTTTATCTTTTTTTAAGGGTAGATGAAGCAAGCTGAGGCGTGGAAAAAATTTGTTTTAATTGCTTTAAATTGAATGTTCTTGAGACAAAAATCAACTCTGGAAAATTAATTTTGAAAGATTTCTTTGAAATTAAGAAAATTAATTCTTGATATCAAAAAATGAATAAAATCGACGGTTAGCTATGAATACCTCCTAACAAACATTTTTTTGTGAAAATCACTTTTTGATGTAGTTTTGTTAAGAATTACCATCTGCATCGCTGAACGCATTCATTATGTCTCCAGCAGCTGTCAAAATATTGTTATTGTCATTTTTTAATACCTCCTATCATCTTGGCGTCTAAAATATCTCCTATCATCACATTTCACTCATTGTTTTGCTGGCACAAGGACCCACAAGAAGTTTTAGCTTCATATTTTATTTAATGTAAGTATTTGTTTAGTTTTTTTCTGTTTTTTGAAGAAATTAGTGTTTTTGTAGTACCATAGTTATAAAGTTTTTCGATTTTATTACAATTATAAAAAATTAAACTCACAGAACTTGTGCAAAGTATGATAGGAGGTATTCTGTTTGTTACAACTGGTACCATAACATCTCTTATCAACGGATTTGTATTGAAATTTTCATTTGTTTATTTAAGTGGTTTAATAAGTTAATGACTCGTAGTACCACAAATTAAGGTTTTAATAGACCCTTCTTGGTAGGTTAATTAATTTATAGATTTAGAATGCTCTTTTAATTTATTATTTAAAGCAAAATGTGCTCTGGGGACAAGAAATGCCTCGAAATGGCTCGGGCTTAAACAGCATCTATCTTTCCCAGAAAAAATCAAAATGACTATTGAGCCGGTTAACAGCATCTTTTCCAGTACCAATGAAATATTCATTGAGCCAGCCTCCACAACGAAATGTTTGACGAGTCGTGTCTTGATGTGGTTGAAGTGCATGAACACCAGATCATACACCAAGAGTTTAATAATACATCGGAAACTATAGAAAACAATGAGCTTTTACTTAAAGAAACATTAGATCCACCGCTCGATTTTCAAGTACCAGAAAATGCAGACAACATTTTGTCAAACGATTGTGAGTATGGTGACATGCAAGATGGAAGGCTTAGAAGTAAAAAGGCCAATGATTCAAATTGGAAACAGAATAAAAACAAACAACTTCGAATGCAGATGTTCAAATGGTAGACATGTGCATTCAAGAGGACGTCCACAGGTTTTTCTCAAAACCAACCTCTGTCTATCAACTCCTACTCTCACCGCCTTCCCGTGGTGAACATCGGGTGCATAGTACCTCAACTGGAGATTGGGTTCCAACCACAGTGGAAAGTTGTTGTGGGCAGTAAACGAGAGAGGTGGGGAGAGGTGTTTCCACTAAGGCACCTCTCCTTATCCAGAAGGCAGCGGAGGAATTCTCGAGATGGAATCAACGGTGGCGTCTACAGTTCCAGTAAGGTTGAACTACTTAGTGAACACCTTATAGGGCTTCTTCGACTTATTCGGAGCCCAGGCCTGTAAGGAGCGGTTTTATCCGGCTCCCCATCCTTGGAGTTATACTTAGGATCTGGCCCTCCAGGTTGGGGGTTGTTCGTCGGGGTGACTTCCTGGCCACGTAAAAGCTTTCAAAGTTGCGAAGCACCAACAAGCCTCGGATACGGACGGATTTACTGTTGACAACCAATAATATCATAATAGCAGATATCACCGCCATCCAGGAAATACGATGGGATGGGCCGGGCAAAAAGAGGATGAAAAACTGCGATATTTACTATGGTGACTGCTACCACGAAAACCAACAGCGCTTATTTGGATGCGGATTCGTCATTGGAGACAGACTTAGGCAAAAAGTCTTGAGCTATAGGTGCATCAATGAGCGCCTCATGACCATACGCATCAAGGCTAAATTCGGCAACATTAGCCTGATATGCGCGCACGCCCCCACAGAAGAGAAAGATGACAACACTAAAGATATGTTTTTCGAGCTCCTAGACAAAACATATGAGCAGTGCCCTAACTACGATATTAAAATAGTCCTGGGCGATTTTAATGCCAAGCTAGGAAGGGAAGACATCTTTAGTGGAATAATCAGAACAGCCTGCACGACAACACTTCCGACAATGGATTCAGGCTCATAAATTTTGCTGCGGGGCGAAACGTCATGGTAGCCAGTACGCGTTTTCCATACCGCAACATCCGCAAAGGAACTTGGACTTCTCCAGATCAATCTACCGTCAACCAGATTGACCATAATGCGATCGACGCCAGACACGCTTCCAGCATTATGGATGTACAAACTTTCCGATTAGCTAACATAGACTCGGACCACTACCTCGTTGTAGCCAAGGTAGCACTTCGGATTTCCAGACCCAAGGCAAAACAGGAAGGTGCTGGGAGAAGGTACAACGTCGAACGGCTACAATCGCCAGAGGTCGACAAATCCTTTTCCGACCGAGTTACAAGTAACCTCTCTAGAAGTTCTCTCCCGCCAACACAATGTATCAAAAACCAGTGGCAAAATTGCCAAGATGCAATCAGAGAAGCTGCCTCTGATGTGATGGGTTTCAAACGGCAGGCAAATGCAGCCAAACAACAGGCACGCAAAGCGGGCGGCGCTGCATAAAAGGACGAGAGCTGCCCATGAGCTCTATGAGCAGAAGAGGCGAGAGGAACGCCGACTTCTCAGAAGGAAAAAGAGAGGGCATGAGAAGCGTGCGGTCGAAGATGTTTAGAGGTATAAAAGCAGTAATGAGGTTCGAAAATTTTATGAACAGGTGAAACGAAATTCACAGGTACATAAATCTAGAACCGAAGGCTGTAAAGACGAAAGTGGAAACATCATAGAGGAACCGCAGTCAATGCTGAGGATATGGAAGGACCACTTCTGAGACTGTATAACGGCGACGAAGAACTGAATTCCGCTGTCAGGCAGGATGATCCATTCAATATAGACTACGAAAGCCAACATACCCGTCCTCCCGACTTAGACGAAGTAAAGATTGCCATATCTAAGTTGAAGTCAAATAAAGCCGCTGGAGCGGATGGCTTGAATGCCGAGCTTTTTAAAGCAGCTGGAGATAAGTTGGTTAGGAGCATGCACCAACTTATCTGTTAGATATGGTCGGAAAAAAAGCAAGCCCGATGAATGGAACCTCAGTATTGTTTGCCCGATCCTGAAAAAATTAGCCCCTCTAAACTGCACCAACTATAAAGGAATGAGTCTACTTAACATCGCCTATAAAATCTTCTCTGCCGTAATATGTGAACGTCTAAAGCCCATCGTCAACAACCTGATAGGTCCTTATTAGTGTGGTTTTAGACCAGGAAAGTCCACAGTTGATCAAATATTCACATAACGGCAGATCCTGGAAAAAACTCAAGAACGCCAAATCGACACCCACCATCTTTTCATCGATTTCAAGGCCGCATATGATAGCATCTACAGGGACGAGCTGTATAGAGCCATGTCTAGTTTTGGCATCCCTGCCAAACTCGTCCGTTTGTGCAGGATGACCATGGAGAATTCACGCTGCTCCATAAAGGTTGGAAACAACTTAACAGAAACTTTCGATGTCAAAAAAGGTTTTAGACAAGGTGATCCGCTGTCATGCGATTTGTTTTTACATCGTGCTTGAAAGAATAGTGCAGAACTTATACGTCAACACTAGAGGCACTATCTTTCAAAAGTCTGTCCAATTACTGGCATATGTTGATGACATTGACATAATCGGAAGAACCCAGCGTGACAATGGGGCTTTTGTGATTATTGAGGAAGAGGCGGCAAAAATGGATTTAACCCTTAATGAGAGCAAAATAAAGTACATGCTGTCGTCTAGAAAGGACATACAACACCATTTCTTGGTCAAAATGTCACAATCGACAGACGTAACTTTGAGGTAGACAAGGACTTCGTCTACCTAGGCTCCGCTGTAAATGCAGAAAACAACAGCAGCGCTGTGATCAAACGCAGAATAACTCTTGCTAACCGCTGTTTCTTTGGACTAAGAAAGCAATTGAGTGATAAAGTCCTCTCTCGAGGGACCAAAGTGTTGCTATATAAGACCCTTATCATCCCCGCCCTGCTATACGGTGCAGAAGCAAGGACCATGACAAAATCGGATGAAAGCACCTTGGGTCGCTTCGAAGGGGAGTGGAGGAGAAGATGGAACGACGAGCTGTACGGGCTGTACAGCGATGTAGACTTAGCCAGAAGGGTAAAAGTCCAACGATTAAGATGGCTGGGTCACGTAGAGCGCATGGAAACCAATGCTCCGGCCCGAAAAGTCTTCGAATCCGCACCCACAGGACAGCGCAGTAGAGGAAGACCTAGGATCAGGTGGCGCGCGCAAGTTGAAGGTGACCTCACCCATCATGGAGCGCAAAATTGGAGACATTTAGCTAGGGACCGAGCTAGATGGAGAAGTTTGTTGGGTGAGGCCCTAGTTCACACAGGACTGTAGCGCCACCTTAAGTAAGTAAGTAACTTCGAATTGGCTATAAAATAAAATTGTTAAACAATTCCAAAAAACCAGAGTCATTGGTGTTTCTTGCTCTTCCGAATACTGTAAAAAATCTTCAAAACGATTCTGTAGTACGTTTACTGAAGTCAATTTTTGGACTTAAATGGATTGGTCACAACGGAAAGTTTTGATTTGCAAACCACGTCCAACAATTGGAAGTTTCAAGAAGGCAGATTTTTCCAGAGCACTCAAGAAGGTCTCAAAGTTTTTTTTTATTTTTTACCCTCAAATGAAAAAGGTAGCAACATTTATTTGTAACTTTTAATCCAGATGACACTTTTCACAAATAAACCCTTTCAGGTACAAAATTGCAAGTTTGTCGACAAATGTTTATGAACAGAATTTGCATTGGAGGTCATACCATTCACTTTTGGGTAAAAAAAGTTCCTTTTCGATGCAGAAAATGGAAAAGCTAGCGTGCTCACTATGGATTTACAAGCAACAAAAACAAGCCTCCAATTGAGTGTTAGCGCTGCGTATTACAAGACAAAGCTGTCTTGTCACAATTTTACAATTTTCAACCTGCAGAGTCATCAAGCAACATGATTCTGGTTCACAGAAATCGATGCTGATTTAGTTGCATCCTGTTTCATGTCCTGTATATGGGATTATTTGAAAAGCAATTCCATTACTGCTTCAAAAAATCCCATAATAATTTATGCGGACGGTTGCACTTACCAAAATCGTAATGCTATTGTTTCGAATGGGCTTCTACAAAATTGGCGTCAAAATTACGCAGAAATATTTGACTAAAGGTCACACTCAAATGGAGTGTGTCTCAGTTCACAGCTGTATTGAAAGAAAATTAAAAAAACACGACCATACATTTGCGTTACGTTGTCCTTTCGCTTAACTATACTTTCTTCAAGGACTTTACCGAAAACATTGTTTATCCATCTATTCGACCTGGTAAAAAGCAAGGAGACCCAGTAACCGACATCAAATCAATTTTAAATGACCAAGGAACAATAAAAGTAAAGCTCAATTTCGAAAATAATTGACAGGATTTACCAATTCGTGTTAAAAACAATTTGGATGAAGACTACGTGTTTGGCCTTAAATTCAAGCCAACTTGCTATTCCAAAGAAGAAATAGAATCATCTAGAACTTAAAGAGTTCTTACCTGCATATCAGCATAAAAGTATTTTTTTGTATATATGAATATCTCCTAAGTTCTTTTTTCTTATGAAAATTACAATTTTTAGCATTTAAAACTATTTCACATAGTAGAGATTCAAAATTGGTAAAACTCTGTCAAATTTCATTACGTTCCGATTTTTTTTTTCAGAAAATATTCATTTTTTGTGTCTCCTGTAAAATTTGCAAAATGCGACATAGGAGGTATTCATAGTTAACCGTCGAAATGAGTCTTAGCGGAAATTTCTGATTTTTGTCTGATCTTTATAAAAATTCAATGTCTACATAAAATTAGACACTTTAAGACTTAAAAGTAAAGAAAGTTAAAAGTATCTAATTGGCCAGCTGTCAAACAAATTGCCTTCCAATCAAGGCAACTTTATTGGAAAGTTGACTGGAAAGTTAGTAAAGCAAAATCTCCCTTACTATCAAGTCAAGTCTCCTAATTTCAAAATGTAAGTTGATCATGTTTTTAAATTCAATTAAAAGCTATTCTTCATAACTCTGTTACTTATTGGACCATTTTATTTAAAGTCTTGTGCAAACGGTTTCCTTTTCATATTTCAAAAACGAGTAGGGACTACTTCTCTAAAATATAAAATAAAACTTATAACAGACTTGTATAACCTGTGTAAAGTTTTTATTTTGTAGATAAAAATGTTGTTGGTACTTTCGGCAAGTAAAAGATATTCAATTAAAGTTCCAGGTTTGGCATTAATGACATCTGAAAAATTAACTACCGTGTAAGAATAGGCAGGTTCAGACAACATAAGAGACCTAATTGCATTCAACTTCATTATTTGAACGTACATTTTGACCAAGGCAACTAGTTAGTTTTCCAAGTGTCATAAGTTTCAAATTCAGAACTTTAGGTAGGTAGGCATGGCGATCTCAAGGCAACCTAGCCTGACATCAATTAGCGCTGTAGTGCGCCGTTTTGATACCAAAAACTCGTTTGACCTGTGATAGAAAGGGAAAGATTTATAGAGAAGCTTCATAGCGATTATGTTAGAGCCATTTTGTCGCATTGAGAAAAAAGATTAGGTCTCTAATCTTTGTCTCAGATAGCTCATGGAGTTCGTGAAAGAATGCTTTTCTAAAGTATTTCATTCTAGTGTTTGCCAAAGCAGGACATTTGCAGAGGAAATGTATTATCGTTTCACTTTCTCTTTGGTCACTACAGCTACTTCAAAAGGTGTTGTAAGAGATACCCAAGTTCTCTGCATGAACTCCTATAGGCCAATGTCCGGTACAAACCGCAACAATCCTGGCTATGTCTTGCCTTGGTCTGCATAGAAGATCGTTTGTACGAGTTTTGTTATAGGTGGACCATATCTTCCTAGATATAATGCAGTTGGATAAATTGCCCCATCTTCGGTTTGATTCAGTTTGGTAGATATAAAAGATTTTACCCTTCATAGCACCAAAAAGAATGTTAGCCATTTCCGCAAGTGAGCTATGAAGGGCCGATCCTTGCCTGGCTAGCTTCTCAGCCCGTTCATTACCTACGATACCACTATGGCCCGGAACCTAGATCAGGGTGACACCGAGGTTAATATTCAGGCTCGCAAGCTCATCGCGACATTGCTGGACCAATTTAGATGAGGATGTGGCCGAGTTAGTGGCTTTGACAGCTGCCTGACTGTCTGTAGAGATACCCGCATTTCGGTTTTGGTTTAGGCTTTGTTTAAGTGTCTTACATGCCTCCCTTATTGCCAGCAGTTCAGCCTGAAAAACGCTAGCAAAGTCAGGAAGCCTAAAGGATTTGGCTACATTTAGGGACTCAGAAAATATCCCAGAACCAACTCCGCACTCCATTCTTGAGCCGTCAGTAAAGATGGTTGTGTCTATCGACACGATGTCATCCTGGATGGGAAAATAATCTTAAAACCCTTACTAAGGCTTAAAGTAGGAGTGCAGTAATAGTGTCTACCGAGATAATATCTGAGGGAATCAATTTCGTTGTGTTGCTGTGACTATAAGGTTTTGACAACCAGCTGTTTGATTCCTTCGGCCTAATAGCGCTGTAGGAAACTATGTATTTAAAAAAAGTATTTTAAAAAAGTTCGATTGGTAGAAGATCCAAAATAACGTTTAAGGCGTCCGTTGGGCAAGTACGCATGGCCCCTGTGGTGCCCACGCAACCTGTCTCTGAGCTTTCTTTAGCTTATCAATATTATAGGCTTTGCTAAGAGCAGGCCACCACACAATCGACCCATATGTTAAGATACGTCCATAAAATCATCTTCGACTGAAGTCCTCACTTTTTACCGAAAGTTTTTCTGCAGGCGTAGAAGGCAACACAGGCCTTCTTAACCCGTACTTCAATATTTAGTTTCCAGTTTAGTTTAGGGTCGAGTATAACTCCCAAATATTTTGCACTGGAAGACAATGATAGGATTTGACCATTGAGTCGAGGTAACGTGAAGGGCGGTACTTTAGTTTTGGTGGTAAAGAGCAACAGTTCAGTTTTACTTTGGTTAACTCCTAGTCCACAATTCGTGGCCCAGCTGCTTACTTTCTTCAAGCTGACTCCTTGATTTCACTAATCACAGAGGTGTACTTTCCTGACACCAATAGCACCAAATCATCCGCATAGGCTACCGCCTTCAGAACACATCTCTCTTATTTAACGAGAATTGTATCCATGACCAGAAGCCGTAGAAGAGGCGAAAGGACACCACCCTGGGGTGTACCCCTACTCACGTGTTTTGTTGCCATTGTATTGCCTAGAGTGGCTCGAATCTTCCTACCACTGAGCATGGAAATAATCAATACTCGAATGAAGTCTTCTACACCGAACTTAACGAGCGATTCCTTTAAGGACTCGGTAAGGACGTTGTTAAAAGCACCTTCTATGTCTAGGAAGGTGGCAAAAGTAAATTCTTTATAATATATAACCTCATGGCGGGCAGTCTCATTAGAATTGCCCTTAAGATAAACATTCTGAGAGCTTTCGAGAGGTCGTTAAACTAGGATTTCTCTAATATGGTAATCAAGAATGCGCTTCAAGGTTTTAAGCACAAAAGATGTTAAGCTTATTAGTCTGAAATCCTTCGCGGATTCGTGACCTAGCCTACCCACTTTCGGGATAAAAACGTTACTTAAAATTGGTAAAAATTAAATATCGATTCAAATATCTTTTCAAAAACTTGAAATTTAGGCTTCAAACTTATTTTATCTTATAAGAAATATTGTTTTTAACATTCGATAAAATTTTGAAAAAAATCGAATTGACAGATTTTTTAACAAAAAATTAAACTCTAAAAAAACAATACTAAAACTTGGTTAAAATTTATTTTCGACTCAAATAGCTTTTCAAAACTTCAAACTTGTTTTATTTCACAGAAAATAATAATAATTTTTATATAAAAATCCAACAGTCCGTTTTTCATAAAAAATAAAATCTACAAAAAATAGATACGAGTACATATAGACAACCTTTTAAGCAAGACAAATCGACAGACGGGATGGGAAGCTATCAGTGTGGGTCGCATCCCAGCCACTTTTTTCTTTTCCAATTTGACAATGATCCATTTTACAAAAATCATTGAATGAAGTTGTGCAGAAAACAAATAAATCATAGAGTAATAAAGTTCAGCTTTCAGTCGAATAAAAAAACATGAACAGCTGTCATTTTAATAAAAGTAGACTTGACTTAATAGTTAGGGAGATTTTTCTTTGCTAACTTTCCAGTCATCTTTCCATTAAAGTTGCCTCAATTGCAAAGTAATTTTTTAGCAGCTTGCCACAGATGCTAGAAACTTGCCTAACTTTCAAGTCCCTTATATCATCTGAACCTACCCAATGCAATTGACCGCAAATATACTATATCTGATCTGATTGTCCAGCTGTCAAAAACTGCTTTCCAATAGAGGCAATTAAATTGGAATAAAGAAAGAAGACTGGAAAGTTATTTAAATCACCCTTAAGTCAAACATCTTATGTCAGAATGTCACTTTATCATGTTTTTTTCATTCAACTGAAACCTGGACCTTATAGCTCTGTGATTTATTTTATTTAAAGTTTCGTGTAAAATACAAAATACATCTTATCGTAAGTTCCAATATTAAAATTAAAAAATGAACAAGTTCCGTTGGTCTTATTTTACGTTCAAAGGATGCAGTTGACTACACATGAATTATGGTGTGTTCATTAATGCAACAAAGCAGAAAGACGTTCTTTTGGCTGCATGAAAAGTTTCTATAGTTTGACAGTTGAGTATGTCAAATTGTGTTGACATTTATGTTCCGTTAGGAATCGTTTAACTCCACAACAACGCTTTCAAATTATTAAATTTCCAGTGACCGTACATGCTACCCGAAAATGTCATACCCATTGACTTTGTAGTTCATGCTTCGCTAAAAGAAGGCTTTACTGATTTATTGAGTGATGTTAATGACTTTTTCCCAGAAGGTAATGTTAAAACTGAAAATCTCCCTCGCAAAACAATTTTGTGTCTTAAAAGTCTTTAACAAGAGCACAGTTTTCCAAATGTAAAAAAATATTAAACAGGGAAGGAAAATTCTTTTTGAAAACTTTAATAACACACGAGGAACACATTTTACCTTCAAAAGTTGACCTCATCATGAAAATTATTCCCAAAGTAAAAGCCCGTTTGACTTGAATTCTTAATTCAACAGTCATCTCCTTACATTCTAGTCAAAAGTAAATGTATATGTAGTTCTTAGCACTAAGAGTTGCTGGATTCATGCCCAACATCATCATCAACTTCATCATCATTTTGTCTTCAAAGTTAATTTTGTAAATCTCTTACAACTATAAACTAGACGTAACTATAAACTAGGATAGGATACAAGGCCTGTGCTTTGTGCTCCATCACTGCAGGCCTTTTTTTCAAACCTAGAATAAGGATAATCCGTTTAATGTGTGAAGACAACACATAGCCACATTAGTGGCTGGGGCTCCTCTGAAGGCTCTTTGCTTCTTCTATTCCAACTAAAACTCAATGAACCGGCAAATCGATTACATGTCAATACTGTCGCCGAATGTGAAGACAATTTGTTATTCTCTGGCAAAACTTTTTATATGTTTATTCCTTAATGGCACTAAAAGAACCCCGAGCGACACAACAAACTCACAAATAAACTGCCTCTACATATATCGCACCACCAACCTTAGCCATCCTGCCAGCCACCCTCCATATAGCAGTGAACCTATAGGACCATTTGGGACTTCTATATGGAATAGGTATAGGTACCTAGTGCCAGCTGAGTTTATTGGGCCATTTATATGCACGGCATGCGATCGATGTGCGAATATTGAAGGATGTGTAATGGAAGATGAAATCAGGACCGTTCATAGGCTTGGGGCTCATCCAATATACATATCCCTATATCCCTGACATTCATTCATATATCCTGCCGTATAGTAATTCGTGTCAAGCTACGAATCGAGTTTATGAGGGAAGAATTTCGATAGCTGAAAAAAAATATGCGCATATAAAAGCTAACGAGACATGACTTCTCCATATGCATACCACATCACGCATACGGCACCTCCAATCTCCATATCCTGAAGCTGAATTATTGTAAAATCAATCCCTCAATTGGGCTGTTATGGATGGAGGAAGCCTATAGTCTTAGGTGAGGTTAAACCGAAACCGAAGTTTGGTAACAGCTTACGCATTGTTTGCTTGGGAAGGAGGTGTGGGAATGAGAAGAGAGTAAATCGAACCTTAAAGACGAATGAATGTTTATGTCATTAGGGTCAGCCAAAATCCTGAATACCTACGCAGTCCTTGGGAAAATACTCCACATGGGTCCTTAAAGTAATCATCAGTCTTTAATTTTATAAACTAACTGGGGCTAAGTAGGTGCAGTCCTGCCGTTGTTTTTTATCTTATTTCATTCCTTTTTCTAAATAAATTATTGTGGATTTACATAATTCGATTCATAGATTAACAACTATGGCCAAAATAATAGGATCACTTCTCAGTCTTGAAAATATTTTCTTAAAAATTCGTTGAAATTTCTCTTAAAAATATTAGTATTTGTTTCCTATTTAGATTGTTCTGGAAAGCAACTTTATATTTTTAAAACCTTTACTATTTTGTGTAAGTGTATTTCAATAAGTGGGAAGACTTAAAATATGGATATTTGTCATTTGAAATGGCTGAAATTAACCTGCGTACCTTATTAAACCAGTTTTACTTTTTGAACAAACAACAAAATATTTATCAACAACTGTTGTTAAACGCTTAACCAACCAAACTGTCTTAAAATATTCAGAATATTTTGTAAAGCTACTTCAATTCAGAACTCTCATTACTTTTTAACGTTTGTCTTTAATTTATCCGCCTTGAACCTTCTGGTACCGAAATCTTCTAGTACCGACTGAGCTTATATTAATATCTCCTTAACCACGTTGTTTAGGCAATATAATACAACATGACAATCTTCCTTCCAAACTAAGCCTCACCCAACAAATTTCTCCATCTAGCTCAGTCCCTAGCTAGCGCTTCAAATTGGGTGACGTCACCTTCCACTTGTGCGCGCCACCTGATCCGCGGTCTTCCTCTACTGCGCTGTCCTGTGGGTGTGGATTTGAAGACTTTTCGGGCTGGAGCATTGGTTCCGATGCGCTCTACGTGACCAAGCCATTTTAATCGTTGGACTTTTGCCCTTCTGGGTAAGTCTACGTCGCTTTACAGCCCGTACAGCTCGTCGTTCCATCTTCTCCTCCTCTCCCCTTCGATGCACACGGGACCGTAGATCACACGAAGAACTTTTCTCTCGAAACGACCCAAGGTGCTTTCAACCCCTTTTAATATAGTCCATGCTTCTGCACCGTATCGCAGGACGGGGATGATAAGGGTCTTATATAGCGACATTTTGGTCCTTCGAGAGAGGACTTTTCCACTTAATTGTTTTCTTAGCCCAAAGAAACAGCGGATATACAGAGCTATTCTTCGTTTGATCTCAGCGCTGGTGTAGTTTTCTGTGTTTACAGCGGAGCCTAGGTAGACGAAGTCCTTGACTACCTCAAAGTTACGTCTGTAGATGGTGACGTTTTGACCAAGACGTCGGTGTTGTGTGTCCGTTCTTGACGACAGCATGCACTTTGTTTTGCCCTGATTGACCGTTAAACCCATTTTTGCCACCTCTGCCTCAATACTCACAAAAGCCCCATTGACATCACGCTGAGTTCTTCCGGTAGTAATTGGACCGACTTTTGAAAGATAGTGCCTCTAGTGTTGACGTGTGAGCTCTGCACTATTCTTTCAAGCACGATGTTAAAAAAATCGCATCACAGCGCATCACCTTGCATAAAACCTTTTTTGACATCGAAAGGTTCTGTTAAGTTTTTTCCAACCTTTATGGAGTAACATGAACTCTCCATGGGCATCCTGCACAAACGGACGAGTTTGGCAGGGATGACCTGTTGCGCTAACTAATTTGTTATTCAAATTGCCTTCCTTGGTCCATCACGATTTCTTTAGGTATTATAAAATTGGAGATCCATCCAGAAAGAGTAGCTGTCGGAATTGTTTCAGTGGTGATATCAAAGAGAGGAATAACGTATGGCCATCTTGTAAATCAACTCATGTGAGGGCGTATGTGTATCCACTTGAATATGGCAATGGTCCAAATATGTAGATCAAAATGAACATAATAAAAAAATTCCCTCAGGTGGTTCAAAATTTTGAAGTTCATTGGGATTTCTTTGTATATAAAAAATACAAAGAGCTGGCCCTTACACACTTAATTGGGGTACACCATATACAATTTTCTCTGGTTCCAAATAATTATGGAACTACTACTACTACTGCTGTTAAGGGCTGGTTCGTATCTAACATAATGTTTTTAGCATTTCCTACCTTTGCTTGAAAGTCCGCTATGGAAGGTGTACTCAGGTCTAAAGTGACAAAGCTTATCAAAGAAGCTTGAGCAGCATCTAAGAATATAGCCGAGCGTACAAAGTAATAGTTCTTTCTTCTGAGATGTTTCCGTAGCTGTTCTTCGAAAACTTTTTATAGCATTGGTTTAAGATGCTGCTCCTATTGGGGGATTACCTTGTCAAGATCTAAGAATGACTGTAAATAACTAATATTGCTGAGCTGTTTCGAATAACTGGTTTTTTATTTTTCTGTTTCAAAAGTATAGTATATGTTGTTAAACCAATTGTTTTTCAGTTGAAAGTCTGACTTTTTTGAAAATGGATTGCTTAACTATTGCACAACGCATACAAATTGTTAATCCTTCTGCTAGAATGGTGATTTTACACCTTTTCAAGATTTTTTTTTAATTTTCTCTACGTACAAACCTTCTCTGGCCTTCCACGAATAATTCAAGACTAAAATTAGCCAAATCGGTAAAGGTATTGTTAAGTTAAAGCATTACAACGAAAAGTGGCATTGATGTTTATATATATATGTAGATAAAGATAAATAATAAAATGTATATGTATATTTTATATGTGTTTTATTTACTTTTACTTTTAAAACCGCAAAGTGGATGACCCTGTATTTTATTTCAACAGGATTTATCATTTCAGTGATTTGTAGCGATTTCCAAAAAAACAGGGGTTAGTTCAAAAATGCAACTAGTTGCACAAGTCATGTCATAAGTTTTTTCTTTGAGTAAATATAATATTTTAACTTATTAATAACCAAAAACATTTTATTTTTGCGGAAAATGTATTAAATATTAAATTATTTTACTTACTCACCTTGTTCTGATATTTTTCTGCAGAGCGGCAACAGAAATAAAATGGCTGATCGCATTTCAGCTGTCAGAATGTTTTTTTGAACAGGGTTACCGACTCATGTAATGCAGTGTATTTACATTTATGGACGAGAATCTTGCAATACTGCTGCATTTTTACATTTGCCGTTTTTATTTTTTAGTTCAGAGCAGAGCTCGAGCTGTCAAAAAAATAATTGTGTTTCATTTTTAGCTCTAATCGTTCAGAGCTTCAAATTCGTGTTTTGTTTTAAGTTCTGAACATGTTCAGAGCGCGCTCTGTGAGCTCAGAATTAAATAACAGAGTAAAATGCTGAGCACAAACAGTTTGATATCTGAAAGCCGGGAAATTTAAAAAAAATTCATCATCAAAACAATAAAAATGGCGGAAGAGGCTGGTTGCTCTGGTGCAGAAGGTAAGAAATGGACTAAGGCTATGACTGGTTTTTTAAATTACTTTGATTAAGGAAAACTTTGAACGCCTTCAAACAAACGTGAAAAAAACAATTTCTCAAAAAATTAACGAAGAATTCGATGTTAAAATAACATTTGAGCAGGTCAACTCCAAAAAATAATAAAAGAAGAGAACGAGTCTACAGGAAATATGAGGAAGTATTAGGTGTATTTTAATTCACCCGAAATCCATCCGCCGGCTGTTATTTCTCTGAAGATTCTGACGTCCAAGTGGCAAAACACTTTGTGGTAGAAGAATCTGATAACGTCCTAGAAGAAACTTCCATCACTAATTATAAAAAGAGGAAGAGGAAAAATAATGGAGTCGATGATCGGATCGAAAAACGTCATCGTGAGAGAATGGAAGTGTCTCTAATACATTTTTAGACTTATTCCAAAAAATGATAGACAAGATGTAGCACTTGTTTGCTTACTTTTATCATCTTTTTTAATCCTTTAATGAAGTATTTTATTTTATTTTTTTTCGTTATTTATGAAGTTGATTTTTTTTTCTTTTTTTAATGAAGCAGTTGATACTCCAATGTGATAAACTTTTCAAATAGTTTACTTTAAGTACAAACAAATATAAATAAAGTGATATTTTTCTATGTACATATACAAATATGGTTCTTGTTTTATTTTAATTATTATATCATATGGATCCATATCAAACGATACGAATTTTTTTTTCGAAATATCCAATGGAATTGAAAACCAGTAAGGAGACTTAGAATGAGGTTGAAAAGCGTTCCAATCATCAAAATCCGTTCTGAAACTTTTAAATTGCAGCTTGTATGAAGTCTGTATGAGTTTTTCATAACTATTCATAATTCAATTAAAACACTATATTTGGACATTCTTTTTGAAACTTATGTATGTATATATTTTTTGTGTATATGATTTTACTATTATGTATTTGTACTAATTTAACTTTAAAAATACTTTGTTGTTAAGATGATGCATTCATCAAACTTCCTCTTTTTGTTTGAGCTGTTTGCATGTCGATAGAGTCCGCTTCAAGGCCATCGTCAGTATTTTCGTCGTCTTCAAGAATGATGAAGTCTTCTGCCGTATTATTGGATGCTATACATACATATATTATGTAAAACACATGAGGCCATAATATATTTCACAATTGATACAGGCTTCAGTGAATTTATACTGAATAGTCTCCTCCACCTGCCTTTCAGCAACCCGAATGCGCACTCAATTGAAACAGAACATTTGAAATGAATCCTATTAAATATTTTGTGTTCATCACTCAAACGCCCATTATCCTTGTAAGTAGTTACCAGCCACTATTTCAGAGGATACGCAGAATCTCCTAATAGATGCTGCTCTTCATGTATGTAGAATTCGCCTTCATTTCATTTAATTAACTTAATATGGTGAAATAAATAAACTTAATTTAGTAAGACAATCTGAGTTGATTTTATCTATTATTTTTGATCTCCTCAATAAGAGCGCGTCATGAATTGAACCTGCTTCGCCAGTATGTGGTTGCAAACTCCTTGCAGTAGAACCGAATGGAATCCTTTCCGATTTATATAGGAGTTGTGGGATAAAGGTGGTGCTCTAAATGCTATATGGTAACCATCTATGGATCCAATTACTCCTAGAAATATTTAATTTCAAAAATAAGTAATTATATTAAATAATATTTAACAAATTATGATTGATACCTGGTAAACGGGTATTCCGCAAATAATGCGCAGACGTTCTGGCAGCCTCATAGTTAGGTAGATTCCCTACCAGGTCCATAATTATGTTGTTCCATGGCAAGAAGTTCTTGTCACAACATATCAAATACTGTCGGAGTCAATCGAAAATGTTGTTTGAAAGTCTTGTCGGAGAATCTCGGCACCACTCCTTCGGCATACTTCTCATTTTTTTTATAATTCGCCTTCAATTAATTTCCAAAGTATTTTCATCATTTTCTTCATCATCAAAAACCAAACTAAATGCTTCCCTTAAAATAATTGCTTTATGCATTTTTGTTGAACAATAAACTAGTTTTACTTTTCTTGATTAACAAATATTTACATTTGACAGTCTGACATTTGACATTCCAAATCATGACAGTTTAGTGCTCAAGTTCTTTCATAATTAAATCAGAGAGCTCTGAACATACTCTGCTCAGAACTCTACTCTACTCTACTCTACTCTGTTTGCTCAGACTCTGCTCAGAGCTCAGCTCTGAACTAAAAAAGAAAAACGCCAATTATGGAACTTAGGCGCCAGTTATAGCTATCATTGGTTTTCATCATTAAAAACAAACATTGAAAATTTTTGGCAGGTCGTTTATAGCTATCATTAAAAACTGAAACAAAAAATTAATTTCAGCCACCCAAAAGTTTTTACCGACAGAAATATTTCATTGTAATTGTGTGAAATTGGAACACAAATCAGTGGAACGATTCGCTTCACTTTTGAACATAAAAGTATCAGCTGTTCAGGAAAATGAATTCTCGTCCGGAAAATAGAAAATACATTTTTATAGAAAAATACGTAATCACCTTTTTTTTCGAAAAAAATTCTTTGTGTGAATTCCGATCGATCAGTTTATAATTTTCATTTCTTAAAACGTTGCTCTTCCTTAAAGAAAATAAAACAAACTTCTGCAATACGCACATTCACAATATAAAAAACTTGAAATCATTTACAATGAAACATTATTGTATCAATTGCCTTTCGCAATGCCAATTTTTATTATAATTGATAAATTCTATCAACTGGCTAATATTGGTTTAATGCAAATTATGTTTTGCTAATATTATTTTGGCCACAGCTGTTATTGTATGTCCATATCATAGAAACTGTCAAAAGATGTCAGAAACAAAAAACACATTTTTATGCCACGAAGAAAAAGAAAAGATAATAAAACCAAGTGGTGGTCTTTTGTTCAACTAACAAGGAACAAGCCAATTGCTTATGTCAACTCTTTTTGACCTTTTTTCTTCCATAGCCACCGCATAGTTATCCCTTGAAGCTATTTTCAATTCGCCATTTCGGACCACTTCACCACGCGTTCGAAATTGCTTTTATCCCACTATGAATCGGTGATTGCCATTATATTGCTTCAATCTCAGAGGCTGGTGATGGCGTGGCGTGAGAAAATTAGAAAGTAGTAAGTACCACTCGCGCCGTACTTCACTTCGCTCATGATGATGGCCATTTAAGGTCACTCCCATTAAGCGTAAACAACCCCACTCATTTGTGTTCTTGTCGCTTTTGAGATTGTGCTTATTCGTTGGGCTTATATATATATGTGAATATACCCCCCTTCGTCCTTCCACGACGTCCTCATAATAACCCCATCCGTTTCAGAGCTCCTTTGTCCCGGCCTGGTTACTCAGACTCAGAGTGCAAAAGTAGAGTAGTAGAAGAACGATTAAACACAAAAGGTACAGGGCGCGCCGGGGCACAAAATTAATTATGAACATTATGCACTCTTTACGATGCGATGGCGATGGCGAGGATGAGGACAAGGACGTGTAGTAAGATGGTGGGGTCGTATGGCAGGTCTTGATGGGTTAGGCGAGAGGCACAAGGACAATGCAAATAGGGACGTGGATTTGCGTGCGCATATATGAGTGGGAAGTGAGGATGGAACCTAAAAAAGAAATAGCTCTCCATGATGGGAATGGGGAGGAATGCAATGTTATATTTACTATCAATTCCACCCCGCTGCTGACTCCGTCCTCTTCATATTAGGAGTGGATGTTATTTTTAGTTCCACTTGCCTTATCCGAGATCTTTTTTCTAACATCCTGGCAGGTTTTTCTTTTTACTTTTTTCCCTGCATCCACACTTAATTTGCATGGAATTCCAATTCACTCACATTCAACCCATGTATCGACCGCATCTAGACTGCGAGAGCAATCTGCATATGAAGTGTAGCAGTGTGTGTGCAGTAGGTTTCCATCGCTCGTCGATATTGTTTGCTACTCTCGACTTTGTCTCCTCGTCGTCGCTCGTCGTTATCGTAAAGGGTGTTTTTAATTTGACATCAAATTTACTTCATTCGAAAGATAATTTTTTGACATTATATTTCTTGGATATGACCGCCAAGCTGAACGTAGGCTTATCTGAAGCTCCAATCTTCACTAACTTTTTCCAACATTTGTTGCCGTATTTCAGCAAGTAGTCAATCGTTTCGTTTCATGCGCACTATCCTTAAGACCAATTTACGGATCCATATGGGCAATTAATGAACGAAAACGAACGTAACTAATCATCGCTTTTAAAACGTATATTTTCAAAAAAGAAACAACGATAAAATTGACATAATGTGAATTTTGGGGAAGTCATTTTTTTGTACGTAATTTAAAAAAAATATCTATCTGCATTATATGGAAAATATGTTAAGGAAAATTTGAAAAATTCATCAATCTGTGATTACAAATTTTTCGGAATTCAATTAATTATGTTCGTCATTTTTATCTACAAGAGGTCATTTTTATTTTAAGTTTGGACACAAACTTTTTTTCAGGTTGGCAACCCCGCTTCCAATATGACATTTCTAAAAAGGCCATTCTGTCATTAGCACTTGTTATTTTTTATCATAATAAAAAAATATGAGTTTTGAAATCGAAAAAATTAAATTTATATCGGAAGAAGCTGACACAGCCTATAATTAGCAATGGGAATCCCTCGAAAAGCAAATGTATTTTTTTTGTTGGCTTTTTAACAGCTGTTGAGCTGTCAGACAAAGCGAATGTTCAGCAAATTTGACCTAAAGCTTCCGTTTGGAGTCACATTACGTTATTTCCTTACGATTGTCAAATGAAACGTGAGGTCGAAGCTTCATTGTGATACCATGCATTGAATTCCTATGGCTGAACGTAAACGTCAGGCGAAGCCGAAGCTGAAGCGTGTTTGTGTTGCCTCGGCTGAATGGAAGATTTAGGGAGTTATAAATGGCTTATAAAATGTGAATCTTACTATTATTTTGCAGATTTTATACAAAAATTAATATTTTATTAATTAATTTATATTAATTATATTTTTCAAGCCAGCCGTCGAATAATCGTTTGAACAACAGGTACCTAGGCATTTTATTTATTTGTTTCTTCCAATTTATGAGTTTTCATAAGCGATAAGTGGATTTTCCGTTAAAAATGAAAATGTACTCGCAAAAGTATAGACCATCATGCTAAAATGATTCACAGTTTATATCCTGTATAAAACATGTTGCTGACGTTCGAACAAAAGCTTCTTGTTCTTTATCCAGATTTATGCCAAACTTTCAGACTCGAAGAAGCAATGCTCCACTAAAAAACATAGGGCACATGAAGAACTTATTTCAAAAAATCAGCTTATCCAATTTCCAAAGCAAAATGAAGATCTTTCATCTCTGCGAGCAGAAGGTATGCTGGCATTTTTCATTGATCAAATTGATCACCTTAGAGAGTTATGTAAAAAAGCATTTTATTATTCAAAAGCAGCATCTTTGAAACTACATCGAACTAAGTGTACAAAAATAATCAGCGAAATTTTAGCTCCTCATTTTAGAAATGACAATGTAATTGAGATAAATAATGCAGTAAAATATGGTGTTATTATCGACGAGTTAACTGATGCTATTTCAGTGCCCCAAAAACTGATAAAAATTCTGCCTTTTTGGCGTTAGAACGTTTGGAGAGTAGTGATGCCTAAGGAATTGTGTCTGCATTAATAAATTGCTTGACCTTTCATGGAACACCCATACAAAATATGGTAGGAATCGGAACAGTCAATGCAGAACAGAACAGAAGTTCATAGACATGCCATATAAAGACCGGAATCTTTCGTACGTTTTACCCTATAACACCCATTTGTTTACATTGTTGTATTTGTAATTTTGACATTACGTTCATTTTGAAATGTGAAATCCAACAACAATTCGATGCGGTGCATTAACTTGTTTTGACAGTTTTTTTTAATTAAATTGCTGTGGTGAGAATTTTAGATTTGATTTTAGCTTTAAAATGACGCATTTGTTGTTTTATTAATTTGTTTAAAAATGCAGGATCCAAATGAAGATTCCGAATAAAATGATGTTTTCCGTGCAAAAGGTGTCCTTCCACCCATGCTCGAGAATGCCATTGAGAAGCGAACTGGTGGTGAGAAGCAGAAAAAAATATCGAAGACATGAACATGGACGAATCTGAAGACTCCCAAGACGAAAGTGTTCGCGAGGAATATCGTCACAAACGAATGGCATAGATGCGAGCATTCGCAGACAAGGCTCTTTTCGGTTCAGTGTGGGAAAGATGGACAAGATTACGTCAACGAAGTGACCAAAGCTGGAGAAGGTATCTGGGTTGTGTTGCATTTGTACACAAATGGTGTGCCGATGCCGCTCTGTTCGCTCATACACCACCATATGCAACAGTTGGCCATAAAATTCCCACAAATTAAGTTCCTGCGGTCGATAGCCACCACCTGCATCCCACATTTTACAGAGAAGCATCTGCCAACAGTGTTTATCTATTTTGAAGACCAAACGAGAAAGCAATTCATTGGTGCCTTGGAGCTTCGTGGTTAAAAATTGACCAATGATGAATTGGAATTCATGTTCGGTCAGTGTGGTTCAATTCCAACGGAAATCAAGGAAGATTCCAAGCAACAAACTCGTGACAAAATGCTCAGCGACCTGGAATCCGTTGATTTCTATTGATTTCGCAATTTCGTGAGTAAGAACTTTGCATTCACACTTTTTAGTAAAATTTAAAAAAAACTTGTAAGAACACGTCCAAGTGAGTTCCAATGTTTGTATTTTCCTATAACAAAAAGTTTAAAAATGCGAACATTGGAATTTTTGTTGACGTTTTCAAACTCACCTCGAAGAAATAAACATTTATGTTATGTGTGATGTTGAGGTGATGTCACACTTTTATTATTTATTTTTATTTGAAAAACTAAACTTATATTTAAATTGTTAAAACTTGGTCACTGTTTTGTAATTATCAAAATACTTTTATGAAATAGTCATCGTTTTTAAATTCGACAAAAAAAGAATTATTATAACAATCAAAAATATAATTTTTGGAACGTTTAATTTTACCTTGCACAGAACTCTTTATATTACATTCAAAATTAAAAAAAAACAACGTTTTACATTTTTGCTAATATATTTTAGGTTTTCTTTACATAATACAACAAATGAATTGAAAAGTGTATTATACGTAGTAAACACTTTTAAATATAGTAAAGTTAAAAATTTACAATTTCTGACCACTTCCAATCACAAAGTCTTCTAGCCAAAGTTTGACTTTAGAGGGTGGTGAATTAATGTTAGACCTAAGGGTGCGTGTAAGTTGACGTTTCAGCTTGTAGGCAAACCAGAATGACAGATTAGTTTCCGGTCTTTATATGGTGTGTCTATGCTTCTGTTATGACAGATAAAAGGAAAAGTGTGCACATGATCCTCAAAACAGAACATAACCTGCCTTACTTGGTTTTAAAAATGTATGTGCCATTCACTTCAGTTGGGAGTTAGTCATTCTTCTGTTAAATCTTTGCCGCAAAACACTGAGTTTTTCATTAGAGATACTTATAATTGGTTTTCGCATTCACCATAACGTAAAGAAGAATATACTAGTAGCACGATCTATAAATTCATTATTTGTGGAGAAATTCCTTTAAAAATTTTGAAAGTATGTTCACCCGTTGGTTGTCTATCGAACCTGCTGTTTAAGGACAGTGGGAGGAACTTAGACTTCACTTCGGTGTAACAAAAAGCATTTGTTATACCGCAGATCAATTATACTCAATGTTTTGTGATGAAAGCAACCGCCTATACCTTTTCTTTTTGAAAAGTATTTTGGGGACAATGCAAACTGCAATCAAAGTGTTTGAAGGTGAAAATTGTGATCCATTTGAACTTCTCAATGCTTTAATTATTCCGTTCAATCTGCAACGGTGTAGTTATTCCCGATGCTATACAATCTGAAATAGACTATTTTACTATTAAATTGAGGATCATTTATTTTCCAACCTAGGTTATATTTTTGAATCTAAGATTTCTGAATCTAAATTACCCAGCAATGCAATTAGTCTTATTAGTCTTTTAATAACTAAAGAGGATCAGAAAAGAGTTCCAAGCAATTACAATGCTAAAAAAAAATGGAATTATTATCAGTTCAAAATAACTTAAGACCTGTTAAAGATCGTTCTATAATTGATCTTGCAAAAAATTTAGGGTTTGAGGACAACAAAATAGAAAAACAATTAAATCAAGGGACAAATATTGATTTTGTAAAATGACAAGAACTTCAAGATAGCGTTAAGTTTTGGGGAGAAGTTCACGCTATAAAAACGCAGCTGGGGTCAATACTTATGAAGAAATATTCCAACTTGCTAAAACAGTAATGTCCACATTCAAATGCCGAAGTGGAACTCATTTCTAGAACGATGAATATTGTTAAAAATAAATTGAGGAATAAAATGTAAACAAAAACTTTAAATTCTATAATCATTATTCGAAATCAATTAAAATTACAAAAAAAAATAATTGTCATAATTACGAAATCCCCAAAAATGATAAAAAAAAGAGGCTGGAATGCGACCCACACTGATAACTTCCCATCCCGTCTGTCGATTTGTCTTGCTTAAAAGTTTGTCTATATGTGCTCGTACCAATTTTTACCAAATTTGCGTAATATTTTTTGTAGATTTTATTTTTTATGAAAAAACGGACTGTTGGATTTTTTTATAAAAATTACTGAATATCGAAAACAATATTTTCTGTGAAATAAAATAAGTTTGAAGCCAATATTTTTAATTTTTGAAAAGCTATTTGTGTCGAAAGTAAATTTTTACCAAGTTTTAGTATTGATTTTTTTAGAGTTTTATTTTTTGTAAAAAAACTGTCAATTCGATTTTTCTTAAAATTTGTTCTAATGTTAAAAACAATATTTGTTATAAGTAAAAATAAGATAAAAGCTATAATCTCAAATTTTTGAAAAGATATTTGAGTCGAAAATCATTTTTATCAACTTTTATACATTTTTTTTAAAGTTTTTATTTTTTGTAAAAAAACTGTCAATTCGATTTTTCTCAAAATTTCATCAGATGTCAAAACATTAGTCTTCGTTGCACAAAATTGTTTTGGAGATGAAATCATATTTAAGTTGTAAAATTTTGGAGGTGACACATTTTTTTTTATTTATAAAAAAACGTTAAATGGATTTTTTTTCAAAAAACATACTTCTTTGAAATAATTTTATTTATTATTATTTGAATTTAATTTTATATAAAATTTAATTCAAGTCTCTAGCGTTTTTGGTTCGTAAGATATTTAGGGTTTACCAAAATTTTCACCTTTTTTCAAACTGCTATGGTAAAAAAACTTTCTGCATCTTTCTGCCTTATTATCTGTATAACAAAATTTATTTGAAGTCGATATCTCTTCTGGTTCTTGAGCTATGGACGACGAAAAAAACGTCGCTACCGTACGGACGTACGAAAGTACGTACACACGCACGCTTAAACATCTTTCTAAAAACCTTTTATTTCAACTCTAGGGACCTTGAAACGTCGAGAAATGTCAAAATATTCAATTTTAAAAATCGAACTTCCTATGGGAAGTTAATAAATCACTTGAGAGCTGTCCTGTCAAAAATGGCCACCAATTAAAATAGTGTTGCCAACTTTGAGTTACATACCTCTTAAAAATAAAACACCCGTTACTAGCTCTGGCTCCACTGCAAGGTTCAAGCCTTATTTTCGTATCTAGAGTTGTATATCAAATTCAGTTAATTACAATATGGTGCCCACTCGACTGCAATCGAGTGGGTGTGGGTTATAGGTTATGGGATGTGGGTGGTACCATAGAACTAGTGAATAGATGTGTACTCATGCAGCAATGTAAATGAAAACAACACCAACAACAACAAAAACAACAACAATAATAGGTACATGCACAAAAAGGACTATCGCTCTACCCTAATGCATTTAAATTTAAGCAACATATGCCTGAAGCGCAGCAGAGTAAAGGACAAACAGGTCGGTTTTAATAAAAACACACTGCTCTAAAAGTTTCTGAATTAACAAAACTGAATAGGCAAAAGGCGGAAGGCAGCAGGAAGCAGGTAGGTATAGTAGGCAGTAGGCAGAAAGCCCTTCGTTCACCCACTCAAATGCATGTCTCACTTAACGCAGAGCCGTAGTGGTACTGCAATGGTTGCACCGCCTTACCGACGACCCATAGATGGTTGATATTGAAGAAAGTCGACAGAAATGAGTTTTAGGACTGAGGGGAAGATGAATTAGGAAGATGGAAGATGACGAGGGCGGAGAGGCCAATCGCTTGGTGCATCCTGTACGAAACCATAGTAAAACATCTTTATCACCATCCTCGTCGTCATCGTCATCGTCGTCGTTCGTCGTCTTATCCTTAATTTTATGCAAAGGAAAACATATCGTGTGCTCTATTGCTTGGCAGAGTGATGTATCACCGTTGAGGCATTGCACTGAGGTAAACTTATTTAATATGGTTATAGTATGTATAAAAAAAGATACAGTAATATGTAAAAGTTTGCTAACACTTTGTATAATTACTAGGACAATATTTGTACATTTATGCACATGAGGAAAATGCACACATAACCAAATAGAGTAATCTCTGGGTCATTCTTAAATAATTAAGCAACTTTGAACACGTGTGATGTCTTTTAGAACTTTCAGTGGATTCTCAGTCTAATTAAATCCTAAACGAGGGTACCTATGGTGTGTCAAGAAAATAAAGAAGAGGTTGTCGTTGAGCGATGACAAATCTGCTTCCTTCTTAATCTATAATTTTTACCGGTTACAACCAGCCTGGGTAGAATAAACTTTCAAGCTACACACGTCGATTTTAGTGGATGCAAAAATATTTCGTCATTTTATTGTTCAAATCGGATGCAAATATAAAATGTGTTTTTTTATGAAAACAGAAAACTAATATAAATAATCAAGGGGTGTTTTTTTAACCCTAGACCCGTGTACTTAAAAATTTCTAGTTTTAGCGTACTTGGGCACTGAGTGCCCATGAAGGATTTTCCTATGAATTCCTTAGAAAGTTTCAAATAAACATAGATTTTTTTTACAAAAATTAATTTTTGTTTGTATATTATTTATTAAAAACAAAAAAAAAACTTTTAAAAACTGAATACATTTTTTTTATTAGGATAATATATAAAACAAAATTCTTGAAATTACGTGGTATTTCTTTTTTTTGGCGCTTAGCTGGTGGACCTGCTGAAGTTGACATTAATGAATCTTCATCAAAATTATCTTCTTCTTAGGTTTCCCCAGCATCCGGTGTAGTTTTAGCAACAAAACATTTCTCGCACACACTTACATAATGTTTACTGCAAGCTGCAACATAGCAGAGATCGCAGAAAGCCGTAGATTTGTTGTCTTTTTTTTCTTTTTTGCAGGAATCACAGCGTTGCCTTATATTATTTATTCGTATTTGCGATACGGTTTTTACGGATTCGATTTCGTAACCTATTAGTTTCATAGGTGTTTTTACATTTGTTTGAAGAGTTGGCTTAGCTATACGATTTATTATATATGGCAATCAGCAAGCTCTAAAGCCAACTCCTTCAAAACCTTTTTCCTCTTTTCCGATTTCTTCTTGATAGTATACCAATTGGGCTGACATACATCAAACATCCTGAAAGATGCAACTCCTGCACAATCCAAAAGGTTGTAAAATAAAGTAACTGGCCACCGATTACTCTTCCTCTTGCAGGTGTAAACTCTCGCCATACGGTCGAAAGTGTCAACTCTACCTTTCGTTGAGTTATAGTCCATAATGACAGCGGGTTTTTTAGTGACCAATTTTGTCCTCATGATTAGCCGTGGAGAGCATGGGCACATTTCTTTGTATTACTTGCGTAACTACATAACTGCATACACCTTGAATAACAAATATTTGACGAAAATTTGTCCCTCGATTGCTTGAAAATTTTATCGAAGGTGTAAACTGCTTTGGCAATTGCGGCTTATTGGACTTTATAGTACCAATTGTTGTTGTGTTTTTGCTCATCAGTTCCAAGGCTAATGGTTCTGATGTAAAATAGTTATCTTTTGTTATGTTATAAACTTTGCCTAAATAGATTCAAGATAGCTTTTTATAGCCTTTTTTCTAATAAAAATTTTATGAAAACTTTACCTAAATATCTTTTAGCTAATCGCATTACAAGCCGATGAGATATACCATCGGAACGATTATTAGATGGTTGCTGGCCAGCATAAATTTCGCCCTGAAGAGGATAGCTGTTTACAGCGACGACTATCCAGAAAATTTGTATTCCATATTCCCTTGAGCCGACCAATCGTTCATGAACTGTAAGCTCTTTTGATGGTTCGTAGAACTCAACTAGGTTCTCCTGAAACAAATTCCAAATGTACCTATGTAGTAATGATAAAAACAATTATTTGTAAATGCACCTGTCATTCATAAAATATGTATCCTATATATACCTAAACGCAGCCATTTTATCAGTTTGTAGACGAAACGCTCTAGTTCTTCCGTCATCAAAACGAACAAAACGTCATATTTGTTCGAATCTTTCTAAAGACATCACTGCGCGGTAGAATGGCATATTGGTTTGATCGAAAAGATCCTTCGCTTCCACCCCGTAGGCTTTTTCAGCACCAGCGTTTAACAATATTGCCATGTAAGCATACATCTCTTCTTCAGATGTGTCATACCATCTGCGCATTTGCTTTGGGTTGCTGGACAACCGAGTATGTCTTCTTAGCTTTTCTGTTCATTTCAAGCACTATATTTTGAACGATATTTGGTGTAACTAAAGACTTGAAAACCTCAGCCTTTCTCGAAAACAAATACGAACATTTTGGAACATGTCTCAATCGTTCATTTTTATTCCTTATTGTTCTTTGCCTTTCGCTTTCGTCTGGCATTGACCACCAAATATCATTGAATTTGACATTCCTTGCAACATACTGCATCCCTCTGTTAGGTGCAACAGGGTCATCGTCTTCGTGGTCATGTCGGTTGCCTTGTTGCTGCTGTCTTTCCGCTTCCATTTCTTCTTCCATGTCCAAACCAGCTTGCGTGTCGCGAGTATCAAACAAAGCAAAAAAAAATTTTAAATTCACTTGATATTCACAATAAAGCAATGATATCGCACTGAAATCACTTGTCTGAACAAATTAATATTTACCGGTGTAAAATGTAAAACAAAATAATTACAGTATTACAGAACGAAAACAGTCGATATCCTGCAACACGAAAGCTTTGTAATTATAATTTTCCTTATTCAATTGTTTTCAAAACTTTCTAACGCTTTTCCTGAAAGAAAATGATCATCCTTCAGAGTCATTATATTTGCAACTTTGCTAAAACCTCCTAAGTACTTGTATTTTTTTTTAACAATGAAGGGTTGGTTAGAGGACTCTGACTGTAAGAAATATTTGCATTCAAACTCAAAGTAGCGGCGAAAAAATAAAAACAGTCGACGTCTTGTAACACGTAAGTGAAAAAAACCTATCCATACTCGAAGTTTCAAACTTTTTGCAGCTTAACAACTCAAACTATTCAAAAGTCTCTTTGTGAGTACCTAAACATTACAAATTGCGTTATATGAGTATTTAATTGGCAAAAAAAAAATAAAACATATGTTTCAAGTGATTTGAAAAGTGGACTTGGCACTGAGTGCCCAAACCCAGATGGATTGCAGAAGATGTGTTCATAAACTTCACATATGTAATCAGCGTCAATTGTGAATCCATTTTTCTTGGCTGTTGAACACGAGTAGAGAAAAGGTGAGAGTATAAAGTATATACAGAGTCTCTTCCGCGAAATCTGTTGAGCTCTTCTGAAAATAATCAAAATAATTCTGACGATTAGAAAGCTTATTCGACCCCGGCGAAAAAAACATTTATGAACATTCAAGCCTACTGGAAATTTTACTAAAGCAGGCCAGCAAACATTTTGCAGCATTTGTGTATTCATAAATGCAACAAAGCAGAAAGACGGTTGTTCTAAAGCAAATTTTTGACACCCTAGGTTAAACAATTTAAGTGTCACGAAAATGCAAAAACTTAAGCAAATGGCAAACACTAGTGGACAAATTTTAAGCGTGAAGACACTTTAGACTAATTATTAGCATATCCGCTCGGACACAGGAATAATTGGGAACTGTAAGTCACTAGGCTCTAGTTCTCAACGGACTTCTGCGCCAACTAATTTATTTTAGTATAGAAAATAAATTCAACATTTTTCAGTCTTCGATATGCCTTTAAAACAAGACTTTAATTTGGCATTGGTATGCGAACTCATATTTTTGAAAATCAGTTGCTCAAACAAAGGTGTATGAAAGATTTTTGAACGGTGCGTCATTCATGGAAGGTGATGGAAACCGTATTGTTATGAGTATGGATAGTATCAATTCGTTGCGAGATGCCATTACAGTAACCATGGACCCGTGGTCAATTATGCATCGTGTGTTTGTTTGCAACCACGGTCGTGTTACAAAGTTTGATACAATTATAAAGAGGGTGAAGCTTTCACAGAACTGGTTCTTTGAGACCTGAAACTGCGCGAGGAGGTGATCGAACAGTAAGGACTCCAGAAAATATTGAAAAAGTGCGTCAAGCACTTGAAGCCAGGCAGCTAGCGTGAAAATGGTGGGACTGTCACTGTCAACACAGATCGTTTCTTTCAGATGCAGATTTTCCGGAACTGGGAAGACGACGACGAACCAACTTGAATACTGACTTGTTGAACATCAAAAGCAACTACGTTTTATTACTTTTTACGATGCTCCCTCAAAACAAGAGGATATAGACATAAACAAAAAACACATAAACTCAGCGGCCTAAGTGATACCATAACACAAGACATTTGACCACTTCCACGTCCAGTGCTTCAGAGAAGTATGCAGAACTTCTAACAACGCAATGTCTTCAGGAATGTTTTGAAAATGGACAGCATTTGGCTGGTGTGATTTTTCGTTCGTAATTAATACTTTTTTTTGTAGTACCCGTGACATGATCCTTAGTGCGTTAGACTGTCATGCGAAAGGTCTTAGGTTCTGCCTCTTGCGAGGAATTAACAAATTGTCAAAGAGTAATTCTTGTCATGAAAAAGTGCTTTCTCAAATGAGTGCTCAAGAGTTACAGTGTATCTATGTTACACGTTCTTTCACGTAGCCCCACAAATAAAGCCATATTCGCTCGAGTTGTGTGGCATGTGGCACCGGCTTTTTGAAACCACATATTCTCCAAGTCGTATTCTTCAATAGCAGGCAAGCAATAGTCCGTTATCAGATGACCATAACGCTCAAAATTATCGGTGACAGTCGTTCCATCGTCGTTTTCGAAGTAGTAAGGTCCAATCACACCTCCGAACCAAGGAGCGCACCAAACAGTGGCTTTTTGCGGCTTTTCTTTCTCTTTTATTACTTGAGGATTCCCAGAACCCCAAATACGACACCTTTATTTATTAACACACCCACCGAATGAGAAATGTGCTTCGTCGCTGAAGGAAATTTTGTTCGTCCGACATTTTGCAGTCCGACTTCGCCTGTTGTTCAAACACGTATTCGACATATCTACGACGTTATGAATGGTCAGCTGGCTTTAGTTGTTGTGTGAGCTGCACTTTATAGATATAAATGTAGATCCAAATAGAAAATACGCCATAATGTGGCGTAAGACAGTCCTAATATTTTAGAACGACGAGGAATCGACGCATTTAGGTCTTCGACAACACTTTCACTTATACATCAGCGATATTTTCAGTGGTACGAGGCAAACTGTGATGCACAGGCCTTACAATATCTGCAACCAATCCAGCCTCTTCAAATTTCTTCATAATTTCGCCAATTGTTTGCGTAGTTGAACGATTATGTAAACCATAATCTCCTCTTAAAGCACGATATGGGTTGTTCGATAGTTATTCGTAAATGTCAGACTTTTAACTTGAACAAAAATTGGTTTAAAAACTTAATTTGACAGATGTCGAATTCCAGTTTTATACTTTTGAAACCGCAATGGATAATCCGTTATTTTTAAAACCAAGCGAATACATTTTTCAGTGGCACAAATATTTCGTTTTTTGAAAAAAGTCTTGTATTTTAAGTTATGAACAGACCATAACGATCCTTAATGTTTCCGAAGCTTAACATTCTAGAGCTCTACAGGGCAGGAAACTTACAGTGAAAGTGAATCAAAGTTTCTCTTTCATGTTGGTCTCCGCATCAGGTACTGCTGATTGTATTGTGAAGCCCTCCTACTCGTATATCGGCCAGTGTCCGGTACTGAACATATTGCAGTGACCTTGCATAAAAGCTCGGTAGAACTGTTTTTGTATTGGTAAGCCATATCTTCCTGGATAGGACAAGAGGAGCCAATCCCTGCCGGGCCAACTCATCAGCTCGTTCATTTCCATCAATGCCACTTTGACCGGCAACTCAAATAAGAGTGACACGGAAGTGGATGTTCAGGCTTACAGACTTCAGAGACATTAAAGGACTCGGAGTAAATTCCCAATCCAACTGCACACTTTATCTTTAACCCTTAGTAAAGATAGTGGTATGTTAGTCTTTCATCACCATGTCATCCTTCCAATCCTTTCTAGCGGAAAACATGGCTTTAAAATCTTTACTGAGGTTTAAGGCAGGGGTGCACTAGTCGGTGTCTGTCGAATTTATATCTGCAGGAATCAGTTCGTTAGTGTTGCCATGCCCATAGGGTCTGGCAAACCAGTAGTTTGATTCTTTAGGCCTTAGCGCACTGTTCGAAACTAAATAATTAATATGTACATAGATTTACTGGTAAAAAGTGTAGATTAACATTGAAGACATTTTTTTTTTTGAATTCACTAGCACTCAAGGTGTTACCCTTTATATATTTTTTTTTTTATAATTAGCAAACACTAAAAGGGTTTTTTATGCCTTTAATATGCCAAAGACACAGTGTGAGCATTAGGAAAAGAGGGAAGGGTTGGATAGAAGGTGTCGGTGTACATTGGTTTTAAATTTCTGAACATTACAATGACAGGGAAAAATAGAGCGTGGCAAGGCGTTCCACATCCGCGTAGTACGGCTAAAAAAAGAATCTCTGTACTAGTGTACTTCATAGTACGGCCGAAGTAGGGCTCAAGGGTGAACTGATGGGCATTCCTAGAAGCGCGGGTATTACTGTTAAATTGTTTAAGGGGCGGAATGCAACTGGCTATTTCACTAGAGCATAGTCCGTTAAAATAACGGTAAAAAAGGGTGAGGCAAGATGTTCGAGTGATGTAAACGAGTTGATGATGTTAATGTCACCAATCATTTTAAAAGCTCTTTTTTGAATACTGTCCAAGAGGCTTAAATAAATTACTGGAGCACCAGCCCAGAGAAGAGAGTTATATTCAAGTTTCAGACGTATATAGGTTTTGTAGATTGTAGCCAGATCTGACGGAGAAAAAAATTTCTTGCAACTTCTCAAAAAACCTAGACATCTTGCGGCATTTTTGGCAACATCGCGTATGTGATCGCTCCACAAAAGGTGGTTGCTGATGCACATTCCGAGGATGTCAAGATTTTCCGTTTCGTTGATGTAAGTGCCACTCATAGATAGTGGCAAAGAAGATTTATCTCGCTTTAACGATGCAAGACAGCATTGCGTTTTCGAAGCATTAAATTCCACACGATTTTTTATTCCCCATTGTACAATGCTGTGTAGGTCGGAATTTAATGAGCTAATCATATTTTGCCGTTGCAGTTCCACATCCGAAGAGGAGGGTTGTGAGTCTGGAAACGAATATGAAAAGCTAAGAGTGCTATCGTCAGCGAAACAATGTATTGGATTAGAAGTAGCAGACAGGAGATCATTTATAAAAATGAGGAAGAGGGTCGGAGACAAAACGGAGCCCTGGGGCACACCAGCGTTTATTTTATGAGTTTCAGACTTGAATCCATCCAAAAAAACTATAGTATGGGACGGTTCGAAAGAAAATTTCTAATCCAACGAAGAAGAGATTCGTCGATACCGAAAGCACGCATTTTCGATAAGAGAGATTGGTGCCAAACTCTATCAAATGCTTTAAAAATATCAAGTGCAATAATCTTACTTTCTCCAAAACGATGTAAAGATTAGTTCCACTGTTCGGAGAGATGAACCATGAGATCACCAGTGGACCTATTGCTACGAAAGCCATACTGTCGGTCATTAAGAAGCTTTCGTTCTTCAAGATATTTCGTAAGCTGAAAATTAATCAGCGTTTCCATGACCTTACAAAGAAGGGACGTAAGTGCAATTGGACGATAGTTTGAGGGGGAGGAGTACTCGTCTTTTTTAGGGACAGGCTGGACAAATGCAGTTTTCCATCCACTCGGGAAGAGACCTGTAGAATAGGACAGATGGAAAAGCTTACGCAGTGGTTTTGCCAGCGTTAAATAACACCTCTACAGAACAATAGAGGGGATACTATCCAGGCCAGAGGATTTGTGTATGTCAAGGTCTTTCAGTACTCTTGCGACTGCACGAGTGCGAAAGAAGATTCGTCCCATAGAATCATTTGCGCTCTCAAGAACAGGAGGACTCATGTGCATACTATCCGGTAGCGTCGATAGTATGCAGCAAAATGTGCTGCAAGCAAATTGGCTTTATCAATCGAGCGTTGGAACCGAGGATGACGAGGTGTTTTCTACGTTTTTTACAAATGACCAGAAATGTTTACTACCTTTGCCCTAATTTCTGATCATGCAAAAATTTGGTTCGTCGAATATGACCATTACAGGTCTTTCTAGGTTGTTTAAACATATTCGGGTTTTCCTCAGTCGGGTTGGCTTTAAAGCAACGGAAACTTACATCTCTGAACCTAATAACCTCTTTACAGCTCGAATCAAACCATGAGTTCTCTTTGGGTTTGATAAATTTCACCCTATTCGGGATAAAATTTCTCATTCTACAAAGAATTAAATTTGTTACCATATCTGCGCTGGAATCCACTTCACTATCGAGGAAGCATAGTGACCAGTTCAAGTTCCTGAAGAATTCATTGAGACCGTCCCAGTTGTTTTGAACCTTCTTTAGTTCCTCGATGTTGTATTTCTTGTTAAGCTTAGGCCCGTGTACGAACAAAGAATCATCTTCGATTGAAGGCCCCACTTTTTATCCGGTTTAAAAGAAAAAGACTTTTTAGGGAGTGTTAAAGATTAACGAATAAACCTTTTTTGGAATTTCTTCGAACTGAATTTCTTAGGTCCTTTACTCCTAGATTTCTTATTTCTAAAAAAAAAATTGTTAAGATGAAGAAAATTGAAAAAAAAAACTACATATACAGTAGCGAGCAAAAAAAATGCAAACAGTCACACCAAAATCAATTATTATTGCTTTATCTTTCGTAACGGTAAAATTAAGTTGTTCCCTTTTGGATATGTGTACTCATTGTGTAGGCATTCTGTTTATAATAGCAATATGTAATTGGTCTCTCTCTAGTGTTTGCAAATTTACATTTAGTTAGAAAAACATAATTTTACTGAGAGCAAAAAAAATGCAAATGGCAAATATGACTAGGAAGGTAGGTACATAAAATGTATTCTTTGGTTTCAATTAATTAGAATATGCAATTAATAGAAGCAACTATCGATTGGATGCAAAAAAGCAATAATTAACGCTGCTAACAACGGAAGATTGATGCAGGATATCGCTTTGGAGTTTTGTGTTGCAACATCAACAATATCGCGTATTATATCCCGATATCGGGAACAAGGGGACATCAATCGCAAAGTGGGAAATGGGAAGTGGCCGTCCACGCAAAACAACTTCCAGATTAGATCGTGAGATCATAAGGCAGGTTAAAGTCAATCCCTTTAAAACTGCAGTGGAAGTTACTCAGGACATGAATGAACATTTTGATGTCAACGTAGGGGTACACACAGTTAGGCGACGATTAGTGGAGTCAAAACTGTATGCAAGACGACCAGCTAGAAAACCATGCATCAGTTCCATCAATAGGAAGAAACGGCTAGATTTTGCAAAGCGCCATATGCATTGGACAAGTGAGCAATGGACAAGAGTTTTATGGAGTGATGAGAGCAAGTTCAACTTGTTCTCGTCAGATGGCATTAGGTACGTGCGAAGGCCCCCGGGACAAAGGTACAGCCCTAGATATCAAGTTCCGACAATTAAACATGGGGGAGGGTCAGTAATAGTGTGGGGTAAGCAATTTTAAATATTTATGAAATCAAATTTGTAGTTGGGCTTTTTCAAAGGCTCATTTTCTCGTCAAGGCGTGGGTCCGATTTGTCAAGTAAGGGGCCGGATGAATGCGCAAATGTATAAGGGCATTTTGGAAGACCATATGCTTCCACATTTGCGGACGAATATGCCTGAAAACAGCTTATTTCAACACGACAACGACCCAAAACACACCAGCCGTTTGGTAAGAAACTTCTTAGAAGAGAAGAGGGTTCATGTTTTGAACTGGCCAGCACAATCTCCCGACCTCAATCCCATAGAGAATTTATGGGATCATGTAGATCGGGAGATAAGAAAGCGAAATCATTCAAATTGTACCGAGTTGATGGAACAAATAAGGACTGAATGGGAACAAATACCTGCGAGCTTTTTGGTGTCGTTGATTGACTCAATGCCTAAAAGGTTACGCGCCGTTATTGCCAATAAAGGTTTCGCAACAAAATATTAAAATATTTAAGTACAAAATTCCTTCAAATAAGATGAATAAATACGTTATTTTTAAAAATTTCCACGAATTTGCATTTTTTTTGCTTGGCTTAAGATCCAAGTTTAGGAACATTTTTTACAATAACTATTTTCATGGAGTAAGATTGGGTAAAATTCAAATCTGTTAAAAGAAAAAAATTAATTTGAACATTTTATTCTAAATTTCAAAGTATTATAATTTAAAATAACTTAGTTCTTGCTAAAGATTGTACCATACTTTTTCGGTTGCATTTTTTTTGCTCGGTACTGTATAGCCAATACTTTTTGTATCCACTACAGCCACACTACCCAGAAACCCATCGCGACCGCATGTTTGACGAACAATTCAAAATACCTTGAAGCTGTAACCTTTTCTAAACGAAAGTTATTTTTGTATAAATTATGCATAAAACCTGTCAAATAATTTATGTATAACAATTTTCAAAATACATCCACTTCGTGAGAATGAACATTTCGCAACCCACCTACCGCAAGTCACATCACAGTTGTTTTTGTGTGATTGCAACTTTTTTGTGAAATTTTAATTGGACCATAAATTGACTCAAGGGTTGAGTAGTATAAAAAGACAAACCTTTTTTCGGCTTCCGCATATTTTTTATTTTGCTCTCATCACGCCTAATCATTCTCTACTCAATCATCATTCAACAAAAATCTGCCTTAATAATCACAAAAGTATGCGAGTTAACAAAATAAAAAACTTTCTTTTTTTCATGACAATTAATTATATGGTTTTGCTGATGATGTCCCTGTAGCAGTCTGTTAACCCTTTTCAGCCTTTTCAGGCGGTTTCAACAACAGGCTGTTTTTTTTGTTTGTTGTTGGTAATGGTAACGAATTTAAAGTTACATTTATTTTGAGCGAATCACATCAATCCCGCATTCAAAAATCGTGATGTTTTTTATCATCCTAGGAGGACAGCACCAACGATGGCGGCGACGGTCGGTGGTGGCGCGTTCCAAAAAACTCCAAACTTATCAAAGAGAATTTACATTCATTTATCTCATAATCGTGCTGTTCATACTAATGGGTTTTTTAGGCTTTGCTTTTTTGTGTGTGTTATTTTAAGCAAAATATCCGCCATTAGACGCGGTTGCCAATTTAAACTTTTATATTTAAGTCAAGAAAAAAAAACGAAACAAAACCAATGAAGTACAACCCCCTAAGGGTTGACTGTTGACTGTGCCGCGTTGTCGAACGTTCGTCGTCGTTGTCGTTAAGGGTTGAGCATTTGAACTAGGAAACAAGGAAAGCCACAGAACGAGTAATAAGTTTTACGAGAATGGAAAATTAATTTCGCTGTGTTAGAAATATGAAGGAGAGAGAAGAGGGTGAGGGGTAAACTGGATATCCTAAGAGTTACCATTTCTCAAAGGAGTAGGAGTATGCATCAACTCGTCGCGATAAGTGGAATCTCAGCAAAGTTTGCCCAATCCTCAAGAAAGGAGACCCTCTGAGCTGCGCTAACTATAGAGGCATCACTGTTCTGGACATCCCCTTTAACATCCTTTTTGCAGGTATTATGGGAGCGGCTCAAGCCGTTCACGGACAACCTTAGGTCCATATTTTGTATAGAGGCATCACTGTTCTGGACATCCCCTTTAACATCCTTTTTGCAGGTATTATGGGAGCGGCTCAAGCCGTTCACGGACAACCTTAGGTCCATATCAATATAGCTTCAAACCAGGAAAGTCCATTATTGACCATATATCTTCATCACGGCAGGTTCAGGATAAGAAAAAAGGAACTTTAAAAACCGCTACTCTGTATCGGTTTAAAGACCGAGCACCTATAAAGAAGAACCTTACAGTGCAAACGCTAGTTTTGGCATTCCTATCAAACTTGTCCGTTTGTGACGATGGAGAATTCGCGCTAATCTATCAAGATCGAATAGGATTCCACCTTTGCGTTTTGATGTCAAAAAAGGTTTCAGACAAGGCGACGCCATGTTAAGCGACTTCTTCAACGTCCTTCTGGAAAAAAATTATGCAAAATTCAATCGGCAACACTAGGGGCACAATATTCCGAAAGAGTCCTAAGAGTACTCAACACACATAAATCCACTGGGCCGGATGGTATTCCAGTATTGTTTTGAAGAGGTGCTCTTGTACGCTTGCAAAACCACTGCGTAAGCTTTTTCATGTGTCCTACCATTCAGGTCTCGTTATTAACGGTTCGAAAATAGCATTTGTCCAGCCCATTTCCAAAAAAGACGAATCCTTCTCACCCTCCAATTTTGCTACCGACTGCACCTGCTTCCTTTCTTCACAAGGTCATAGAAACGCTGATTAGTTATCAGCCCAAGATATGTCTCAAAGACCTGAAGCTTTTTTATGACTGACAATACGGCTTTCCCAGAAATACTTCCACTTGTAATCTAATGGTTCATCTCACCGAACAGTAGAGCAAATCTTTACATCGTTTGGGAGAAGGTAAGATTATTGCAATTGATATTTCAAAGCACTTGATAGGGTTTAACATTAGGCTCTCTTTTATCGAAAGTGCTTGGTTTCGGTTTTCGTGAATTCCTCCTTCATTGGATTATTAATAACCTTATGGATCGTTCAATGCAAGAAGTATTTGGTGTGTTCAAGATTGAAAATCACAAAATAAATACTGGTGTCCCCCAGGGCTCTGTTTTATCTCCAACACTCTTTCTCATTTATATTAATGATCTCCTCTTTGCAACTTCTAATCCAATACATTTTTTCGCTGCCTCTCCTTTTCTTCGGATGTGGAACTGCAACGACAAAATATGATATCTGGGAACTGCCCAACGAAAAATAAAACCAACAGAGATTCTTAACCAAAATCAACTTCGAAGACACATGTTTTGTATACTGCTTTTTCGGCTAACGCAGGAAACGATGATTGGTTTATTGACTCAGGGTCATTGGCTCATGTCTATGAAGCGTGACTATATCACAGATGAAAGAGATAGTATATGCCAACAACACTTAGCCCGCCTATTGAAGGGATAGTTAATTTAAACCTACCAGCTGAAAAATGTGCTGTACATTCCCAACTTGTGTGTTAATTAATTGTCAGTAAGCCTGATGGTTAACGATTTTCAGTAGTGATAAACAGCTAGTTTCCACCGCCTTGCATGAGGGTGATATGTTCAAGTTGAATCGATCAAATATTTACGTGAAATATATAAACGTCAAAGGAGCAAAAGCAGAGATAGTGAGTTGTGTCATCGTCGCATGGGCCACCTTTACTTCGATAGTTTGGTAAATTGCGTTTCTGGGATTACTTTTTAGCAAAGTAGCTCATGTTAAACTATTTTATACCGCTGCGCTGGTGAAGGTCATGTTTCGATTTTGCGACGCCGATTGGGATAGTGATACAGATGAGAGACGATCTGTTACCGGTTATACTGGGCAGGTCCAGACAACATATGGGACTTAATTTGCAGTCAATTTCATTCTTTGAACGTAAATATTGACAAAGGCAACTTGTTAGTTTTCCAAGTGTCATGAATTTCAATTTCAGAACTTTACTTCTCAAACATTTACCTTATGTTTAGAGTTCGATAAGTATCAAAAAATGTATTGTCTACAAAACACTCCTTTTAGGCAATCATACAAGTCCATCACGATTTGTATTTCTTTTTGTAAAGAAATATTGCTTATATCTTGTCAAACTGACAAGAAACCTTTTTACAAAAAATATAAATTGGAGTTGTGCAGAAAATAAATAAATCATAGCGTAATACATTTCAGGTTTCAGTTGCATGAAAAAACACGATCAACTGTCATTTTGACGTTAAGTAGACTTGACTTGATAGCTAGGGATATTTTTCTTGACTAACTTTCCAGTCAACTTTTCAATAAAGTTGCTTAATTTAGAATTGGAAGGCAATTTTTTGGCAGCTGGTGAATTTGATACCAGAAACTTGCCTTAACGTAAAGTCCCTTATGGCGCATGAACCTGCCCACTTTCTTGCTTCATAATTGTGTATTCTTATGGAATTCGAAGAAACAGCCAACAGGCACAATCTCGACATTAGAAGCAGATTAAATGGTACTAACTGACAGCGACTCTAGAAGCAACCTGGTTGATAGGCTTACAGAGAGAGCTCATTCCAAATTCACCAGATTCAACTATCATTCGTTGTGATATCAAAGGTGCTATAAGCTTGGCTCTAACCAGCACATATCATGGAAGAACCAAACAAAAAGCTGTTAAACACCACTTTATACCAGAAAAAAAATTATTCTGAAAATCGTCAGCACTGAAAAAATGACAGCTGATTTGTTGACTAAGGCTTCTTTGGCTTTGGTTCAGCTATGGCCAAAATAATAGCAACCCTCTCTAATATTTGCTAATATTGTGTGTAGTACTTAGAGTAGGCAAATATTAAAAAATAATAGTATTGTATATATATTTTATATAAAAAAAATCCAAACTAAAAGGTGTGCAAAGTTTCGTAGTCCATTTACTTTAGGCTTCCCAACAAGTTGGTAAGAATAACACTTAATTAATTTAACAAAAAACAACACACTTTAATAAGCAATGAATTTTTTTGTATTTATTAGCAATGAATATTTAATATTTAGTTGAAAACCCTTTATTTTTCAAAACTGCATCCATTCGATTTGGCATAGTCTACCAACTTCTTGCACTTTTCTTGTGGAATCGAATACCACACTTCTTGGACAATTCTCCATAGATCCGCTTTGTTGGTAGGTTAACGCTTACTAACCTTAATCTTCAGTTAATTCCAGGGGTTCTCAATAGGATTTAGATCCGGTTATTAAGAAGGCCACTTTATTACGTCCAATTTGTTTCGTTGACACCAGAGCTTTGTTGATTTTGCCGTATGCTTAGTGTGGTTGTCTTGCTGGAAACGCCATTTAATTAGTAAATTTTCGTCAGCCCACGGAAGCTTGTTAATGTTGCGCCCCACCAAGAAAAACATGAATGCCAGCATCCTGTAGTATACAATGAACAGTTCTAGAACTAACTAACGTTCGTATTTCTCGCTGCTAATCTTTTGATGCTTTTCGTGCTTTTCTCGCCAATGTAGCTTTGTCTCTTGCAATTATTTTAGTCGGACGCCTTTTGGCTTCTTCAACATTTTTGAAGCTTAAAGCATTCCACACCATTCTGGCAGAGCGCCCAATGACTTTTGCTATCTCTCTCATGGATCCATCGATGTTATGCAGAGCTAAAACGGCTTATCGTTGGTCTTCAGTGCAGTGCTTCGCTCTTCCCACTTTTATATCAAATCAAATGGGGTGGCGCAACAGTCCGTTGTGAACCAGGGCCTAGTGACTTACAACTCTCAACCATTCCTGTGTGCGAGCGCTGTTGTCAGGAATGGAAGGGACCTACAATTTTAGGCCGAATCCGAACGGCTAGTTTGAGAAAGCACTTTTTCATGACAAGAATTACTCTTGAAGGATTTGTCAATTCCTCGCAAGAGGCAGTACCCGCGAAAATTATTTTTTTTAAATTAAGGTGGCACAGGCAGGGATTGAACCCAAGACCCCTTGCATGACAGTCCAACGCACTAACCATCATGCCACGGGTACTACTTTTATATGCCATATTTAAAAAATGAGCCTTAAATTTCAAAATTATTCTCAGATCACCAAAATTTTTACTTTAATAATAACAATTTTGTTTTGACTTTTATCTAAATGGTTCTATTTATTTGGCCAGCAAATTTTGTAGTTGCTATTTACTGAGTGCATAATATTACAAATAACTTTTTGTTTTGTACAAGATCAAACGTTGAATAGATTGGTAATATAATAACCGTTACGATTACACAGCTATTTGTTCACATGTTCACCTAACTAAAGTGCAAGATACAGTAGAATCAAAATAAAAGATTCTTTCAAAAGTCTGTCCAATTACTTGCACATGCTGATGACATTGACATAATCAAGATCTCAGGGTGATGTCAATGGGGCTTTTGTGAGTATTTAGGCAGAGGCATCAAAAATGAGTTTAACGGTTAATGAGGGCAAAACAATGTACATGCTGTAGTCAAGCAAGGACATACAACACCGACGCGACGTCTTGGTCAAAACGTCACCATCGACAGATGTTACTTTGAGGTAGTCAAGGACTTCGTCTACCTAGGCTTCGCTGTAAATGCCAGAAAACAACACCAGCGCTGAGATCAAACGAAGAATAACTCTTGCTAACCGCTGTTTCTTTGGACTAAGAAAGCAATTGAGTGGTAAAATCCTCTCTCGAGGGACCAAAGTATTGCTATATAAGACCCTTATCTTATGCAGAAGCATGGGCTATGACAAAAGCGGATGAAAGCACCTTTGATCGGTTCGAGAGAAAAGTTCTTCGTGTGATCTACGGTCGCGTATGCATCAAAGGGGAGTGGAGGAGAAGATGGAACGACGAGCTGTACGGGCTGTACAGCGACGTAGACTTAGCCAGAAGGGTAAAAGTCCAACGACTAAGATGGCTGGGTCACGTAGAGCACATGGAAACCAATGCTTCGGCCGGGAAAGTCATCGAATCCACACGGTCTTCGAATCAGCGCAGTATAGGACCTCACCCAACTTGGAGCGCGAAACTGGAGACATCTAGCTAGGGACCGAGCTAGATGGAGACGTTTGTTGGGTGAGGCCCTAGTGCACACAGGACTGTAGCGCCACCTTAAGTAAGTAAGAAAGATGTCTGTGCGTGCATGTGTACGTACGTTAGTACGTCCACACGTCTGTACGTCCGTACGTCTGTACGTCCGTACGTCCGTACGTCGGTACGTTAGCCACGTTTTTTACGTCGTCCATAGCTCAAGAACCAAAAGAGTTTTCGACTTCAAATAAATTTTGTTATACAGGGCCCTTATTATGAAATACGAAACGAACGGCAGAAAAAACGAAACCCAGAAAAACGAAACTCATGGTGTAGAACGATTATGAAAAACGAAAATGGAATCAAGAAAATGTTGCCAACCAAAAATGAAAAATGGTATTTTTTTAGGTGTAACTTCACACCTATTTACAAATGTCAAAATGTGAATGTTGGAAAAGTTTTATTAGTTTAAATTTAATTTGCATTCAGTTCGGTAAAATGTTTTTTCATTGCGATTATCCGACCCAATAAGCCTTTCAAGTTCCACTTAAGTAAATGAAAATCCTTTTGTTCATGCTGTATTTAAGTAAATTCCTAAAATGTTTTCATGGTTCAAGCAACTTTTTCGTCTGAACAAGGAAGCGTTTAAATATGTATTGGATGAGATTGATATACACCTTCCAAGTTTTAATTCTACAAATATACCAAATGTATTGCAATTAGCTGCAAAACTTCGGTTTCCGGCAGAGGGTTGATATCAAAGAGGAACCGGACAGTATTTCCTTGTTAGTATGGCGCAACCAACTTTATCGGTCACTATAGCAAAAATACGAGTGCTTGAAGGCACTCGTAAATAAAAATACGAGTATCGCTTTTTCCGATTATCGTTTCTCGTAATAGCAATTTTACAAATACGCGCTTATGCAATCGTTTTTCGTAATCGCAATTTCACAAATACTCCGTATTAAAAACGATCATCGTTTTTCATAATAACGAGAACGAGAAATAACGTTTTTAACGTCTGGTAAACTTTTGATAAAAATCGAATCGACAGTTTTTTTTATAAAAATAAAAACCTAAAAAAGCATTTCTAAAAGTTCTAAAAATTGCTTTTCGACTCAAATTTCTTTTCAAAAATTAAAAATATTGCTTTTCGACATTCAGTGAATTTTTGATACAAATCTACAAAAAACAGTACAAACATTTGGTAAAAGAAATGTTCGGTTCCCGATATCACGTGAACAATAAAAGGTTTTGACTTCAAATTAATTTCTTTCATCCAACCTTTGTTTAAATAAAAAATAAAAACTTTTAAGAAATGCTACTAAAATTGGTAAAAATTGGTTAACGACTAAAAAATCTGGTTAACAAAAATAGATTTTGAAATCAAATTATTTCATCATATGCAAAATATTGTTATTAATCTTAGATTTTTTGAGAATAATCCAATTGAAAACTTTCTTAACAAAACACGAAAACCTACAAACCTTATAAGCAAGACATATCGACTAAAAGGATGGGAACTTAGGAGTGTGGGTCGGATACCAGTCTCTTTTTTAACTATAGAATTAGACTTTCGTTAGCTTATCATTTTGTTTATTTGTTTGCTTTATTTTGTTTTGTCACTCTTTTCTGAATCTTCAAACTATTGAAGCTTTTATTCTTTTGTTTAAATATATAGCAACTTTTTAACAATAATCCTTAAGGATAAATAGTAACAGTAAGAAATAATATACATAATAATAATAGATTGACTTTTAAATTTATAAAATTAGCTTTGATATTGCTTCGCAAGTCATATTTGCGGCTTTAAACAAAACGCCTACACATAACAATTGTTCCTGATGCATTATCCCTTCACCTAAAAAAATACACTTTAAAAATTCCTAAGACATAACCTCATCCATTTTTCAATATTTTTAAACTTTCAGATTTTCCCACTTATCACAAACAAAATGGAGAAGACAAAAAACTCACCTGTTCTCCATCGTAGCATAAAATTTCTTCTTTGGACATCATCTCTAAACAAGCGGCAAAAGTTTTATTCCTGACGTTTTTCATCTTCAAATTCGTATTCCATTTCCGCGAGAGGAAAGCATTGAGTTCCGACTTCAATCGTAGTTCTCCATAAAAATGCAACAGCATCTTCCAGTGCGTCCGAACAAAGACAAATCTTTGTCTTCTCTTCTTTTCTAATTTTTTTTTTTCGCTTTCATTTCAAAGAAAACCAAACACCTCAATTCGCCACAAAAGTCTTTGTATAGCCCAATAAGTCGACTGAAACCATCACCATCACTATCATTATCATAATCATCATCATCAGCACCCTTCCTTAGCAATAAGGAAATGCCATAAACTGAATTGTCCCCTAGTATTTCATCACGTTCAACAAAAGAAGACAAGCAAAAACGATGACGCCGACGCGTGCGACGACGAAAGAAAATGTAGATAAAAAGAGAAAACAGAGAAACACACTTTTTTTCTTGGAATGGATTTATCTCCTATATATTTTTTTATTCATTACAGATATCTCATGAGATGATAAATTAAAAAATCTTATTGTGACGTTAAAAAATAAGACAATCACAAAGAAAACCCAAATACAAAAAGTACACAAAAGAAGGCTTTCCTTTCCTAAAAAGGAAGCGCCTCGGATGGGAGAGTGGGGATGAGAAGATCACATTGGTTTGTAAGTACCGTGTGATCTGGAATACCTTAAAATAAAATAATAAGAAAAGAAAAACACAAATGAACTAAAATGGGACAAGCCTTTGGGGGGGATTGTTGTTTTTTTGGAGCATAACTTATAAAATATGGTAAAATATTTAATTCGTGCCGGCAAAACTGGTCGAAGGTTGTCCAGGTACCGAAAACTGTGGTCGGAAAGTTCCAAAGTTAGCGGCGGGGCTGCCGGTGAATGCTGGCAGAGCAGCACCTTGGAATCCAGCAGGAAATTGTGTCATCAATTGAGCTGAAAATAAATCAATTCAAATTAGTTAAATTTTATAAAAGAAAAACAACAGAAGATAAATTACCAGAATTGGGTACATTTCCAGCAGTGGCAGCCAATCTGGACAGAATTGATCTCTCCGACATCTGCAGACGCTGTGCAACCGGGGGAATGCGGGCCAGGGTGGCTGGCAAACGCGAGACATCGCTCTTCATGTCCGACAGAAGTTCCTCCAATTGATTCAATACTTTGTGAAGTACTGCATTGGCCGGCTTGTTGCCTGCCAGCGATTCCTTGCTCAGATGTTGGTGAGACTCTGCCAAGCATTCAACCTCTGCAAAGCGGGCATTCAAGGACATAGCTGGATGGCTGGGGTCTTGGCTAAGATTCAAGAAGGCAGCCCTTCGCAATTGCTCCTCAATGACCAAAGCCTGTTCGAGCAATTTGAACCGACGAGCCAAGAACTTGTTTTTGATTTCCAAAAAGTTACCCTTGCCAACGTCCATTTTGAAGGGTTCATTGATTATTGCAAAACGAATATCATTTTGAATATCCTGCCAGCGACCGTAGCCGTGAGTCACGATGCCAGCCAACAGCCAATAATCGTGACGGCGGTGCCAGATTTCGTATTCCCTGCCGGGAACGGCGGCCTTTTCTTCATTCAGCCAGAGTGTGTGGAGTTCTGTGAAGCCTCCATCGGCGATGTTGAACATGAACTTGCGTTTCAAAACCTCCAAGCTCTCTTCGATCTTTGTTGTGTCTTGGCGCTTGTTCTCCATTGGTTTTGGCTTCTCCACTTCTCCGTCATCCTTTATGATGAGCACGTCGTCGTCATCGTCCTCGGTTACAGCCTTTGCCTCTTCCTTCTCGTCTTCCTTCTTTACCGAGGCCGAATCTGCCTCAGAGTTGTCTTTGTCTTTGCCTTCAGACTTCACAGATTGGACATCATCATCTCCTGCGGCCGCGCCAGCGACCGAGTCTTTTTTCACGGCGGGCTTTTCATCTTTTTCACCGCCCTCTGATGTGCTCTCACCACGAGGTTTATCGTCACCAGACGCGGCAGACTTGTCATCGCCCTTTTCTGAGTTCGGAGCTGGACTGGGCGCGGCACTGGTCGCTGGAGTCGCACTAGTACTGGGTGTGGCGCTCTTATCGCCGCTCATGACCTCGGCAGTCATGTGGGGTTGGTATCTAACAGGCTCGCACGGCTTCAGAATCAACTCTGGCATGCTGTAGTAGCCATTTATGTGTTCGAACTCTTGTACCTTCTTCCGAATCAGGGACATAACCCCGATGCGTGTCAAAACATGCTGCCGACTAAGTCCTTCACGAGGAACTCCATCAGCGAATGCCTCGGCATTGTCAGCTCCAGGCTCGCACAAATGACGCATGAATAGCGACACATAAGCCTTGAAGTTTCGTTCGGACTTGCCTCGCAAATCTCTGACCAACCACTGCGAGTTGAATGCGTCCTGAGGAGGCATTCCATATCGCATAATCGCGTTTAAGAAACTCTTTCGCTGGCGTGCATTGAAGCCCAGAACTTCAATGTTTCCACCAACACGAGCGAGGAGCGGTGGCAATGGACGATCATCTCTGCGTTCGGGTCGCCTCTTGGCTTTTCTGGATGTGTCACCATTGTCGGCACGTTCGTCAAAGTCGTCGTCTTCGCGGTCTTCATCGGAGGCACCCGAGTAGTCCGAGTTGAAGTCAGATGCGTTGTCTTGCCAGTTGCTATCGTCTCTCGGTTCAGCTGCCACAACCCCTCCGTCTGTGTAATTAACCTAAAAACAGTTTTGTTTAATAATTTTCGTTCAAAATGTTTCACTTTCTTTCTTACCTGTTTCCTGACACGCTTTCCTTTTCCAAGAGTCCGGCTTACGTCCTCTTGATGCTGTTCGTAGTGATGTCTTAGCAACTTCACCCAGTAAGCGGGATCAGAATTTTCTGCCTCCTGTTTGATAATCTCTGTTTCTTCTTCTACGTTCTCTTCCTTTGTGGCGTAAGATGCCACCTTGAACGAAGACAAGTACTCATTGGCCCAACTCTCCTTTTCTTCGATGCCCCGATTCGAACGATCCAGAAGTTCGGCAACAGCTTTGTCATCGTAGTGGATGGCTTCTTCTTCCTTTCCATCTTCCTTGAACAATTCTTCTGTTCCGAAACGCAGAATATCATCAAGTTCTTGTTTGGTAAAGTTGGCTCCCTTTCCGCCCATTCCTGGACGCACAACCAAGTGAGTCAACATCATTTTGCGCTTCGCCACCTGGGTGACGCGCTCCTCGACCGAATTTCTGGTCACAAAACGATATATCATCACTTTGTTAGCCTGTCCAATACGATGGGCACGCGAGAAAGCTTGGATGTCATTGTGGGGATTCCAATCGGAGTCATAGATAATAACTGTGTCTGCAGTGGCCAAATTGATACCCAAGCCACCAGCACGTGTACTCAGCAAGAATACAAACTGTGCGGCACCGGGAGCGTTGAATCGATCGATAGCTTCCTGACGGAGACTTCCTGTGATACCACCATCAATTCTCTCGTACTTGTAGCCCTCGCCTTCGAGGAAGTCCTCTAAAATGTCCAACATCTTGGTCATCTGCGAGAAAATCAGTACACGATGTCCTTGATCCTTGAGTAATTTTAACATCTTTGAAAGAAGGACAAGCTTTCCAGCTGCCTTTGTCATCGAAGCCAATTCATAGCCACCTCCTGGGGCTAGTTGAGCTTCCTCTGCCGCAGATGGGAACAGATATGGATGGTTGCAACATTTCTTCAAGTCCATCATCACGTTTATGAGAGAACAAGAGTTACCGCCACTTTTAGAGTTCAAAGCTTCGTAGTTCTTGGTGAGAATGAATTTGTAGTACTTCTTCTGCAGAGGCGACAGTTCTACACGCACAATAAACTCTGATTTTGAGGGCATGTTCTTCAATACGTCTGACTTGAGACGACGCAACATGTGAGGCCCAAGCATTTCGTGTAATCGTTTTACCTAGAGAGGGAACAAATTGGAACTTTAGAACCTGATTCAAGGAGTTAAACGAGATTTTCTTACCTGTTCTTCCTTGGCGACATCTGCAAATTCGTTTTGGAAAGCATTCAAATCACTGAACTTACGCCGGGACAAGAAATTCAGCAAATGGAACAACTCCTCAAGATTGTTCTGCAAGGGGGTACCAGTGAGCAGCAATTTATAAGCAATGTTGTAGCTGTTCAAGATGCGGAAGAATTTACTCTGGTTGCTCTTCAAACGATGAGCCTCATCCACAACGAGGACAGACCAATCGATGGATCCCAAACAAGTCGCATCCATAGATACCAATTCGTAGCTAGTCAGGAGGACATTGAATTTGAAGGAAGTCGTGCGAAGTCGAGATGGCTTCGAACCGCGAACAGCTCCTTCTTCGAATGTCAGCTCGTTTTCTCGAATCACAGCTCGCGAGTCCTTGTCACCCACGTAAGTGATGCAGTAGAAATCTGGTGCCCACAACTCGAATTCTCGCTCCCAATTGATCACGGTCGACAGGGGCACCGCAACAATAAATGGACCCTTGCAATGGCCTTCCTTGTAGAGCGAGTACAAGAATGTCACAGTCTGGATGGTCTTTCCGAGACCCATTTCATCGGCAAGGATGGTGTCGATGCCCTGACCCCAGGAGTACCTCAACCAGTTAATACCATCGATCTGGTAAGGATGAAGCTGCATGCCAGTTTCATCCAAGAACGGTGGCTGACCCTCGTATTTCTTCTTCAAATCAGTTGTTGGCTTCTCTGGAGGCGGTGTGTACCGTTTGATGGCACGCTCATCTTCATCGAGTTCCTTGGCCTTGCTCTTGCGACCCTTCTTGCCTTTTTTAGCACTACTTCGTACCGCATCCGAGTTACAGGCAGCCCTCAAATCCATGTAGAATTCTATGGCAGTCTTCAAGCCAGGAATATCGTCGCCTTCGTCTTCCCAGGTGCACTTGTCGTAGGGCAAATCGCGCCACTTCACCAAATACAAAATCGAACCGTCCCTTGCAGTGCGGTGGTTAATCACTCTGTGAACTATGAGCCATTCTGGCTTCACTCCATAGCGATAGTATCGCTCCTCAAAGTCAATCTCAGAATTTTCTTCATCCTTGCCATGGGTCTTGGCCTTGTGGCGTTGAATCCTCTGGAAACGGCTGTCAGCCTCGTCGAGAGCTTCCTCAAACTTGGGCGGCTCTTCCATGTCGTATTTACGCATGTAGGAGCGCAACATGAAGGGATGGTGAACATCCATCTGAACCTCGCTCACCCATTCACAGTGCCAATAGGACTGGTTGTGCCACTTGACAAAGTACTCGCGGACGCGTGGTTGTTGCTTCTTTGATGTGGAGGGCTCGTTCTTTGGCTCCATCCAACGCCAAGTGAGAATCTTCTCGGCCTTGCCGCTAAGTGCAGGACATCCGCAACGGGGGCATTTCCAGTCCCCATCGGGAATTGTATCCAATGGGGGATTCAAGCAGAATGTGTGATAGGCCGATGGACAGGAATCACAGCAAAGCAACTCTCCGCCGTCCTTGCAAACTCGACAGAACTCCTGATGTTCATCGTCCTCTTGTTCCTCTACCGGACCGTCAGCTTCACAATGTGGACACGACCACTTGCCTTCGGGGGCTTCATCCAACTCCGGTTCCAAACAAACCAAATGATACGCTCTTGGACATGTATCGCAAAGTATAATCTCTCCGCCCTGTTGACAAACCTCGCAGTAATCCTGGTGCTCGTGATCGCCATCATCACCGTCTGGGAATCGACTGGTCTTGTGCATTTTCTTCTTCTTCTTGAACTTGTTGCCGAACTTGGTCTTGGCTTTTTTCTTCACCACCGGCTGTGGTTCTTCTTCCGGTTCCTCTTCGTCATTCTCGTCGAAATTCTCATCCTTACTCGTGTCGGACTTTTGAAGCATCTTCTCAAATTCCAAATCAGAGTCACGCTCAGACACTCCACTCGCGTCTGGGTCATCATCTGAGCTTTGGTGCTTGCGTTTGCCGAATTTAATCTTCAGAGTGGGTACTTTTCCTGATTTACGTCCCTTTTTGCTAGCATTTCGACCACGCTTGCGCCGAGAACGCTGTTCTTGCTCTTGCTCTTCTTCCTCCTCTTCCTCTTCTTCTTCAAAAATGTCATCAGGCTAAAATTTATGCAGAAAATTAAGTTAGTCTTGAAATACTCATTTTGATGGCAATTAAACGAACCTTTTCATTGCGTGACGATCGAGATGAACGTGGTTCCTCCTCGTCTCGGCCAGTTTCATTCTGTATGTTGGGATTGACTTCACAGAAATCCCTCCATTTGGCTGCTACCAACATCATAAGCTTGGGAGCAGGGACCTTGGCGTTCTCCTTCTGCAGAATTGGACGCACATGCTGCTGGAATAGTTTGTAAGAAGTCAAAGTCTGCATGTCACTGTCAGTGTATTCTATCTCAACGTCAGTCACATTAAATGCCGTACAAACGTCCTCCACTGATGGCATTCCTAAAAAACATCGAGAATAAATGTTTGAATAAATAGGACCACAGATTTAAGAAGCAAGTGATTTCGCGATAAGCTTTCAAAAGGTGGATCCATCGCGGTTTTTATTTATTTTTTTTTTGAGGAACAATGAGGACAATGAGTTTTTGTTGTTATCTATCGCTACTCTACCTGAAGAGGATGATGCTTCTTTTTCCTTGGCGGCTGCCTTCTCAGCATCCTTGCGCTTGCGTCCACGCTTAGTTGTTGGATATTCAACTTCTTCCTCGTGCTGGAAATCACTCTCCTCCTCGCTTTCGTTCTTCTTGCGCTTCTTCTTCTTGCGACCTTTTTCTTTTTCGTTCTTAGTTTTACGCTTTTTACCTTTTTTCTTCTTACGATTATCTTCAGGGTCGTAGTCATCATCTTCCTCCTGTTTATTGTTGTTGTATATCAGCAAGACCATGGACAATAAATTGTAAACAAATTAACACAACATAAATCGCGATGAAAATAAAATTTCAAAATAAAAAACAAAAAACAAAAAGATAAAAACAAAAAGTGAAAGTCAGAGAGATGAATGAATGTGCGTCATTTTATGTATTCAAATACTTTTAATGTTGTTATTGATATTTAATTAGCAGTCTAGGAACATACAAACCCCTACCTCCCTACCTATCTACAATCTACATAGCTAGCTCGATAGCTACAGGTGTTAATGGGAAAGTGGCAGATAACTTATAAATGTTTTATTCTTTTTTCATGCTTCAAAGCCACCTTCAGTTATGAAAAAAGGGTTCCTAAATAACAGAAAAAAAGCGAAAAGGTTCGAATGTAAGAGTACAAAAAAATAAAATAATAAGAACGCTAAATATTTGTTGTTTGTTTTTTGTTTTGAAGCTAATTACGTCATTAGGCCTTGAGCGATTAAACTCAATTTAACTAAAAATAGCAACTTGTTTATTGTTTTGCTGTTTATTTGAAATTTTAGGGCAAATTATTTGTTACCTTTCTATCGCTTCTGAGGAATTTATTTGTTTGTAGGAAGAAACCATTTTGTTCATAATATAGACGTATACGTTGGGTACGTATACAAAAGTGAGACATTAACAAGGTCATTTGGATAGAAGTTACTGTTTTTAGGAGTTTCTTCTGCTTTGTGACTTTGAACCTAGTTAGAAATGAAGTTACTAATGATAAGTAATCACAACTTCTTTTAATAAAATAAACCAAATGTTTACGTACATTTATTTATTGATATTTAACTTAGGAAAATAGTTTTCTGGTAGGCATGAAATTCAATCTCACGATTTTCACTATGGTGTGTTGGGAGAGGGTGGGGAATGTTTATGTGCTCCCGGTGATCCTTTGCAAAGTAAGACAACCAAAAAAATAGAGATGTCGACGTGTGGCACGCTCAAAACTCTGCAGAAGTCATGGCTGTCGACGGCCTTTAAAGAGGAGAAGTTGAGAGTGACACATTCAACAACAACAAAAAAATAAATCCTGTACGAGCAATTGAGCCAGTAAGGTCGAGGAGTTGCTTCCTGGATGCCTCATGAACTTCTCTGACTGTGAAGATGAGGTTGTGGGAATCTGCGAGAGAGTGTGATGTTATGAGATGAGATGAGTCTTCTCCTGGGAGATAACAATCAATCCTACAGTGTAGTCGCAAATGTTACCAAGTTCGAATGACCTACAAGAACAAGACCATGAAATAGAAGAAGTTACAGCGATTCAGCAGTCAAAACAATGTCAGTTGCCAAAATGACCTCGACTTCAAAGGGAAATGTTCAAAAGAAAGCCGAAAAAAGTCTACGAGGATGAGACAGGTCGAGCCTATACCTGGCTATCTACCATAACCGAAGATCGGGGCCAAGAACAAAATGGTTCATCAACAAAAGTAGAATAAAGAATGTTATTCGAATCCAGATTCGAGACGGACCAAGAATGCTAGGAGAGCTGTGCAAAGCTACACAAAACAAGATTCGTATGAATGCCTCGTCTTCCCAAACCTCAAGAACTACCAAACCAACAGGTTATTCGGATCAAGAAACCAATGCACCCAGGGGTCGATTATGATGGTTCGAGAGGTCATGTAAAGATAAATAGGCATAATGACTCTACCTCCCCCCTTCCCTCCAGCAATGGGAAGAGTCAGAAAATTAACAGGAGCTCTTAAGTTAATGAAGTCGTTTATATGTTTTCTTTGAAGAAAAGCTTCAATTACACTTTACCAATTATACCACCTTTAAAGTCTTATCGGTTTTATTCTCCTGTAGGCGTAATGCTTTCATAAATTGTTATGCATGATTCACATATAATTATTTGTTGAATTAGTTTCGATTAGAATTTAGAAAGAAAATGGTTGGTATCTCAAACACAATAAGTTTCAGCGATTCAGCGGACAAAACAATGTCAGGTACCAAAATGACCTCGACTTCAAAAGGGACTGTTCTAAAGAAAGACAGAAAAAGTCTGAGAGGATGAGACAGACAGACTACCATAACCGAAGATCGGAGCCAAAAACATGGGCCAAGAACACAATGGTTCATGCAAAAAAGACGAATAAAGGATGTTATTCGAATCCAGATGCTAGAAGAGCTGTGCGAAGTTATAGCAAAACGAGATTCTTTAGAATGCCTCGTCTTCTTCCCAAATCACAAGAACCACCAACCCAACAGGTAATGCGGATCAAGGAAACAATTCACCCAATGGTCGATTATGATGGTTCGAGCGGTCATGGAAAGATAAATAAGCATAATGACTCTACCTCCCCCTCTCTCTCCAGCAATGGGCACACGCTAGCTAATTTGATAAAAGACAACAAAATAAATCAGACAATTAACAGAAGCTCTTAAGTTAATGATGTCGTTTATATGTTTCCTTTGAAGGAAAGCTTCAATAACACTTTTCCAATTGTTCCACCTTTAAAGTCTTCTCGGTTTTATTCTGCTGTAGGAGTAATGCTTTCATAAATTGTTTTGCAGATTCACATTTCTGTTAATTAGTTGCATTCATATCATATATTTATTTGTTGAATTAGTTTCGATTAGTATTTAGAAAGAAAATGGGTGGTATCTCAAAACACAAACAATGTTTGTCTCTCAAACAATGGAAACGAAAATTGGTATTAAAAGCTTCTCTCAGCAATAGTTGGTATTGTGGCCAAAATTCCAAAAGTCGGGGGAATATATTTTGAAGAAGGCTCAATACATGAAACGTCTTCGAAAGGTGAGAAATATTAAGGTTAGGCTTATTTTTAAATTTAGTGTACATTAAGGCAACAAAAAGAAAGCAGCTTAGTCTACATGTAAAGATGAATCCTAAATAGTTCAATTTTTGAAACGTATGTAGACAGAAGTTCTGTGTTTTGTGTTCTGACATCCGTTGGCTTTTGAGAAAATTTACATTGCCATATTAATGATACATTGCTCAAGGGTTATTAAGAGAACTAAGACTAGGAGCATTATTTACCAATTAAAGCTGCTTCAGATAACCACAATAAGCTGAAAGACAAGGAAATTAATTTTAGGCTTCCATAACCGAAGATTGAACTTCAGACAATGTAAAAATCTGAGTTCGCTGATAGAATGGGATAAAAACTCATCCTATAACATCAGGTTTTTGAAATATACCTCTTTTAAATGCAAAATTAACATAATGCCGTGTTTTTTTAAGGTTGGGCAAAAATAAAATATAGTTCTCAACAAAAATTGTATGCTTTAACTTCAGGATTTTTTTAATTGTTTATATTTAGATATTCTATAAAATGTATATCCTCCCATCGAGATTACTTAGATCTAGGCTATTATTATTTAAAGCAACGCATCAAACGGAATATTTTTTCGAGAAACTTTAAGTCATTTTTGTTCCATGTTTAAGAAGGCTTGTTTTTGTTTAAATAAAAGTTTTGAAAGAGATAAGTTAAAAAATTGTTTTTAATATTTTTAGCTCATACATTTTTTTTAACTAGTAATAAAGATAAAGATTTAAAGTAGGATATGTAGTTTATAAGATTACATCTGTAGATAACGCATCGTGCGTAGATGACATATATACACCTTAAATCTTTTCAGTATCTCAGTTTTAATTTGACCTTATTTATGAGATTTTGAAAAACCTTGAATAAAAAGTTTTAAAAAGTACGTTTAAGAGTTAATTTGTTGTGCCCATTCTCAATCCGAACTCAGATTGAAGCTTAATTTGAAAATACGCGTTTTCAACATAATTATTAATACTAGCTGTGCGCGGCGGCGTTAGTCGTATGCTTTATTTTAGTTAAAATTTAGTTAGCACAAAAAAGGTTATAGAATTATTAAATGGGACAATTCTGTCATAAATTATTTGAGCCAAGCTTTAACTATTTCCGCAGCGCACGCTCTAAAAAGGGAAAAATGCGTCATTTTCAAACACTTTTTATTGGTCTAGTGTTAATATTGCAATGTTGTGCAATTTGATTGAAGAAAATCAAATTTCAAATTTATTGTACAATATAAAATATTGTATCTTTCTGTGGGAAAAATGGCAAAATATTTGTTTATTTAATTTTTAAATTTGGAAGAGTAAAGACCTCCGCGGGTGAAAGTGAAAACGTCAAAAGCAGAAAAAGATGAAAGAAAAATGTATTTTCTTTGTGGACTATAAAGTATTAAATCGTCTGGGGCTCCTAGCCAATAATATTGTGCAATACTTTGCACAATAATATTGAGCGTCTAGAGACCAGTTAAAGTTTAGATTTGTTTCAATATACAGGGTCCGGAAAAAAAACCTCCCGTATTTTTAGAAGTTTATATTTAAAGCTATTTATAGATAAAATGGTATTCTGGATAGACAGATAGTAATCATAATGGCGTGGCACGGTGAGCATCGCGCATTTGTCTTAGAGGAATATATCCGTAATGGTGGTTCCGCGATTACTACTCGGCGAGCATTTGGCATTCGATTTCACCTTGGACGACATGATCCTGTTTCGGAAATAAAAACAATTCAAGTTTGGTTATCAAACTTTAGAGCAACGCAACGGTTCTGCGCTAAAGATAAAATCGTCTTGCCGACCTTTAACCCCAACAACGCCGGATAATGTGTGCTAGTGTAAATGCGTCTATTCAGCAATCTCCGAGGTGTTCAGCACTTAAACATTCAGCTTCCATTGGATTGTCTGAAAGGAGTGTAAGACGAATTTTGCACACACATCTTCATATGCATCGCTACAAAATGATGATCGCGCAAGAATTAAGTGAAAGAGATTTTGAAACTTTTGTGAAGACATTCTTCAAAACATTCCCGTTGGTGCTGTTTTTATTTCGTCTGACGAGGCCCATTTCCATTTATCGGTCCCCCGATTTATCACCTTGTGATTTTTTTCTTTGGGGACATTTAAAGGCCCAAGTCTACACTCATCGCTTAACATCTTTGGAGGCACTTAAGGAGGCAATCCTTCAGGAAGTGGGAGCCATTACACCACAAATGACTCGACAAGCAATGGAAAACTTCCGATAAAGGCTTCGTAAATGTATTAATAATAGAGGACAATATTTAAAGGATATAATGTTTAAAACTAATTTATTATTTTATTTAATGTAAAAACGCATAGTATTAATTTAAAAAATTCAATAAAATTTGTCTGTTAAATTGTTTATTTATTTGTCATTGCTTTTTAAAATATGGGAGATCTTTTTGCCCGACCCTGCATATTAAAAACTAGGTGTGATCTTGTTAAGAAGACACATTTGTTATAAAAACAAAAATAACTTGTAAACCGTTTAGTGTCTTTCTGGTAAAAAACCGTTTCACCATAAATGTTTTAGTATTTCTTTCGGGTTTATGTAGGACAGGTTAAGACTAAAATGAGGTGTTTTTAAACAGTGAAAAATATTGAACATTAAGCTCGTTTTTATGTTAAGAAAATCATTACAAATTTTATTGAAAAATAATTAATACATGTACATCATCTTAAAAAGCCTAATATGCTGTATGTTTGGAATTTTAAAAGTTTCAATAACCAAACGTGATAGATTGCTTTTGAAATCGATTCAAACTAAGGCCATAAAAACCTTAGGAAAAGTATAGTTAGATTTCCACTTACAAAATCTTGTTAATCAGTGTAATTTTTTGGTCTATATGTTGTTTTTAGATATTTAATATAGTGAAAAACTTCTCGGATATTATTAAACAAAAAGGACAGAAAAATAATTTCTTTAGCATGGCACATCCCTTAAGGTTCCATTCTAAAAGTAGTACTCTTGGCATGATGGTTAGTTCCTGGGGCTATCATGCCAGAGGCCTTGTTTTCAATCCGTTTCTTTGCCACCTAAATTATTTTTTACATGTACTGCCTCTTGCGAGGAATTGAGAATCATTTAAGAATAATATTGTTGTCATGTAAAGTGCTTTCTCAAGTTAGCAGTTCGGATTCGCCTTCAAAACTATGACTCCCCTCCATCTCTGGCAAAACATGCACACAGGAATGGCTGATTCTCTGCGAAGGAAAGCCGGAAAAAGTTCAAACAAGCCAGGAAGGCCTGCAACGCCCATATTCGACGGACCAAATTTTTACATGACCAAAATTTACGGCAAAAAATACTGCAATGTCCCAAAGGCAGTAAAAATTTTTGGTCATTTGTAAAAAACATGAGGAATTCTTCCTCTTCTTCGGTTCCTACGCTCGTTGATAATGACACTCCCTTTGTTAGCTCTTTAGAGAAAGTTAATCTCTTTGCTAGGCAGTTCGCCGCCAATTCTACGCTGCCAGTGAGTGTTATGACTCCGCCTGTACTTGAGCGAGTTAGTGATTCTATGGAACCAATCTTTTTTCGCACTCGTACTGTGGCAAGAGTCCTAAGAGATCTAAACACACATAAATCCGCTGGTCCGGATGGTATCCCCGCTATTGTTCTGAAGAGGTGTTCTTCAACGCTGGCAAAACCACTGCGTAAGCTTTTTCATCTGTCCTACTCCTCAGGTCTCGTTCCGAGCGGATGGAAAACGGCATTTGTCCAGCCTATTCCCAAAAAAGGCGAATCTTCCTCACCCTCTAACTACCGACCGATTGCACTTACGTCCCTTCTTTCCAAGGTCATGGAAACGCTGATTAATTATCAGCTCAAGAAATATCTTGAAGATCGAAAGCTTCTTAATGACCGGCAATACGGCTTTCGTAGCAATAGGTCCACTGGTGATCTCATGGTTCATCTCACCGAACAGTGGAGCAAATCTTTACATCGTTTTGGATGGCACTTGCATCAATGAGACTGAACACCTCGATATTCTCGGTATGTGTGTCACCAACCACCTCTTATGGAATGATCACATACGCGATGTCGCCAAAAATGCCGCAAGGTGTTTGGGTTTTCTTAGGCGATGCAAGAAATATTTCACCCCTTCTGATCTGGCTGTTATCTACAAGACTTACATACGTCCAAAGCTTGAGTATAACTCCCATCTCTGGGCTGGTGCTCCTGCAACTTACTTAAGCCTCTTGGATAGTATTGAACGTAGAGCATTTAAATTGATAGATATTATATCATCATAAGTTCATTTACTTCGCTTGAACATCGTCGTAAGGTCTCTTGTCTGACCCTTTTTTACCGTTATTTTAACGGCTTATGCTCTAGTGAAATAGCCAGTTGCATTCCTCCCCTTAAACAGTTCAAACGTAATACTCGCGCTTCTAGGAATGCTCATCAGTATACCCTCGAGCCCAACTTCGGTCGTACTGTCAAATACAGAGATTCGTTCTTTAGCCGTACTACGCGAATGTGGAATGCCTTACCACACTCTGTCTTTCCTAGTCATTGCAATATTCAGGAATTCAAAACCAATGTGCACCGACATCTCCTTTTAAACCCTCTCTCCTCTTCCTAGTGCTCACACTCTGCATCTGCATAATAAGGGTAGTAATATCCCCTTGAGTGTGTGTTTATTATAAAAAAAAAAAAAAAAAAAAAACTGTTGCGCCACCTAATTTTATTTTTACCATTCTAAAAATTGATTTTTTCATAGAGAATATTGTTCAACCAAAATTTTAATTTTGTAAAAATTATTGTTTGAATCTTCTACACCTAAATTTTAGTAATCGTTTTTTCCTAAATCTATGAATTTTACGAACAAAATGACGACATCTTTTTGTGAAAAAAAACTACATTAGCTGCAATGCGCACACACTTTGTTTTACTACAAAAACCGTAGCTCTCGATAAATTTAGATTAGCTCCCTATTAGGTGTCCTTACGAGACACTGTCTTATAGGCAGACTTAGTGTAGCCTCAAATGACTTCTGCAGAAGCTGCATGGACGGGGAAGAAGAGGAAACAATTTCTCACCTTCTCTGCACTTGCCCTCTTGCTCTTTCACTAAGAGGCAGACTTCATCTGGGAGACTACCTTTTTGATAATCCCAGTAAACTAGCCAATTAGGATATCAAATATCTTCTTCGCTTTATAAAAAGCTCAAAATGGTTCGACTAGTAAGAAGTAATTCTTTAGATTCATGTGGTATTACCCTGGGCCTTTTCTTTCAGCCTAAGCCACTTTAAACTAACCTAACCTAAGGACGTATTAAATTAAGGTTCACCGTCGGAATTAAAATTTACCTTTCTCTTGATTTTTTCTAATCTTCTTATCTTCCTGCACTATTTGAGACATCGTAATTAATACTCAATACATTCCTGCCCCGTACAGAACACAAAATAGTCACTTAAAATAGTTTATCTTTAAAAGTAATTATCATTTAAGCACATACCGAAGTGTATTAGATAAAAATTGAGGTTGTAAATTTGATTAAAATATTATTATCGGCCTAACTGATCGTTAACCGCAGTAAAATGTACGTTTATTTTTTTGTGTTTATTTGTTTTTTTTTTTTTTTTTTTTTAAGAAATATGTAGGCACATATAAAAAATCGGACAACAATTTGTAATTAATAAACAAAAACAAATTATCAACATAACTTCTCTTTCAATTGGTATGTTAAAACAGATAAATATTATAAACGTGTGATTGATATGAGAACTAGTTGGTTCATTCGTTAGAGAATTATGTTAATTTTAAATGAGATTAATGTAGATTTTTAAAGTTCACATTTATTATTCTGCATCAGAGAAGTCTAACACATTAATTTAGTTCCATTGAAGAATAAATTAATAATCAGGGCAGCAAAAATGTTATTCTATTTTTGTTTTCGCTTTATGAAAAGAAACTATACATATTTAGATCGGTTTCTATGTCAAAAAATGTAATTTATTAAGAAGTTGGAGGTGTTAACTTGGTTAACATAATTCTTTTTTAGACTTACAATAATTTCTCAGAATTTTGAATAAAATGTCATGAAAATATGAAAGTTGGAATGTAAACATTTTAATTTTACTCTTTTAAGATTGGGTTAGGTTATGTGGGTGATCCAAGAAACATCCAACATGGATCTTTTTGAACCCATTGTGCTCTCCTTAAGGAAAGGAGGAAGGATTGGGTAGGGTAAGGTACTCAACTTTGTTTGTCTTCTTATATTAATTCGCCTTGTTAGAATTGGAAGGTATTCAATGCAATTGATTTAGGAACCTATGACATTTCCAATATCCTACAGAACTAGACTAGAAATGTTATGTATGAATATCCTGTCTAGAACTTTTATTAATTAACAAACTAAAGTACCTATAATATTTACCTTTAAACTATCATTTTGAAAACTTATTATGCATTTTTAGTTGTTTTTTTCTTTTGTTTAGTAAATGATTATGCAAGCATACATATGTATATCACAACATGCATTAATTTGTTATTCAAAAATGAAAGTAAAAGAAAAATAAATTCAATACACCACCTTCTTTCTTACCGTTGGCTTCAATGGAACATCAGAATCATTAGATAGTTCTGCAGCTTTAACTGATTCCTCTTGGGCTTCCTCTTCATCTAAAAGGAATAATTAATAAATAATAATAGCTTGTTTTCAATAGATAAAATAAAAGGTTTTGCTTTTCTTTGCCGTGGTGTGCCAAAAAAACATTATAAGAACCGGAAAGTTGATTGTTATTAACTGCGTTTTTTACAGAGTTTTGTTTTATTCAAATTGGGAAGCTAAAGATAATTTTATCTACTATTTTAAACCTTACTCCCACCCCACAACAAATTATTAAGGAAACTTTTAGTAGCCTTGTATTTTTTGTTTTTACTTACAACCTTTTCATGAGAGTGATTTGATGCTGTCTGATTTCTTAATAGCATAAAAGTTTAAATTGAATCATAATTCAAGAATGAAGTGGAGGGAAGTGTTTAATGAGCACGTTAACATGATCAATTAATACGTTATTTTTATAATCAGTGTAACTGCTTAGAAAAAAGATTTTTCATATCCTTTCCTATAACACTTTCAGGAGTTTCATGCACGCTAAATTTTATCAAGTTTTTTCTGTTCCATATACCTAATAAAAAAGATCGCGGTGTTGTGGTTACTTACTTACGTAAGGTGGCGCTACAGTCCTCACCCATCAAACTTCTCCATCTAGCTAGATGTCTCCAATTTCGCGCTCCAAGTTAGGTGTGGATTCGAAGACTTCCCGGGCAGGAGCATTGGTTTCCATGCGCTCTACGTGACCCAGCCGTCTTATTCGTTGGACTTTTACTCTTCTGGCGAAGTCTACGTCGTTGTACAGCACTCCCCTTTGATGCATACGGGACCGTAGATCACACGTAGATCACTTTTCTTTCGAACCGACTCAAGGTGCTTTCATCCGCTTTTGTCATAGTCCATGCTTCTGCATCGTATAGCAGGACGGGGATGATAAGGGTCTTATATAGCGACACTTTGGTCCTTTGAGAGGACTTTACCACTCAATTGCTTTCTTCGCCCAAAGAAACAGCGGTTAGCGAGAGTTATTCTGCGTTTGATCTCAGCGCTGGTGTTGTTATCTGCGTTTACAGCGGAGCCTACGTCTGTCGATGGTGACGATTTGACCAAGACGACGGTGTTGTATGTCCTTTCTGGACGACAGCATGTATTTTGTTTTGCCCTCAATAACCGTTAAACCCATTTTTGCCGCCCCCTGCCTTAATACTGCCGCCCCCTGGCTCAATACTCACAAAAGCCCCATTGACATCACGCTGAGTTCTTTCGATGTCAATGTCATCACCATATGCTAGTAATTGGGCAGACTTTTGAAAGATAGTGCCTGAAGTGTTGACGTGTGAGCTTTTCACTATGCTTTCAAGAACGATGTTAAAAAAATCGCATGACAGCACACCTTGTTATGGTTAGTGCATACAAAAACTTCTGTACTATTGATACCCTTTACCTTTGCAGCTGCAGATCAAAAAATCGAAACCAAGAACGTTTATCAAGTGAAAGAACTGATTTGGTTCTTCGAATACAGTTGCCTCCTGTTAAATCATTTAAAGCTTAAACGTCTCAATAATTATACAAAGATTTTAAATATTAAGGTATATAAAATTTGAAAGGTATTTTCATTATTTTGGCAATCATAGAAATATAGTATTGAAATTACTTCTAACAAAATGAAAACGACAACATTTATTAAAAGAAAATGGGAATTTCAGTCTAGCCGGAAAGCCTAGCCCCAGTGCATAATTCATTGTATGGACTCTAAACTGTAAACCATTGTAAAATTAATTTGTAAGCGTTCACTGATATGACAGTATTGGTCACTTTTAAATAAATAAATAGACCCGAAATTAAAGGAACTTTAATAGTTCGATTTTTCGGAATCGGCTTTAAACTGTATGCCCCTTCCATCCCTGAAACATTCCTCGCACACAGGAATGGTTGAGAGTTGGTAGTCACTAGGCCCTATTTCTCAAAGGACTGTTGCGCCATCCAATTTATTGTTATGATTGTCCCCACAATTGTAATGTATAACGTTGGATATCTTCGTTCAAGAGAACCATTTTTGATTATAGATACAGAATTGTAAAATATTTACGCATCATAGACAACAAACACCACTGCAACAAAAAATGCTTCAATGAATGGTCTAGGCTCTGCAGAGAATAAAATGAAGAATAAATGAACTCCTTGGAAAAGTTGAGTCTCCCCAATTTGCAAGATTACGCGACTAAATTGAAGATAGTCAAGAAGATTTTCGTACAATCATCTCCAACATGTTCTGAGAACTAAGAACTAAGTGTAGATATGATGTCGGCAATCTGTAAGACCAGAGGTGAAATAAACTACAAACCATACGAAACAAACTCAGGATCAACATGAACCCTATGCAACCGCAGATAAAAGACACGCAATATGCCCAGTGTGGAAAGCGATGTGAATACAATTATAGGGAAACCCTAAGCTTCAAAGAGACGAACTTATATCAAAAGTGCACTCAAGCATAGCAGACAACAAATTATAATCAAAGACTTTTAATACCAAACGTAACGAACGCTAATTACAAATAATAACTCACTTTTTCGGCTGAAGGCATAAGGCCAATTGCACCCTTATCATATATCTATGCATATAAAAAAGATAAAAGAACAATAAAATTTCTATTCTTCAACTATTATACAACAAGAAAAATTCTTCCTTTAAAAAGTATATTATATTTTGTTTTTCCAGCTAAATTAATTATTGTTTCTTTTTTGGGGTAGTTTGTTTGAAACCTTTCAAATGACTCACACCATAATTTACACTGATTTTTCAATAAATGTCATAGAACTAGAAACCTTTATACTTTTTGATCAAAGAAAAGGTAAAAAGGATCAATGTGATATTTATGTTGGGATCGAACTGTAAACATGTTCATACTCCTAGAATATAAGTATAAACATTTTGATTCTTGATAAAAGAAAATCATACACAAAAAATAAATCATTTCGCTTATGTCTCGTTTTTAGGCAGTAACAATATTTTCGATACAAGAAATGATCGTACGTGTACCCTTCGTAGTGCCTAATCATTTTTTGTAAGTCTCGTTTTTGGCCACTAGGTATGTAGATCACGTTGGAAAGTATTATGTTTGCCCATTTTCCTTTGTGCTTCAAATCAATATTTGGTAGCATTTACTTTATTTAATCTGGACAGCGGCTTTACATGGCTTCAAGCTGGTGTTTAAGAGTACTCTATCTTTCACTTTCTTGCACAGAGATATTTGGCTTTACATAAGTCCAAAGATTTTTTATTCACCAAGTCACGCCGATCCTTTGCAATTTTTAGATCCTTCTCCATTCCTTTTTGTCTTACTAATAGATTCGAGGTCGCATTAAAATATGGAATAAGCAACTAGAAAATAGTACACATTTGTTTGACGATTAAAAGCTTTGAAAGAAAAGAAAACTTAAGGACTTAATTTTCGTGCATAAATTTATTAATTGTGAGAAAACCTTATTGTTTGTTTTACCAATAGAAACAAATTAAAAACAAATTTTAAGCAAAAAATATTAAAACCTTGAAATCTAGGTTCTACTACACTTTACCGGTTTCAACTGGGGAAAGAAATGAAGTTTAAAAAAAAGCGATGGCCAGGAAAGACTTATCAGTAAATGAGCGTCAAATAATTATGAATTGCCATGAGCAAGGTCCTTCATAGAAGGACAGGTCAGGAACCTATAGTATCCATAATACGAAGACGTAAGTGGCAACGGATTGCACATACGCTTCGAAAAGGTAACGACTGCATTGCCAACAGGCCAAGCAATGCAGTGGAATACGCTCACACAAGCAGGAAGAAGAGCTGGACGACGAGAAGCACATGGCGCAGGATAGTTGAGGCGGAATCAGAATCACTAGGCAAGAGTTGGAGTGAGCTGAAACACATCTCCGGAAACCATACACGATGGCACATAGGCATAGCAGAAGCCCTATGCCCCTTAAGGGGTTCCAAACGGACTTAACAGGTCTGAGGACCTACATAAGTAAGTAAGTAAGAATGAGCAAGGAAAAAGTTATGCGGACGGAAGGGTCGTCCAACGACCCAAATCTACAATTCAAAATGTGATGACCCTTTACAATAAGGAAAACTGGAAAAAAAAGTTAGGTCTGGTCGTCCGGGGAAGCTTACTGAAAGAGATGAACGAAAAATCGCTGGTATTATAAAAAGATCAATTTAAACTGGTATAATGATGTACATATGTTATCCGGTAGGGTCGGGAATTTGAAAATCATTGAAGGGATTATGAATAAGGTCTTTTTAAAAATTAAAAAAAAACTTTAAAAAAAAGTGAAGAACAACTTGAGATCGTACTTATTTCAATTTCAACTGGATAACGATCCCAAACGGCTACAGGTGTTAAGTTGTGGATCGCCTACAACAAGCTCCACCTACTATGTGGAACGTACGACCTACAACTTGTGAACTCTTAGCCAAATCGTTTAAAAAATGTTAGTGGGCTAAAAGGTGTTCCCACAAAAAATTAAGTGATCATATCGTTTACATAAGACATTCAAAACGGAATTTAATTCTCTTGTTTTCCCAGGGTATCAAGACTTTTTCACTATTGTTTCTTATGACTAATAGTTTTATTTTGACGTTTTTAAGATCCTTGAAAGGTGTTTTTTTGTTTCTTGTATTAATTCGTGAAATAAACTTAAATTTAAATAAATCAAAACATAAATTGAAAATTGTGTCTAAATACCATATATCAAGAATAACCCTACGGGTACCATTTTGCTCGACACTGTATCTACAAATTTTAGATCAGATTGTCGCATGGTTTTAATATCCTACACTTACATATATCCCTATTATGGTGGGCGAATCGAACATTTGAAGTGAGATATTTTCATTAACGAACTAACACAATCGACATACCACGGTTGGCGAACTTTACATTTCGAGTTGGAAATTCAATGCTACCATACAAAAAAATAACAGTCATAAATAAATGTCAACTCATGAAATTTCAAAAAAACCGTTGTGTTAATTAATTGATAATTTTCATATTCAAACCAAAATGAAAAGCAACTTAGATTGTTTTCGACTGCTCCAGAATGTTCGAGACAACTCTAATTTCTTGGAACTTCCTAACCATCTGTAAGTAGAACAAATATTTTTTACCTACAGGAAGTTCTTTTAATTCTAATTCATTTCTCAAGTTTCAGATCATATTTTCGACTAAATAAGGAAGCGTTTATATTCGTATTAAACAAGTTTGAAGGCCAATTTAAAAATGCAAGCACCTCCTTAATTCCTTCTATACTAAAATTAGCTTCTGCCCTTAGGCTTTTTGCTAGTGGGAGTTATCAGATCTCCGTTTCACTAGTATTAAAAGATTGTGTGTGCAATTGAGGACAAATCATGTCCAACCTGGATCAGTCTCAACATTTCATCCGATGAGAAACAAAACGAACGAAAGTACTTTTTTTTTAACTGCCAGGAGTAAAAGGATGTGTTGACGGAACCCATATAGGAATCGTTGCTCCGATTGAGTTGCGTCATCAGTATCTTAGCAGAAAAGGATATTCCAGTTTAAACGCAATGATAATTCGTTTTTCCCCGAGAATAGGTTTTGGTTTTTAGTGCAAGTTTTTAAGGCGTATGAAATGAGTATTCGTTATATTGACCCATGATTCCTTTGTATGGAACTGTAGTTATCTTAAGTAAGTTCTTGCCTTTTTCTTTTCCATCGCGAGTAGGTGGCTCAAGTGGGTTGATGGTTCTACTAAATTGGTCCCAATATTCTTTTTTTTTTGAAGAACCAAACTCTCCAACACCTCTCGCTACAGTCGGGTTCGATTTCATCAGTACGACTTATTTGTATTAGTTCTCTTGCAGCTGAATAAAAATGCATTGATTTATGTTATTTTATAAAAGAAATGAAATATACATTGTTTTATTTTCCGACATTTCTTTTACATAAGCTTCGACCTTTTCTCACACAATATGAACGTTCGACAAATAATAACACGAATGACGTTCAAATCAAATCAACGAACAATTCGATAGCGACAATTGAGTGAGATCAATCTTCGAAAAATTTATGACATTTAAGTCGAATCAACGGTTCTCAAATCGCCAACGGTAATACAAATTTCACACTCCCACACGTTTATTCATTCGACTCTCCAATGGTAATAGGGGTGTTAATATCGTCGTCGTTCTATGAAAGCTCCCTAAGTCCATTTTCCGTTAAAAAATGAAATCAATACACTAAGTTAATGCAAATGACAAAATTTATATTTTTTCAAAACTCCCTAAGCTTAACGATGCACCATTTTTAAATTATAAAGAATTAAAACTCCCAAAATCTATTAATTTACATGTTGATTTGAAACTTTTAATGCAAATATCTCAAAACACAAAAAATGGACTTAGGGAGTTTTAATAAAACGACGACGATATCATATATACACCCCATTTATCAGGAATAACCCCACGGGTACCATATCTTTTGCTCGACACTGTCTCTACAAATCTTAGGTCAGATTGACGAGATTTTAATATCCTACCTTAAACTTGTACAAAGAGGCACCATACTCATCAACAACATTTCCAAACTCTTTTTCGTTCAAGTTAGAAGCAAAATAGTCTTCCTGTGACACAAAGGAACAGATCAATACCAAAAAGAAATCGCAGCAATTCCCAACGATGTCGATTAGAAAAAAAGAAACTTCCCAATTTCCAATCAATGCCAACAGAGTTTTGAAATAAAAACCACAAATACTTTTTGTTCATTTTTTAAATGGTTGCTTAAAATAAAATCATTTTTTTATTTTTTTGTTTGTTTTTCTTTTTTCATCTTTCAAATTATTATAACAATAGTATTATTAATTAATATTTTTTTTAGTTTTTCTCGCGCATTTTCTTATATATTTTTTTTTAAAGATTTTGTTTTTGTTTTATTGTTTAAATCTTCCTTCTTCACTATATATGCATGTAATGTAATATGTGTTTGTTTGTTGTTTTGTTTTTGTTTTTCTTTTTCTTGTAGTTATCAACTTTTAAAAAAAAAATTATAATAAACTAAAACAAATAGTAGAATTAATAAAAAAAAATCAAAGAAGAAACGAATAATATAATTACTATATATAAAATAAAACTTATATTATGTAAAATTCCTCAGTATATTTTTTTGTATTTTTTTGTAATTTTATTTGCATAATATTTTTGCATCTTTCTAATATTGGTATAAAAAACATTACAACACCGCATCATATTGATTTTATTTATATATTTTTATGTATATATATTTTTTTGTTTTTGTTTATTAATAAATGTAATTCTCTTTCATTTCTCTTTATCTACCATATGTTCATTGCCTTTTTTTCTTTTTCTTTTAGTTTAATAAATTTAATAAATTCCTTCTAAACTTTTGCGCATGCGACACACCGCCCAAATCTAATCTTCTTTCATCTTCGATTCTTCTTCGTTCTTTTTTTGTTAAATGCTCTAAAAAATAATTTAAATTTTAAGGGAAAACAACAAAACTTGATCTTATAAATGTTAAATTTGTAAATATGTTTGTTTTTATTTTTTAAACGTAATAAAAAAAGGTTTAACAAATTTTGAGTTGGACTTGCCATCAATAAATAAAATTAGAAACAAATAGGATAATAAAAAGGGAAAGGGATTTTGGTTGGGTTGGGTTTGGGTTGGGTTGGGATATTTGTTTGTTTTTAGGTACAACATTAATCTCTGCAGATCTTGAGGCGGTGGCCGCGACGGGCCATCTCTTTCTTCTTCTTCTTCTTCTTCTTCGTCTATCAGTAAATTCCACTCCACTTCTTGTGATCAAAATCAAAGAAACAAACCAAAATTAAATAAAATCGCTGGTGAAGAATATTTTTCTAGGCTTTAGTTAAATTTCTTCAGTAAATGTTGTGTTGTTTTTGTTGTTGGTTTTAAAGAGTTGCAGATTGCAGCGTGTTGTTTTTATCTTAATTTTTTTTTGTTTTTTTATTTTTATGTATTTTTGTTTTTTAAGTGCAAGTCGGTCTAGGCATTCAGTTTCCTTACAAAATAATTTTCGCATCGAACAATCGTCGTCAGTAGGTGTCATCGTCGATCATGTGGTGTTGCTGATGCTGATGATGTATCGCTGGGCCGTTGTCCATGACACCACCTCCGACGCTTGCTCCTCCACCACCACCTCCGCCAGCACCATCATTCCTTTGTAAGGGCGGCGACGGGGTCATATTGTACACTTTGTTGTTGCTCCGAGGAAAATAACCGCTGCTAGGTTCTGTCGCCGATATTTGCTGGTTGCCATTCGTGAGACGCTGCTGCTGAGCAGCAGCTGCTGGGTCCGTCAACCTATTGGCTTGGCCAGATTGATGTTGGCCTGCCGCAGCTGCTGCTGCTGCAGTAGCCGCCGACGAGGTCAACATTTTATCGTACTCACTAACAAGACCCTTAATGTGGGCCAGCTTCACGTGCAAGTAGTCGAATCGCATCTTGTCTCGTTGGTGGGCTTTCTCGTTGCGAATGCGCTCGTACTGGTTCACTATCTCCTTCTTTATGTTGCTGTAGTCGGCGTCATTGCGAGCGCTGTGCAAACGTTCGGCCAACATCTGAAATCGCTTACCAACGTTGTCGATCTGGCTCAAGAGCTGGCGGTACTCGGCGTAATCGTTCTCAAACTCAGTCTTGTATTGACGACGCTGCTCGATGGTTTGGATCTTGGTATAATTGCTGAAGTCGTAGCGGGGTGGCGGTTGCTGCTGCTGTTGTTGTTGCTGCTGCTGCTGATGTTGTTGATGCTGTTGCAATTGATGTTGCGGATTTTGATTTTGATGATGTTGTTGCGTATTTTTTTGGTGATGATGATGATGCTGTTGTTTTTGTTGTTGTTGTTGTTGCTGCTGCTGCTGATAATGAAGGGATTGATGTTGTTGTTGTTGCTGTTGAGGATGTGTATACTGCTGCTGGGTTGATTTAGTGTGACCACCATAATTACTGCTGCTACTATGGTGGTTTGTTGCTGATGCTGTCGACGTTTGTGATTGCTGTTGTTGGTTATTGGGCGAATATATGACACTCTGCTTGCTGCTGCTGCTACTACTGTTACTATTTAGGATGTTCGGTGACATTTTTAGCTGCTGCTGTTGTTGTCTGCTGCTATTACCACTGGTGCTGTTGTTGCTATAAGGCGATGATCGTTTCTTATCTACCACCAACGAAGATGAAGAAGAAGATGATGTTGTTGTCGCCGCCCCCGTTACATCACTGTAAGGACTCTTGTTGTTATTGTTGTGATATATTTTAAGTCCTCCACCAGATGCACTTGGTGCTCTTCTATTATTGCCCATCGTATTCCCAGCCATTATAAAGTCATCATTATCTAGGACCGAGTAACTCAGATCAACCGAGTTCTCATCTGTATCAATGTGATTTTGTTGATTATTCATATGTATCAGGTTCTGTTGGTTCTTCTCATTGGCACTGGCACTGCTGGCATTGACACTGTCCCTGCTTAGAGGCGGTGCAACGAGAATTGAACTCGCACTGCTGATATTGCTGCTGTTGTCTTTGTTTATGCGACTTATTCGCTGCTTCTTTGCATTGGGATTCTCGTAGCAGCGATCCCGATGGTCCAGACTAGGTGGCCGTTTAACAGCTGGTGGCGGACTGCCATTGTGTGTACTTGTTGGGCTCTGTCCGGACGTTGAACTGCCCGCATCCGAACTTATTGGCGGAGTGAGGTTCTGCGGCTTGCGTCGCTTAAGCATCTGGAGCTCTTGTTCTGTGTAGAACTGCCAATTTTCGTTCACATCGTTCCACATTGGTCGTTTCAGGTTGTATGTGTTGTCACGCATGGTTGATATCTCCTTCAGAATCGTGCTTATCAAAGACTTCTCTCTATCTCGGATGCCTTCGTTGGTCAAACGATTGTAGAGCTCTGGTTTTTTGAAGGGTTTCAGTGCCAGCAAATGGATCAATCGCTCCCGAATGTTGCGCTTGGTAATATCATTGCCTTTGTGGCGGGTTTGATTGGAGTTGTTGCTGCCAATTCCGCCCAGGCTGTTCCCACTTCCCCCCAAGGCTTTACCACTTTTCGTGCGATTATTGGCTGCTGCTAGATTTGGACCGTTCTTGTTGCTATTGCTGCTCGAGTTCATCTTCATCTCTGGACTGTTGCCCCGGAAGTAACCATTGCTTATGCCTGATGTTCCAGAACCAGCTGCCGAAGACAGTGCTGATGATAGGGACGAGGCAGATGTTGGCATGCCAACGAGATTGCTGTTACTGTTGTTGTTGTTGATGTTGGAACTTCTGGACGACGACGACGATGACAACGACGACGACATTGACATTGATGGATTTGGTGATCTTGAGTTTGATGATATCTTGAGGGGGTGTGGGTGGGTGATATTACTACTGCTATTACTCACAATCGATGCATGCGGACTGCAATTATTGGAAGCTGCCGGATCTCGCTTAGGAAGCACATTGCTACTACTGCTGCTGCTGCCGCAACCATTACTACTATTCATATTCAATCCATTTCTACTCCCACTACTTAAATTTCCATTGATATTGCTTCCTCCTAATCCTAAACCCGAACCTAAACTCCCACTTCCACTGCCACTGCCACTACCACTTCCTCCCCCTATACTGTTTTTCAACTTAACCTTCCTGCCAATATCTGTCTGATTGGGCTTAATCTCCCTGGTGCATTTGTCCTTCTGCGTCTTCTCAGCCACAGCCATTCGATGTCGGGTCTTCTCATACACATCATCATTCGCCTGTATCCGCATCTTGTATGGCAGTGTCCCCAACACGTCCAGATCATTCTGAGTCTGTTTTATGCACTCGAACGATCCCTCAATATCATCAATGGCAAATCCAAACTTCTGGCCTTCGCTATCATCGGCTGTGGGAAACGATATCACCCCACCATTCCCGATTACCTGGATCTTGGCTCGGGCGCTACATTTGTTCTCATTCTTCTGGTACTCCTCCACCGCCCGATACGCGGAATCTGTTAATTTCACGAAAATATATTGCTTGCTCTCATCTATCGAATTCTGTGACATTCCATAGTTGCCAGTTTGTATATGAGGAAGCCATTTTGACGACACACATGAATTTGTCATAACTTGTTAGTTCGTCGTTTATGGTTTTTATTTTTTTTATTTCTTATTTTTTCGAGTGCGAACTCGTCAAACTGCGAGTGCTCTCTTTCTTTCTCTCTTGTGTGCTGCCTGTGAATGTGCCTCTACCTCTGCCTCTGGTGGTGGGCCTTCACTTGTCTCCTATGACTATCTTGCTTTATCTTTTTTATTTTTTCGATTCGATTTGACTACTTATTTTAAATAAAATTAAAAAGCCCCCTCCTTCAGCTCGCACCGTCTCTTCTTGACAAAGTATCCTCTCCTCCTACCTTGCGTCGTCGGATCGGTCGTATTCGTATCTAGATTTGATTGCCACTGTTGGAGCTATGATTTGGGGTGATATTTATTTTATTGTTTTTTTTTTTTCTTATTCTTTATTTCTTTTTTTTTAATCACTCACTGTGTCTATTGTTCTTGTCTTGTGGACTTTTGTGATTTATTAATTTGATTTGCAGTTCGATTGGCTTTTCTTTAGTTTTGAGCTAGAAGCTACCAATTAATTGGGTTAAGGTGCAAACAGAAACAGAAACAGACGTGTAAACTTTCAACGGTATGTTATGATCTGTTTTCGATGCGAGTCGATTCAATTCGATACGATTCGCGATGCAGCACAGCAGCAGTCAGTCACATCCACCGTCAATTCAATTCACTTCACTCTCGTCTCAACTCGGCTCAGAGGAAAATCCCCTAAATAATTAGGAAAAAATAAAAAAGGAAAATCCTCTTGATGTCGTTGATGTTCGTTCGTTGTGTCTGCCTTCCCTTTTTAACGCACGCATAAACTGCAAAGTTAGAGCACAGCAGCAATACACAGAGAGGAAGGAGGAAAAACAATATTTAAAAAAAAAGAGAGCAACAATCGAAATTTCAATTCTTTTCGAAGTTATTTTTTTTTTCATCTGCAAAAAGCAAAAATTTCTCAACTATTTTCGACACCTTTTTGAATACTTTGTGTGATTGAAAGTCCAAAAATAATGTTTAATGTTGTTCCTTGGGTTAATTTTCTTTGTTTTTTATTGGGGAATCAACTTTTGAGTCGCAGGACGGCGATGGAAAAGGGAAAAATTCCGCGACGACGAACCTTCACGGCACTTTCATAATTTTTTGTATTATTTTATTTCTCTCCTCGTCGTCGTAGCTTAGTCGTCGTCGATTGATTCGTATTTTCAATTTTCAGTCTCTTTTTCTTATTTAATTTCGATAAACTTGTGATTTATTGAATATGGTAGGTATTTTTCTTTTTTCTTTTTATTTCACACAATTATTGAATTGAAATTTTGAAGAAGAAAAATCGCACTCACGAGCAGAAGAAGTCAGTCCCCGAAAAGAAGCACACAGTCAGTTCAGTTTCTTTAGAAAAAAATAAAAAGAGTTTAGGAGCAATACTTTCACTTTATTTTTCAATGCGAACCGTTTGAAATGGAGTTGGAATTTTTAATGCAAATTAAACACTAGTTTGTTGTTAGGTAATGGAAGTTTGAGAATGTAATTAATTGGCATTTAGAATGAGTAAATTTGTAAAATTAAATTTTTCCAACCAACAAGAGACCCAAGTCAAAGTCAAAAATCACGTCATGGCTGCCACGTCCAAGCAACAATGAATCGAAATTGTATGGAATTATGTATGTGTTAGATAGATTGTTCTCGCTCTAACTTACGATTCTTAAATGAGGGAATGCGTGGAATTGATATATATGAAAGAGATGGAAAAATTATATAGAGAATAGTTCCAAAAGATAAAGGGTAGGCGAGGTAGAGGGCGAAAAATGTCAGTGCGCATTGTTTTCAAGGCGACTTGCAGTATTCGAAGGTGTTGGGATTTTTTATTGTGTTGACTAGTTGATTAGTTTTAAATGAGTTCGAAAAAGATATTAATTACATCTCGTTAGGTTAATCCTTTGTCTGCACTTGGTAAGTCCTTAATAGTACATAGAATAGAATATAAAACTAATGCAATTATCGATATTTTATGTCAGTCAAACTTGTGTTTATTTGTTTTGTATAAACAAAAGAAAAAAAAATTACTTAGGGATGAAGCAACAAGCATCCCAAAAGATGCCAGCCAAGAAATTGCTTAGAAATTATATAAGCCTAATAAAGCGCTCTTCTCATTTCAAAACGTAACGAATCACTGAAAATGGAGGCAGTTGTTACATTAAATGAAGTGCTTGTGGAATGAATTAAACAAAGATTAAAGAAAAGTAGAATTTAATTAATTGTTCCAAGAAATCAAAATTATCTTACTATTAATCAGAGCATGAAATTAAGTCAGTTGATTGTGAGGCCAAATTGCCTAGCTTGTATAATATAAAATGTAAAGTAAAAAGATTATTGAATATAATTCATTTAGTTAAATGCAAATACAGATTAAAAATAACAAAATAGATATCACAGCTATTTTGACCGTTAAGTTGCAAGAAACTAAAGCGTTGGAAATTTAAATATTTGTCTTCGAACTTCAAGCTATACATATAGATTTATTTTTTGTTTGTTTTGGCATCAAATTTCAAATGTTTGACTATTTCACTAAAAAATTACTTAATTTTAATTTGTTTCATTAAAATAATAGATAAATACCTACAAATATAAAAGAAAACAACAAAACAAAATACAAGATGTCAAGGCTTCACGTTAATGAGTTACTTTTTCAATTGTCAAGACATATCAGTCGTATCAAAGGTCCCGTTGAAGGAAATTCGTATTACAAAAGGCAACATAAAAGTGTAGTAGCTTCAATCTTAAATATTTTGTTCATTCTTTCATTGAAATGATAGGTACAAATATTAAAGACAGCACCAAACAAAATACAAGAAGTTAAGGCTTTAACGTTAATGAGGAAAGGAAATTCGTACTACTAAAAAAAGCAACAAAAAAGTGTCGTTGCTTTCAATCCATATATTGGGACACATATTTTGGACTTGGTAAAAAGTGTACTTTGGTTACGACTGCAACTATGATCTTTTTTTGCCATTTTAAGTTCTAAAAAATTATTATTTCTAAATAAATGAAGAATTTATTAATACAAAAATATTTTGATTTGTTCGAACAAAATTCTTTAAAAAAATATATATATTAAAGTTCATCTTATCGAATAACTTGTGCGAAGCATTTCTTATGTTAGTATTTTGTATAAATCCATAAGAGTTGAGAAATATTTGTTAGCTAAATGCTTGATAGATTGATCTTTGTAAATTTGGATCAGTTAGTGTTTGTATTCGATACTTACTTTTGCCTCTTAACTCGCAATAAAACACTTTTATAATAAACAGATAGCTTGTGATAACTGATGACTTCCATGGTTTTCTTTTAACCAAATGTTAAGAAAAACGATGGAAAATATCAAGAAAATATATAAGTTATTTTCAAACAAAATGCAAAGGTTCCACTCGACAAATTGTCAAGTCAGTTGAAAATAAAAATTATGTTTCAAACATCTAAATTTGGGATTTTGTACATATAAACATTTAGGAATTGTTAGAAAAGAGCCATTTGTTCCAATAAATGTTCAAAATAGTCAAACAAACTAGTCTTTTTCCATTTGTTTGATCTGCTATTACACTTTTTCTTTGGAGCAATGGCTCTTTGTGAAAGATAAAACAAAACAAAGCTGTTTGATGGTTTTGATAATGTTCTATAATTTAACCAATTATGTCAAGCAAGAAAAACCTTCATAGAAAACCTTGGGATAGATAGATACCTATTTAGAGTAGAGAAATGTTCCCAAATTAAGGAAGATTCGTATTCCGACAAAAGAAAGAAGATTAACTTAACTTATTGAATATTACGTTAACAGTGCAGTCTAAAAAAAATAGAAGGGGCGACTTTCCATTACCGCAGCACGAATTTCCTTCTGATTTTTTTTTCACAGTTAGGTAGGTGTCTCAATAGAACATGTTTTAAATATTAAGGCGAGGAAACAACTTTAAGTCATACTTTTTTTGTATTGCATTTTTTGAGCCTAAAATAAGTTTTTTTTAATTGATAGCATGGCGTGCTTACAGCTAGGAATGTAAAAAAAATCAAATATGGCAACACTGAACAAAAACATGGAAGAAATATAAAAATCAACCATTTATGCTTGTTTTGAATGGAAAAAAGTGAACTATGTAAATTAATTCAAAAAAGAAATAAATATTTCCTCGCTCTAAAAACACTAGTTTATTTATTTGAACATATCTATCAAATAAAAAAAAACGCGAGTCGAAATTCGTGCTGGAAAGTTGAGCCAGGATAAGGACATTCTGGAAGTGTACCATACTTTTCAATTACTACTAAATTTTTAGACTTTAAAGATCTAAGAAAAATCCAGATCAATTTTTCTGTAGATCAATATAACCCTCTCAACTTCTTTCCAATATATTTTGAAAAAAAGTCCCAAATACAAAATAAAACCCTTATCAAAAAGTGATAAATCCCATTTGGCCGTCATGAGCACTACTCTAATAGAACAAAATGGAATTTAAATTTCCCAAGTAAATGTCACCCTCCTACTCTATAGCCATCTTGTTCATCCGTACTGTTTTTCTCGCTTTACATAATTTGTAATTAATCCCAATGATTATTGAGATTGAGGGCGCAAGCACAAGCCACAAATTATCCGTTCGATTGCACCTGTCAACAAGTAAACCGATATGCGCCTTAGAAAAATACTGCAACAATCCATTTCCATTTGTTCCTGAAAAACAAATCGTGGGAACAGTGCTGAAGCACGTACACAACCTTGGGTATGTTTACTGGAATTTGGAACAGAAATTTTCTCGATGCGTTCACTCAGGAGCGAGACAACTATATTATTTATTTTTTTTTTTTCACGAAAAAAAAAGAAAATTCAACATTTTCCATTTTCAAGTTGACGTATTAAGTTTTTCAAATTTTCATCGAAATTAATTACTCCCACTGAATGCAATTAAAACTAACACTTTTTCTAAGACCTGACCTAGACGAACTTTTGGAAATAGCTTTGTTTGGACACACAAATTGCATCATGAACATGGCACGCGGGAACAAAAGCAAATTTGGCACACCATTTGCAATTAACAAATACCGGCTTAAAACTAATGCACTTACCTTGCAAAGTATCTTCGTTTTCTTCTTCGGATGCCATATTATCAGTTAAACGTTGTTTTCACTTAATTAAATTACTTAAAATGACAAAATTTGCCGAAAAATCAGCAGCCAGAAGTAATGGACGTCAAATTTGTCCAAAAGCGGCTTCTAACATGGCGGAGCGGAATGGTGTAATTGTGGTATTGGTATGTGTGCGTTTGGACTGAAAGTCAAAACAAAAGATGGAATTGAAATCTATGTTATCGGAATACATTGGTATTTTTTTGAACGACTTTAACATTTAAGGTTATAACAGAATGGTTCAGGATTTTTGAGTTACAGATGAAATTTATATTTTATTAATATAAATGTTTCATTTTATATATATACAATTTCAATTTGTTTGAGTAAAGGAAGCCAAACAATTTTGTTTTTTTATTTTTAGTTATTAACTACCATCGGTTAACATCATAGAAATGAATCATTGAAATTGTTTCCATTTCTGTAATAACGATCATTGAAAATAACTGTCATCAGACGTTTTTCACTTTAAGCTCAGTGAAAAACACTCAACACATCAAGTACGCTCTGAGCAAAGATTGATTAGAGCCCTCCGATTTATTTGCTAACTGAACTGTCAAAAGTTTTATGAAGCCAGCCGGGTTTAGCTTTTTACTCCATATTAGATCGTTTATTTAATTGAGAGCTCATGGAGTGTACTCCAAGCTGTAATTGAAAAAAAGATGAATGACGAAAGCTCTCTCTTTGACATCCTTTGGAGAGGATAAAGAGAACTATAGTCTTTCGAACACCTATTAATACAAAATTTGAAATTGAAAATCACCAGATTCTTTTTGTAAAAATAATCGCAATTCATAAAAATGAGTAGTGAAAATAAATTTTATTTTTGGAAAGGATGCAATGACTTTTCGCAAAATGTTTGTTAATACAGCGGTTACGTCAACCACTCGATCGACGTTAAGTGTGTCTTAGTTCTTATTTTCTTCGAATATGTATTTAACAAATCTTTGAAATTAAAAATAAGTTATGTTAATTTTTCGAAAACACAAAATTTTAAAAATTTTAAATTAAAAAAATTCCATATCAAATTGTAATCATTAACACTTTAGCAGGACTAATGGTGTCTCACTTCTTATTCCTATGTAAAAATAAATTGTCATATATGTTTAGAATTCGTGGGGTAGTGGTTAAAGCGTTTGAATGTTTTGTCATTTCTGAGTTCCGTATTGCTGCTTGTCCCTACTAAGAGAGTTTTGTCCACGGCTACTGCCTTTTGCAAATAATTAACAAATCCTCAAAGAGTAATTCTTATATTCTCCAATTAGCCGTTAAGATTTTTCATTAAAGCATCCGTGGTATTACTCTTACAATTCAGAGTTGTAAAAACATATTCGTGCTGTGGAAACATATTTTGATAGTAGTAATTTTAACATGGATGCTCCTATTCAAAGGCCTATTTCTTAACGTGGTCACCGAACTGTCTCGCCGCGTTTTATTATCACCATGATCTTATCTTGATCATGGATTTACATGCATTACAACAGCAAATCAAGATCCAGCTTTGTGTTTGGATCTTAATTTGAAATCCAAAATTTATTCCTCTCGCACAATTTGTAATATAACATGTAAATGTTGGTATCACTATAAACTATTTAAAATATAATCCATATTGCCATAGTTACATTTCCATCCGACTGAAAAAAAATATTTTAAATAAAAAGTAAGCAATTTCAAAAAACACAAAACAAAAACATTTGACAAAATAAAACACAAATTAGTGAACTTAAAATGAATAAGTGTAAAAATGTACATTTGGTCCAATTAATGGACAACAACAACAAAATATTCATGGAATAAATATTCTTTGGGCTACTCTGCTTTAAACGTCAAACAATTCCCAAATCTGCAACCACACAAACAAATTAAAAAAATGGATGAAGCAGAAGTCAGAAAAGGATAGCAACTTCGATAAATCATAAATTTCATAAGCATATGTATATCATGGTTTATTAAATTATTTTCCTAGCAACTTTTCTCCTTTTTTAGTTTAGTTTTTGAATTAATTTTTTTTAATTAGTTTTGATTTGTATTTTGTGTTGTCATCCCAGTCCTGCTATACGAAATACGATGCAGAAGCATTGGCTATGACAAAAGCGGGTGAAAGCACCTTGGGTCGGTTCTTCGTGTGATCTGCGATCCCGTATGCATCAAAGGGGAATGGAGGAGAAGATGGAACGACGAGCTGTACAGCGACGTAGACTTAGCCAGAAGGGTAAAAGTCCAACGACTAAGATGGCTGGGTCACGTAGAGCGCATGGAAACCAATACTCCGGCCCGAAAAGTCTTCGAATCCACACCCACAGGACAGAGCAGTAGAGGAAGGCCGCGGATCAGGTAGCGAGGGACCGAGCTAGATGGAGAAGTTTGTTGGGTGAGGTCCTATTTCACACAGGACTATAGCGCCACCTTAAGTAAGTAAGTAAGGAAATGGATTTTTGATGTTTTCGTTTTTAAAAGTGAAATGAAATGTGATATTTTTTTGTATGTTCCTATAGTTTTAATTAAAGAGATAGTTATTGTTTTTAATGAATTTTTGTTTGTTTTTAGTTTAATAAAGAAAGTTTTATTAAAATATTTGTGTGATGCCTAATGGTTTTCATATTTGAATTACATGTCTGTTTATTAATTCGTCTAGTAGCTGCTGCCGCCTATTACTGTTTAACGTCTCTGTATGAAAATCAAGCTCTGGAAACGATTCGAACTGATGGTTTTCTTCTAACTCGTCGTTGTTATCTACACACATGTTATATAATATGTATGCGCAGACTAGCCAAGTCATCGCAGAGTTTAAGTTTGTTTGCTCGGAAACGAGTTTTTAGTAAACCAAATGAATGCTCTTCTTCGTCCCGAAGAATGAATTTTATTAAATTTACGTTGAGCAGCTGTTGCATTCCCATTGTCTTTGAAGGGATATGGACATGCTGAGTCGCCAAGCAGAAACGAGTTAAAAAGAAAAAGTTTTTCTGTCCACTTGCATGCGTCCTGTATAAATCGGATCTACGTAGAAGTCGGTTGTCGTGCAAGCTCACCGGTTCTCCACAGAAAACATTAATATATTTTTTCTTTGTATTGACAACACCATGCAATAGAATGATGTAGCTATGCTTTCTGTTGAAATAATCTTCTTTGTTTGAAACCAGGGCCTTGATTCTTATATGTGATCCATCAATACATCCCAATATTCCTGGCATCTTTGTTTTTGCCTCCAATGTAGCCATATTTTTGGCAATTTCTTCTCTGCTTCACATATTCATGACCAATGGACATAAGCCACAAAGTCACCCTTTTCACAATACTTCAAGCGGTGGAACGTGATATGGCAAATAAATTATCAATTTCACGAAAAGTATTTCTTTTTCAGCACAAGTTTACGGCAGCCCTCTTCTTGTTGTGGTAACAAATCGTGGCAATAACTTATACTGATCTAGAATAAATTTTAATATTTACATTTAAACGTTAATATAAAATAAGACAAATTTTGTGTATACCTATCAAAATGTAGACAGTTGACCTATGAAGCCGTGGTTTTTAAAATCTACGTCACAAAACGTATGCCTAATTTCCAAAAAATTTGTCAATTTATTCTGATGATTTGGAGGCGTATTTTCGTGTGGACAAAAAAATAAAAATATTTACTTAAAGTTTTGACTGTTTTTTCTGCTTTATTTTGAAAGTTCATTTTTGAAAGAACGAATTTGACACTGCTACCAAACTTTAAATAATAAAAATATGATGATCCAATGCTGTTTTATTATCATCGATCTGATCCGGATCAGATCATGGTGATAATCAAACACGCCTTATTTAAGCTTTCCTAAAATCATGTGTAGTCAAATGAAGACTCATAATTAATGTAAATTTCCAGCAACTAGGTAAATGCTTAAATAGATGTCAAAATCAAAAATTATGATTTTTGAAAGCACCCGTCGAAGGAGAAACCCGCTAGAAGCATGGTCATTGGATCGTGAACCTATAGAGGTGGTTAACCAATTTAAGTATTTAGGTGTTCTATTTTGTAGCAATCTAGATTTCAGGCCCCATGTTAAGGAAAAATGCTTATCGGCAAAAACTGCAATAAACCTTATATGGAACAAAATCTTCTGCAATAAGTACATAGACATCTCAGCAAAATTTAGAGTTTTTGAAGCTACTATAAACTCATGCTTATGCTATGCCAGTCAAGTTTATGGTTACCAAGATCTTGATGAATTTGAGACAGTGCAACGCTTCTTTTTTAAACGAATATTTAAACTTCCAAACTATACACCAACTTACGCTATACATGTGGAATCAGGAATCCCTCCGATTTTTCTAAAAAATCTTAAATTTAATGCCGATTACATAATAAAAGTAATGCAAAGGTCAAATGAAAATCTTTATAAACAAATGATGGATTTCGCATTCCGAAGGAATTTATCGCCGTTTAAAGAATGGTATGAAATAGCAAATGCGCACGGATTTAATCTAAACCTTGGTACAACTTCTCTTGACAATTGGAAAGGTAGGTTTTATGAATGTATTGCGTTGGTTGATGATTCATTGTATCTCAAGTTCTTGAATAGGGCTCGAACCTCTCCAAGCAGATTGGTATATAAGCAACTCAATCACACTTTGTTTGTAAACAATTATTTTAATAGTAATCTTTCTGCAAATCAAATAGGTACTTTGTTTAAAGCAAGAACTGAGATGCTAAATCTGAATTATAAACCTCACAGAAATGATAATCCCAGGTGTAACCTCTGCAATCGAAATGAAATGGAAGATGTCAATCACTTTTTAGCCGTTTGTCCAATTCTACAAGAACTCCGAAGACTTTATTTTTCAAAAAGCTTTCTCAATCACCAGGAAGCGAAACAAATTTTAAACGGAGAGTGGGGTTGGGAGGAACTTTACAATTTTATTGATCATGCCTTAGATTACCGAAACAGTTTTTTAGAGTAATTTTAAATTTTTTAATATATGTATATTTATGTACCATTATCTAAGATGTACCGAGGAAATATATATTATAAACTTGGATATTATGCTTATTTAAATTCAATTTATTTATTCAATTGTCTACATAATCTATTTATAAACTTAATATAATCTTAAACTTTCTTTTTTTTTAATTCTCGATAAATGTCAATTTTCAGGCAGACGGCAAATATATTTTTTGCCATGCTAATGTTCTTATTTAATTTTTCAAATGTATTTCGAGTTTTGTTTAAATAAAGAATTTATAATAATAATAATAATAATAATAACAATAATAAATAGATGTCAGCGCTGGACGATGTCTCTATTCCTTAATTAGCTGAGCAGAGTTGATGAAACCAATATTACAAACATTGAAAATAAAAATAACATAATCTGGGATCACAGATATTGTAGTTCTTTGATATAAATTCTTTGAGACGTGTCATTTTTTAACAAAAATTGCTTTATGTATCTGAGCCTTAAGTTATTATTTTTCTCAAGCAAACTTTTTACTCTTACTGTACCATTGTTCAAACCTAAAATTTAATGAAACGCACTCATCTGTTTGACAGTTCATTAATGCCAAACTGACATTTGGGGCAAAACTTTGCTCTTTGAAAACGTTTAGATTTTTTTATTTTCTTGGTGCAGATTTGTTTAAACAAAAATATTTACAGCGAATAAGAAAACCTTACAAAGCATGACTTATTATTCTCGCAAAGAAATCGAAGATGTCCACTCGGATATTTCATCGATTGTTTCCAAATCGCTAGGCTCTGAAGATCGCACCTTGGTCAGTGCAATCGAGCATTGCCTCTACAATGGTTATGATAAACGACGGATCGGCGATAAGATTGCCTCATCGATGGACGCCAAGAAGGCCTCCCGACTAACAGACAAAATCCTACAACACCTGGAAGACTATCGCAACAGTGCTCAAAAGGCTAAGAAGAGGTCTAACGAGGAGCCTCGAGACAAAGATGTTAAGAAGCAGCGTTTCGAGGATATAAAGGCGCCTCCGATGATAACTGCACCAAAGACAGACGCCAAACCAACTCCTAGTAATCTTAGTTCCACTCAAATCAAGCTCATGATGGCCAACGCACAGAGGGAGATCGAAGAACGGAAGCGAGCCTTAAGCAATCTTAAGGCTCAAGACCCCATTTTGGCTGCAGTTCCTCAAATAGGACTCCCGGTGGCCTTGGCCTCCCAGGTCCTTGCCAAGAAACCCGAAGACGCGGAGAAAGCACGAAAAATTGCAGAACTCCAGGCCCAAATCCGAGCAAAACTTTCGGGAACCTTGGCCAGCATAATTCCACCGGTCGTAGTACAGGATCGCCCTAAGCCATTGATTCTGGACGACGAAGGAAGGACGATCGACAAAAGCGGCAGAGCAGTAAATATTCCCACTCTAACACCGACCCTGAAGGCAAATATCCGCGCCAAGAAACGCGAAGTCTTCACCAAGAACCAAGTTGTTGACAAATCGGGAACCGACGAGACCGTCAAGTTCTTCGACGACCGAATCGCTCTGAAGCCCACTATCCGAAACAAGAGGACGCTCCGGTTCCACGAACCCGGAAAGTTCTTGCAGATGGCCGAGAGAATGCGCATGAAGTCTCAGCTCGAGAAGCTGCAGAACGAGATTTCTCAGATAGCCAGAAAGACGGGCATCAGTTCAGCCACGAAATTGGCACTAATCGCACCCAAGCAGGACACCCCGGATGACGTGCCTAGCATGGAATGGTGGGACTCGGTTATCCTGACTAATGACCTCAATACAATGGACAACAATGGAAAGATCTGCATCCGACGCTCCGCCATCACAAATCTGATTGAACATCCCACACAAATGAAGCCACCAAGTGAGTAAACTTGTATAGCTTCGTACTCGAATGAAGATAAACCCTTTCCTAATTGTTTTTTTCTAGATGAACCTCTTAAACCGGTCTACCTGCCAGTCTTCCTAACCAAGAAAGAACGCAAGAAGTTACGTCGCCAGAACCGCCGGGAAGCCTGGAAGGAAGAGCAGGAGAAGGTTCGACTCGGTCTGGTTCCCCCACCAGAGCCGAAGCTTCGAATCTCTAACCTAATGCGAGTTCTCGGTTCCGAAGCTGTCCAGGATCCTACCAAGATCGAAGCCCACGTGCGGGAACAGATGGCCAAGCGGCAGAAGGCGCACGAAGACGCAAACAATGCCAGAAAACTGACCGTCGAACAGAAACGTGACAAGAAGATTCGCAAGATCAAGGAGGACACCTCCTGTGGGGTTCACGTAAGCGTATACCGCATCCGAGACCTTCAGGACAACGCCAGTAAGAAATTTAAAGTCGAAACCAATGCCAAGCAACTCCACATGACTGGCTCCGTGGTGCTGTTCCGCGATTGCTGCGTCGTAGTGGTGGAGGGTGGACCGAAGCAACAGAAAAAGTACCGCCGGTTGATGTTGACCAGGGTCAAGTGGGAGGAGGACATGGTGAAGAATCCTGACGGCCAGGAGGTGCCCAATTCATGTGTGCTCGTTTGGGAAGGCACGAGCCAGCGACGCCACTTTGGTGAGATCAAATTCAAAGTCTTCCCAATGGAGAAGATGGCTCGCGAGTTCTTCCAGAAACACCAAGTCGAACACTATTGGGACTTGGCGTACTCGGGTGCGGTTCTGGAAGCAGCCACGGACGCATAAGAGATAAGAAAATTGTAGACTAGTTTTGGATGAGAATTGAGAATAAAAACAAAGCATATTTTTTCGGACAAGATTTGATCACTTGAGATGGTTTTTTACTTTGTGTACCAAAACATGCTTAACAGTACTGAGGAGCCTCTGGTTGATTTCCTGAGCGTAGTTTGTTATCTTCTCAATGGTTTGGTAGGTCATGTAGCCCTTCTGGAAACATTCGGCAACTTGATTGACGGCCGCCAGGCTTGCGATGACACAGATACCGTGTTCCAGAGTTGTTTCTCCGTTTTCTACCCTCATTTGGACGAGTTCTTCTTCGGCAGCTGAAATGGGAACACGTGTTATCTCGGAAAGATGACATCCTTTTTATTTATCAAGCTTACCAGTTGGATTGATAAAGATATGATGGCCAATGTTGCATATGGTCGATGAGGTTATAACATCATAGATTGGGATTCCACCCTCGGCTAAGGCTGCTCCACAGCAGTTGATAGCGGAACTTAGGGCACAACCATCATCTTGTAGGATGTAGACCATGATGTCTATCTGAAAGTTGGGGAACTCGTGTAAGCAGATAACCGGTTCGAGCGCTTTTTTCAGGGCCACACTGAGGAATTGTTCCTTTTTGGTGAGGTTCTGGGTGCGATCGATGGTGGCAAATGGAGCGTATTTCAAATCACATGAAATAATTCCTAGGGCACTACGAGAAAATCATTTTAACTGTGTCAATGGGGGTTTATCAGCATTTTCAAGGCACTTACTTTTTCTTAGATTGTTTGCTTATTTCTCGAGGTGGGAGTATGGCAGCCATCAGTTTGGTATTTCCGTACTCCAGGTAGGCAGAGCCCTTGACTTGAGAGAGGATGCCGACTTTGAGGACTGTAAATTAAAAGTTTTATTTAGACTTTAGATTCCAAAGGCAGTCCAAATGAACTTCGGTCTTACATGTTGGCCTAGGATCAAGTTTAAGATCTTTTTCATTGTTTTCCAATGGTTCATCTGTTTTAGTGGGTTTGATATAAATTGTGTACGGTACCGAAGATTCGGGATAGAGTGATTTCCTATTGCTGGGCGGCATATTTGATTGTTTTAATTAAAATTGTGTTCAAATAGAATTAATTTGAAATAAAAATAATAATTGTGTTCCAACGAAAGCGCGGTGTGAAATGTCAAAGAGTGAGTGCATTCAGGAATAAATGTAGGTAAACAGTTCCAAGAAAAACAAAAAACCAAATGGAATGAAGTGAATTCCACCGTACACATTAGGCCCAGTTTACATTGAGTCAGTTTACACTCAGAGAAGAGCTCCTCTTTATGTGTTATTTTTTTTTTTCTTACTATTTTCAACTATCCTTAACGTTTGCCTGGCCAAAAGTTCGAGATTTTCACAATTTGTAATAAATGCATGACATCAAAAATAACACAATTCATTATTAAAAAATTGAATATTCATGATTTGTTGCAGCTCTAGGAGATGAATTCAAAGTGTAGGCTGTCAAAGTTAATTATTTGCTTACAAACAAGAACATTTTATGATTTTTGCAACAAACCAATGTTTTCGTTCGCTCGTCAATTCCTTTTTATTCCTTTGATAAAAAAAAAGTAAATGTTTGTTTCAGATTTTGTTTTAAAATGCATTATTTCTCGGTTATTTTGGGAAAAGCTTCAATTTTTCATGTGTTCGTCACTCTGTGATTCAATTATAAAAATAGTTGTTTCCATTCTTTGAGTTCTTAAATGACTCTTATATATTCCAACACTTAGTAACAATGACACTTGAAAGATTTTTTTTGACATAACAATAATATTTAACAATGTACGAAAAAGAATAAACCATATTCATTCACTTGAAGTGAGGCTTTATTTAGTAAATATATAAGATTTTCCTTGCAGTTTTGTTTAGGTTAAAGTGGTTGTCCAAGATGGAAACGGACACACTTCAGCCAGTTAAATAGCCCATTGTGATGGAGTTTTGTTTAGTCACCAACAAAATATAAATATATGTTTGTTGTTGAACAAAATATGTAATCATGTAATATGAACAGAGTTTGACTTTTAATTTTCTCTGCACTTGATGTGATTAAAAACGAAAGGTAAAAAAAAAACTTTAAGAAAAGTGTTAAATTGATGAATATAAAATTGAAAAACACTCTAATAAAAATATAAATCATCTGTAGTCAAGTTACAAGCTTAAGCTAGCAGCTGATTCATAAAGCCATCAAAGTATGCGTGACACTTCCCTTAAAATTATGGTATTTCCCCTAGAAACTCACGAATTAATTTTATGTATGCGTGAAAACAAGCCAAATGGGGTTTGAAAGATGATACATACGAAGGATTTAAATCTTCATATAGCGTTTTCTTTTTTCATAAAATTAACAACTAAATTAATTGTCAGATTTGTCTTAAATTTTCCAAAAGTTAGGTCTCCTCAAGTGTACTCCTCTTCATGAAATCCTATTATAGGAGTTGCCATAATAGAGATATGAGGGTACACACATTTTGGTAGATTCACATTTATTTGCCCATGCAATTTCTGCATTATAGGAAATTCGATAAATGCACAAGTCAAGATGATAGTAACAAGTGAAACGTATCTCTTCGTTTCCATCAGTGTTTCTAAAATGTAGCTTTACATTTCTTCTTTAAATTTACATTTCTTCTTCAAATTTAAAGTTTTGTTAGTATTTTCCTGTTTTTAAGAATTTCAGTAAGGCTTCCTTCTGATTTTGAGGTTTCTGCTACTAAATTGCAATATTTTTCTTACATCAGCGAGATACATCTCTTACATCAGCGAGATACATCTCTTACATCAGCGAGATACATCTCTTACATCAGCGAGATACATCTCTTACATAAGCGAGATACACCTCTTACATCAGCGAGATACATCTCTTACATCAGCGAGATACATCTCTTACATCAGCGAGATACATCTCTTACATCAGCGAGATACATCTCTTACATCAGCGAGATACATCTCTTACATCAGCGAGATACATCTCTTACATCAGCGAGATACATCTCTTACATCAGCGAGATACATCTCTTACATCAGCGAGATACATCTCTTACATAAGCGAGATACACCTCTTACATCAGCGAGATACATCTCTTACATCAGCGAGATACATCTCTTACATCAGCGAGATACATCTCTTACATCAGCGAGATACATCTCTTACATCAGCGAGATACATCTCTTACATCAGCGAGATACATCCCTTACATCTCTAAATACATCTATTATTTTAGGACAATGGATAAACACTATGTACTTTATTAGAGCCACCTTTTCAATATATTTCTTATCCATTTTTAACTTTTACTTTTTGTTTAGCTTGTGGCAAAACTGTACTAACAAAAATGTATAATATTTTATAGGCAGACAACAAAAATATTACCACGTATTCCCCCGCTTTTGGGTTTCAACATATTCCTGCTTCTCTGCTTTTCCGCATTCTACAGGTTCATGTACAAATCCACTTGAATACTTTCACGAAGATAAACATATTCGTTTTCAAATCTACACTTCCTAAAATATTTATTTATTTCTGATTTGTAACATGTCTACAATATGGCAGTTCCTATAATCTCCATTTATGAAAATCTTCATAATTATGGTAAATGTACTATTTCCACGACTCTTTCCCATATTTGGTTTTTAGCGCACTTTTTATATTTTGATCTACGTTGTTAGCCCACCATAAATTGAGATTAGTTTAAGTATTCAACAACCTTATCATTCAATAATCCAATTGGATATTTTCTTGCAGGCCTGTATCTGTAGCCTAATTTACATGTTTACGCACTTGTCAAATTAAATTTCATCGAATAAATATTCTGATTGGAAATTCAAGTACTCGAAAATTATAGTAAGAAAAAGTTGCAAAATCGAAATCTCTTCATCTGCAAAGAGGTTGGTTCCAATTTTCGAACACATTCCATGAACTAAAAATAAACCACCATTCCATCATCCACCCACATCGTTCCCATCGATTCCAATTCCATTACTAAAAAATTCCTTTTCTTTGAAAACTGCACATGGCGTGAGAAGTTTCGCTCAATTTACTCCGTACTTACTCATGCCAATTTGGGCAATTTTCAACACAGTTTTTCTACAAAATCGTTCACAGAGACGATCTTAATCGATTTATTTCCATTGTAAGTAAATAATAGAACTTTCGATGAATTATTTTGCTAAAAATAAAACTTCATTTCAGGTCACTTTCATTCAACTGCTTGACATATAACCTCACCCTTGCCCCGCTGAATCAGATTTTTGCGAAATTCATTCATCTTCAGTTGTGTCGTTCTGTGGAAGTGGAAAAGAAAAAGAAAGAAAAAACGACTGACTAAATTCAAAGAAAAAAGAAAGTGCAATTCTGAGAAAACGAAACGAAACGTCTTCAAGAAGGAACAACAAGGATAGTTATATTAAGTGTAAGTGAAACATTCCCTAAAATGGCCATGCGAAAGACAAAGGCAAACGTAGTTTAATCGCGCAATATATTATAATAGTCCCTTTTTATTTTGGAACCTAATTGAATTAGAACGTGTGTGTGTCTAGTCAAACGCCATATTTTGCCACGAGAACCTTTCGTCTTCTTGGGGCAATTTTTTAACACGACACGAAACACGGAGTCAGAGTTTTTTTTTTCTATCATCGCAGGACACGAAACGAAATTCGTTCGCCTTTTGTTTGCTGCACATTTTTTAGTTTTTTCTTCACTTTAATCAAATACTTTAATTAATATTGTTGTGAATTATTGTAGTTGATTCGAGTGTGAAGAAAATAAATCGAATTCGCTCTTTTTACACCCCCAACCAACTGATCCAAGGAATTTAATTTACAAAAAAAAATCAAAATGAGCGAAGAGACGTCCGCTGATCGTAATGTGGAAATCTGGAAAATCAAAAAACTCATCAAGAGTTTGGAAATGGCCCGAGGGTAAGTGAAATTTAATTGTATGATTAAAAGTTCAATCGATTTGATTCTGATTTCTTTGCCAAAATAGAGGAGAGCTATGTTAAAATTAAAGTAGAGAATAAATTAAACAACTTCGTGTAATATATTGTTAGTAGTTGCTAGGCTAAAGCGCAGAAACTTTCTTTGTGGCTTTTTCTTTCTTTGTCCCAAATTCACACTGACATTGAGAAAAAATAATGTAATTTTCATAAAACCAGCAGCAGCAATCCCCAATAGATGCAATATAACATCTAGGCTAGGCTATTTTATTTTTGCGTTCTTGAATTTTAAACAAACGAAAAAATAATGAAACGATAAAACGCCTCTAGTGGGAGTCGCTTTTCCTTTTGCTTTTGCTTAACTGTGAGGCTACTGTGAGTGGTGGACTTGGTCTACCACTCCTCTGTCACTCGTCTGCTGATTTTCGTTTGCATTTTTTGGTGCGCGAGGTGAAGTCGAAAAAAGTGACGACGGGGAAAGAAGAAACACAAGCAGTCGCAGCGTGTTGTATTCAAAAATGAAAAGAGCAACGAAAGTACAAAATAAGTTATTTGAAGGTTGTTTAATTAAATTTGCTCATCTTTAGTTGGCTATTATAGTTTTGTTTTCTTGTTCTATTAAACTTTGGCGTACCTAAGTACTCTTTGTCATCGTCGTCGTGTTTGTCGGCGAAGCTGCTATAGTTCTATGTCTTTAAAAGGTGCACTTCGCCCTTTCACATTATAATAGAAATCCCCCTAACAGAACTATACCTACTTCAATTTGTTTCACTTGTGTTATGTTTTATTTAATTTGCGTGCAGCATGTGCCACATCAACCACAGTAAACAAATCGCATTATCGCTAAGTTTCTCCTTCAATAAATGCAAAATAAAAAAAGAAAAAAAAACTATGTTTTTGTAGTACTTTGTATTTTGTTTTATTTACACACGCTTGGGTTATGTAAGTTAACCTATTTCAGCAATGGTCAGCTGTTGTAATCTCTCACAGTGGTAGCTCTTTACTTTAACTCATCTCCATATCATTCCAAAACCAAATCCAAACGACTAACCTTACTAAGAGGAGCACTGACAGCGAGAGGTGGGCATAAACAATAAACTTCAACTACTGACAAGACAACCAAAGTGAATGCACAAGCAACACGTTGGCCATTTTCAATGAGATTTGTTGTATGGTAGTAGCATGTTTGGTACGGTGTTAGGTGGAGGCATCTAGTTTAATCCAGTTTGAGCCTAGTGGAGTTTGGTTTGTTTGGAATGTTTTTTTTTTTTGTGGATTTTTGTATTTCTTGTGTATGGTTGGGTGTGCGTGCGTTTTGAGTAATATTTTGGCTCTTTTTATTTCTTCTCTTGCTGGTTTCTGTTTGCTCTGATTGCTGCTGGATGCAAAAATAAAAGAAAGAGGTGGAAATGTGTCAAAAGTTTTGATGACGTAGATTATGAGAAGCCTTATGTTTTGCAAACTATTTAGGTGTTGCTATTTCTGTATTATTAAGATTTTTATTTTTGGAATTGATATTTGATTTAAGAAGACCATGATAAAACATGTTTCAATTGTAAGACTGTACCTACGTTAACTTTCTTGTTGCTTGATTATGGCTTAGTTAACGGAAATGAGAGGAGTTAATATATTTTAATATGAGGTTATTCGTTCAATCGTTGTTAAGAATTTAACTAAAATAAAAATCAGTTTTATATGAAGGGGGGTTTGATATAACTTCTTCTTTGGATTTAGTTCAAGTTATAGATATCCCTTTAATTTTGTGAGTTTATAAATAAAAATCACATCTCTTAAAACGTCTACCATCTTATGAAATATTAAGCTTGACTTCTCATTTTGATATTTTTCAATAATTAATAGAACTTGAAAGAACTCATAATAAATGAACCAGGATCTCATTCGTCCTTTTTATTTTGTTATTTTTAATATTTTAGTCAAATAGAAAAGGGTAATCATTTAATAGTAGTCATAAATGAACTTATCTAAAAAATAAAAATTGGAAGGACACAAGCTACACATTTGTACTACATACTCACTCCTAATCTTCGTTTACAATACTTTACTGCGACCAAAAAACTGGCGTTTTTTAGATTTATATACATTTAAGTTGACAACACTAATTTAACTGACGGCCGTTTTTTCATTTATTTTTTAGTTAGGCATTTTAAGAATTGAAACCACAGGATCATTTTTCAAGGTACAATTCGGTGAATTAACCCAAAACAAGATTCACCTTGATTCTAACTTTCATAAACGAATTTTTTGTGAGCAATAAAGCTCACTTTTGGTTGAATGGATTCAATTGTACACACAGAAAATGAGTATCTGGTGTGCTTTATGGGCTTGTGGAAAAATTGGTTCATGCAGGCCAGAACGTTATTGTCAATAGTGAGCGCTATAGAGCCATGATTACTGACTTTCGTTCATAAATTTGAATGAGCTGTGGTTTCAACAAGACTAGATTTTTTAGATTGATTTATTTCTTTTAAAGTAATTTTTGTTAAATATTTAACATTAGTTATTTAGCGTACAATCCTTTTAAGATATGGCCTTGGCCATCACCTCAAATTGTAAGTAAATCGTGATCATTCCTGTGTGGTTTGAAATTCAAGTTAATCAGTTCTCCTCTTGCTCTAAAAATGGTTGATATGTTGAAAGTACTATTTTCATCCCGAAAATAATTGGATTCATTTAAGTTGCCACTTTTAGTAAAACAAAGATTTAGAAGAGATGACATGCGTTGCAACAAGTCTAGTCAAACGGTAAGATGGCTGTGAAATTGCTTTCATTATATAATCAAAGTAAAGCTTCAAGGTTGCAGTAAATAATGGCGACAATCCCGTTTCTAATAAAAGCATATAGTTTGGACAGTTCGGAGGGAGTTTGAACAATCTCTTCAGAAAAAATCTAAGTAATTTTTCAACTTCTTCACTTAGTTTGTAACCTCAAACCTGAGCAATGTAAAACATGACTGATCTAAAAGTCGCATCAAAAACTTTATACTTTGCACTTAAACTGAGTGTACTCGAATTAATGCAGAATTTCCATGTAGAAGCTTGTTGGAAAGATGACTTTTCAGAGATAAATTTGATGTTATTTTTATGCCAAGATATTCGTACTCCTTGACGATTTCAATATCTTCACCAGCAAATTTCCACTTTTCATTTTGGGCATACCATCCACCTGGCTTTCGAAATATCATTATTTTGGACTTACTCAAATTCACGCGTGAGTTTCCATTTTGCGCAGTATTCTTCAAGGTCCAAAATCATGCGACTTAGTCCTTGAGTCGTGTCCGATAAAAGAACAATATCATCAGCATACATAAGCACTTCAATTCTCCTTCCAGCCCACAAAATTCCACCGCAAAGCACATCATTCAGGTCGACAAGAAATAGAATGAACAAAAGAGTACTTAGAACACACCCCTGTTTTACTCCTATGTTTGTTGGAAACCATTCCGAAAGTATCAAGAGTTTTAGAATATTTAGCATTTGTGTGGACATTCAATGACAATTTGTAAAATACGGACCTTCTATCGATAGAATCAAAAACTTCTTTAAAATCGACGTAAAAAGCATACAATTTCTCATGTTGGTCCTGGAACGATTGCGCAATATTAATAAGAGTGAAAAACTGATCGATTGTTGAATGATTTTGCCTAAATCCAGCCTGAAAATCACTAAGCAGGTTCTTCTTTTCAGCCCATGTTATAAGTCTTGTGAAAAGAACAGATGAACAAATCTTTAATGAACAGTTCAGCAAGCAAATTCCTCTATAATTCTCGGCTAAATTTACCATTACCTTTTTATGTAATGGAAACAAAATCGACTTTCGGAAGCCTTGTGGTAAATTATTGAAGTTAAATATGTGATTTAAAGAGTAAGTCAGCATAGTTAAAGACTCTTGTAGCACTCAAAAAGTATTCTTTTTTCCCTTTGGGCTTTGTTCAACTTTGTTTTTGCGATGGCCTCTTTGACTTCCTCCAAACTTATGCATCTATCTAGATAGTCATTTTCTACTAAAGGGTAGGCATATTGTACTATTGGGCCGTTGTTTATTGGGTTGAGAAGTTTGAAGAAATGCTCCTTGAGTATATTAGGGTGTAAGTTAACACCAATTGTGAAGGATCGACCAGATATAAAAGGTGTCCCAAAATTAACCCAAGATTTGAATTAAATAGAAAACGCCGTTTTTAGTCTTTTGATAGTTATATTTTTATTGACTCGTAAAATAAATAGGATAGGGTTATGTATGGAATAACACATCGGACAAATGGCCTCCACAGCTTTGCATGCACATGCGCACTCTTTTGTTGAAATTTTCCATGACCATTCTGCATAAATGTGGCTGAATTTCGTTGATGCAGCGTTGAATCTCCTCCTTTTATGCACGGGTGGTTGTGGGCGTGTTGACATAGACTTGTGATTTCAAATAACCCCATAAATAGAAGTCTAATGGTGTTAAATCACACGATCTAGGAGGCCAATTTTGATCACCGAAACGAGAGAGTACACTACCTGGAAATGTCTCATGCAGTAATTGAATTGTTTCACGGGCTGTATACATGTGGCACCGTCTTGTTGAAACCACATATTGGACACATCAATATCATCCAATTTTGGCAGAAAGAACTGTGTAATCATGTCGCGATATCGAGCACCAGTAACAGTCACTGCTTGACCAGCATCATTTTCAAAAAAAATATGGCCCAATTATGCCTCCAGCCCAAAATCCACACCATACAGTCACGCGTTGTGGATGCATTTGTTTTTCGACAATCACAATCCGAACCCCAAATGCGGCAATTTTGTCGATTGACAAAGCTATCAAGATGAAAATGTGCTTCATCGCTTAGGATGATTTTGCTCGAAAAATCAGGGTCCATTTGTTGATGTTCAATAATCCATTCAACGAACTCTTCTCTGTCCATGGTCATTAGGCTTCAATTGTTGTGATAATTGAATTTTGTAAGCATGAAGACACAGATCTTTGGTGAGTATACGCTGTAGAGAGGTTCTTGAAATTTGCAATTCTTGTCCACGACGACGTCGAATTGAGGTTCCTGGATTGTCAGCAACACTCTCCCGCACTGCTTCGACATTCACATTTGAACGGCTTGTTTTTGGACGACCAGTGTGTTTGGCGTCTCCAACCGATCCAGTCTCCATGAATTTTTCAATTAATCTCTTCACAGTTGACGAAGTTAAAATACTTCCGGCCATATTTTGTATGAAATTTTCGAACTGCAGCCGCCAAGCTTTCACTATTTTTGAAATATTCTTTAAGAATGAAGACACGTTGTTTTATCGTGTAACGCTCTATTTTTATTAACCCTATACTGTTAGCTGTCAAATTGCTTTTTTTTTCAGGGTTGCCAACACTGCACAAATGGCGGCAAATTCCAATCTTGCGTTAATTTTGGGACACCCTTTACATCTTATAGCTTTCCAAAATTGTTTTGCATTGGTTGCGCTTTAATGCTTCCTGCACTATTTGAGCAAAATGATTTTTCTTCGATTTCGTACAAATTAGTTTAGGTTCTTGTTAGCTTCTAAGTACATTTTCTTGAATATATCTGTATGGAATTTACGGTATAAATCAGGCTGCCGGAATGCCTTCTCTCTTGCTTTTTCACACTCCCGATTAAACCATTTATTTTTGGGTATGCAATGCTGTCTTTGAATATTTTTTGGCGCATTTTTGGTAATCATTTCATCAATTAAATCTAATCGAATGGGTTCTTCGCGTCATGTCACATGTCACACATTTTCTGCATCAATTGATTTGTTTGAAGGTAACGTTTGGTAACCCTATAGTTTCACGTTACGGACCTGTGAATTGATTGCCAAGGCCGTGCGATTTAACGCCGCTTGACTATTTTCTGTGGAGATTTTGTGAAGTCGTTTGATACGGTTTATCATTTAGAGGCAACATTCGTTATGGCAAAAAATGTTGGAAAAGTCATCGTAAATGGTAATAACAGATTAAACTACGTCCGAGACAACTGTGGCGATCATATGCAACAATTCATGTTGAAATAAGAATGACAAAATATTATCTTTCGAGAAAAGTAAATAAGATGTCATTTTATAAATGGTATACCTCTCAAAAACACCCTTTATTAGCTCATGCTTGATTTTTCTATTAATTAAAATATACCAAGCAATTTTTTGGCCAGGTCAGCAAATTTTTACATCGAAAATAATAACAAACACATTGTTTTTTCACTTCCTGCTACGTGTGCAAATAACAGTCATGTTTTAATGAGGTGGGAGTATTAAGCTTGCCTTATTTTACACGCAATCTAAATCAAGTAAAAATGATTATTAAAATATTATATTTTATATGAATAAAAGTAATAATTTGTTTTTTATTTTTTTGTGAGGTTGTACATTTTTGCTTTTGTTATTGTTGACGAGTTAAAATTTTTGATTAAAAGACAGGTTTGCAAATAATCACACCACATTTGTAAATACAAACATTTCTTCTAACTTCTCAACATAAATAATGTGCTAAAGTCTAAATATTTGTATTTTTGTTTTGTGTCTAAGCACTTTAAATAAATTCCAAATATTGAAACAAATTTTAAAAAAAACATTGTATATGATATTTCTCATGAAATAAAAATAATTGCAGAAATGTTTGTTCAGCGCAAATGTAGTGATATGTAAATAAGAAAAAATTAAAAAACAAATGCACCTCTAATCCAACACAAATATTTGTGAGTTCACTGAATTTGGTTTTTGCTTTTAAATCAATGTGTGAAAATTGGAATAGTATCTTATGGATGTGAACAAATTGGGCGAACTGTTTAGAAGAATCAGAAATACTGATATGATTAAAATACATAACAGCAACACAACTTAATGTTTTGTATTAATTGAATGTTCCTTAATTTGTGATTTTTAAAAAGTACTATTGGATGTCAAAGTTTTGGAGTATATATTTGATGCATACTTCCTAAAAGTCATACACTTCAAAAAGCAATCAAATTCGCCAAAAAGTGTCATTTTTTATAAAAAAAAAAAACAGGAAGTACTAAAAGTTTTTTTGAGGAGTTGAATACCACACTTCAGTGAAAATTCTTCAAGGATTCATTTTGTTGGAAGGATTAAGTCTCATCCTCTCATTATTCTTTTAATCCTCTTTAATCTTACATCTAATGGTTCTCAATTTTTGTTAAAAAAAGATAAATTTAGTCCCTTTGAATTCAGAGTTGTTGTTCTGTTGAAAATGTCATATGTGACGTATTTGTATGCCCTACATTTTATAGCACGTCAACAATTTAAAAAAAAATGGAAACATGGTCATCCTTGAGTATTATGTAAGCTTTTAACATCGGGCGACGAACAAACATTTTTCAATCCGTTTCAATAAAATTAATTTGAGTTTGAACACTTTAAAGTGCTTTCCGCTTTCTCTTACGCTTGAATGATTCATAAAGTATATTTTTAGCAACATGAATCCTCTTCCGGGATTTTGCGTTTGATTTAGCCTGTTTCGAGAAATGAAGAACCGATCTAGAGCTAACTGATTCATAAAGATCTCACTGCAGATTATTTGTTGAGCATTCAGATTAGTTATAGATTTCATAATAAAGTTGTTCTGTCTCCGGGACCATTATAAATGCACCTCTTCTGGTTTCAATTAATGTTATCCATCACTATAAAATTAAGTACTTCGCATATGCTTATCATGCAGTGATAAATGACTTGAAGATCTTTTTGGTGCATATTTAAAGAAAACTTAGAAAATGTGCCTTTTTTAAACACTTTAGTTTCCAATTTTCTAAACTGTAAATCTTTCGTGTGTGTACTCGTAAAATGCTTGCTTTATTTTAAATGAAAAATTTAATTTAAAAGTAAGAAATATTGTTTTTTTGGGCATATGATGGCATAAAATTATTTCGTAAATCTGTTATTTCTCACTTAAGATTCTTATACAAACGTATTACTAAACAAAACATATTTATGTATTAAATTTAGAGATAAACAAAACTTAACACTGTTTCATATCGCTGATAACTGTTCATCTAGTATCATCCGGTATCTAATCATAACATGACAATAAAAATATTTCTTAGCATAAGCACTAAATCGAAACCTTGCTATATTACTTCAAATCTAATTTAAAAAGCGTGTGCCATTAGTACCTACGTGATAAAAAAAAACACACAATGTTTGTATCTCCACAGATCTCTTGTTAATGGAGTGAATCAAATTTTATTAACAGACTTTTGTGCAATTATTTTTCTGATATTTCAAGAAGATTCAAGCCAAATCCAAGAATTTTGTTCAGTCCGAATTTTAATAAACTGAACAATTAAACAGGAACTAAGAAAATATTTTACCCCGCTGTTTGTAAATAACAGATGAGGGTAATTGAACTCAAGAATGCACTTTTATTTAACAATATTTAGCACCTTATGTTCAGGTTATAGTTAGGCAACCGAAGTGCAAATGTTATTCTTTGATATTATTTCTCTTTGATAAAATATTGATCATTACAAATAATAACAGATGAATGTAGATATTCATTTTACGTATCTTCAGCTCTAATGTAATAAGATTTGAACAGCATTTTTGGTGAAAGGGTTATGATACAGGGTCCGGCAAAAAAACTTCCCGTATTTTAAGAGGTTTATATTTGAAGAGGTCTACGTTAAGTTTTTAGTAATCATAATGGCGTGGCCCTTATGTGACAGTTTGGTGTGTTGTTGCTGAATTTTGTGTGTTAGGTCCGTATTTTTTCGAAGAAAATGGGCAAAAAGTTACAGTTAATGCTGATCGCTACTGTTACATGATTGAGACCTTCCTCCAACTAAAATTAAATCAGTTGACTAGGAACAACAAACAAGTCTGGTTCCAATTTAAAAAATTCAATATAATTTTTCTGTTAATTTGTTTATTTATTTGTCATTGCCTTTTAAAATATGGGAGATCTTTTTGCCGGACCTTCTATATGCTTTTCCCAACGTTTCGTATGTTGTAACTGTCTTCAGAAGAACAAACGTAGTTGTACCATAAATTATGTCACAAGACTTAAAGTCTTTGTTGATCAAAAGGTTAGGTTAGTAAAATGGGCTGTCAATTGACGATGTAGTTATCACCCGACTTAGATCAATGGAGATACGTTGTGATACTCTGAAGTACTTTGATTTCTTTAAAAGTGAATTTATATCTTATATTTCTGTTGTTGTTATTTTCCAGTCATTCAATGGCTTCCATCAACCCTAAACTAACGCTACCGAAGAATGTATATCTTGTATAGCAGTGGCATAGCAACTGAGCAGAGTCTTCATGCTCTTCCTAATCACTGAAACCTCTGCATAAGTCATCGATTCCGAGTCATTTAGCAATAATGTTTTTAATGGCGTCTAAGAATGATCCAATATTTTACCTTTCCTCGCCGACTTGTAAGCTTTTTCGTTCCAATGCATATAACTGGCCTTGTACCCAGCAGGATAATGTTATGAAGTAATCTTAGTACCATAAGTTCTTGGCAATATTAATTTACTAGCTTCACCTTTTAATTTAGTAAACAATGAATACATTTTGTATTTAGTTTTAGTGTCTCTTTTGTTAACATAAAGTGAGGCCTAAAGAAAACGTATCACAAAAATTACCTTATTTAAACCACTCGTAGCTTCAATAATGTTCCTTTCGGTTCGCTAACTCTACAAGAATAGATGACAGGGGAGTCATTCCGTAATTTCCGAAACAATAATCGTCAAAACGATTATCATTAACGATATCGTCAATAATTTGCTTCACGTAAATTTATCACTATCTTCTCGTTCAATCGTTTTCAGTATAATTTCATTGAGTATATTATACTTTGACTGAAATGTCAAAATGAACTCAACGAAAGATAATGCTTGTTTTGTTCAATAGCTTGAAATTTTGAAAATTTGCAAAAAATGTATTGTTAATAAACATGCCATTTATTTGTGATGTTTATTGTTATTGTCACTTTTTGTGTTATAATTTGTTGCCATCGAAGATAAAACAATAATATCAAAATGTTTGTCCAATATCTGATATTTTTGTAAGTGAAGACTTCATTTTATCCACAGGGAACATAACTTGGCTTCAAAAATATTTTTTGTTTTCAAAACTAATTTGGATTAGTGCTTTGTGCAAGACCGATACAAAAATCGTTGCCTGTCGAATATACCAATGTTCCTACGCCCCTAAGTAGTTACAACAAGTTTTAATTTTGAATGTATATTATGTATGTAGAACGACAACCGTCTGGCAAATTTATTGTTTAATTAATAGCAGACGATACCTACTTAGCTATCGTGCAAACGATATCGTCGAAACGCTATCGTCTAGCGATTATCGTTTAAAGGAATGTACTCCCAGGCCATTGTTGATTATTAAAGCACTTAAACATCTTTGGAAGGGAGACATTATAATAGATTTCGATAAATCCACCAGATCCATTTCTCTGATTAGGGAGCATCCCCACACCAGGCTTTATCGCCGTTGTACAAATTTGAAAACCCTTTTCGAATAGAGTAGATGGATTCTTCTACGAGTCTGGTGAGACATTCAAAGTCAAGACAACACCTAAGCGTCTTAGGGTGTAGGTAGGTTTTAGAGAAACTTCAGATTGCCTCTCGGATTTTTTGAGGTAAGAATAGGAGAGCTACACTGCTTACAATATAAAATAAGAGCTTACCAGTTTCAAAAATATCAATAGAAACAGTGTGTGTCACTATAGGTCAATGAACAGAAAGTTTAAGTGAATTTTATTTAAATTAAACTAACATAGTTCGTAACCTGTTGAGTTTTATATTTGTGGCAGAACTTAATGCACGACAACGTAGGAAGATATATGTCGATGTTATAATTTAATGAAGGATTATATTTTGTAATTCCATTATAAAGTTGTATAACAATTAAGTCTATTTTTGCTATCACATTCACCCCATACAAACAAACCATATTTCTCAACGTTTGAGGGGTGGCAAAAAAAAAGAAATACTGAAATACTTTTCCAGCACCCCACTTCCCTAATTGTTGTATTCACGCATTGCATTTTGCATTTCTAACTTCACAAGGACAAATTGAGGAATATGTAAATGAGAACTTTTAAATGAATTAACAGGAAGTTGTCTTACATTTTGTATGTTTCTGCTTTAACCAATGTTTAAGAACTTTAAAATTGTATCGTTTATGGCATTAAATTATTTCTTACTTAAAATTTAAGTGTCAAATTTACGCATTGTCATTTGATTTAATTTAATTTATTTATTTTTGTTTGCAGCAATGGCACCAGTATGATTTCTCTTATTATTCCACCAAAAGATCAAATATCTCGTGTAAGCAAAATGTTGGCAGATGAATTCGGAACGGCGTCAAACATCAAGTCACGTGTCAATCGTCTGTCTGTCTTGGGTGCCATTACATCTGTGCAGCATAGACTTAAATTATACACCAAAGGTAAGTGTCGATTGCTACTCGGCTTAACTCTCTTTTATTAAAGGAGAACAAAAGAAAAATACAAAACTTATTTAAACTCATTGTTTTCTTATTATATTTAGTGCCTCCAAACGGTTTAGTTATATACTGTGGCACAATTGTCACTGAAGAAGGCAAAGAGAAAAAAGTCAACATCGATTTCGAGCCATTTAAGCCCATCAATACATCGCTCTATCTGTGCGATAACAAGTTCCATACGGAGGCGTTGACCGCCCTCCTAGCGGACGACAATAAATTCGGTTTTATCGTCATGGATGGTAATGGAGCGTTGTTTGGTACACTTCAAGGTAATACCCGCGAAGTGCTGCACAAGTTTACCGTTGATCTGCCGAAAAAGCACGGTCGTGGTGGTCAATCTGCTTTACGTTTTGCCCGTCTGCGTATGGAAAAGCGTCACAATTACGTGCGAAAGGTCGCCGAAGTTGCCACACAGTTGTTCATTACAAATGATAAGCCCAATATTGCGGGCTTGATCTTAGCTGGTAGTGCTGATTTCAAAACTGAACTGAGTCAATCCGATATGTTTGATCCTGTAAGAAACAAAAAAAATATAAAATTATTTTTTAAAAGTTCAAAAATTCTAATTTTCTTTTTGCTTTTGTTTTTCTTCTCAGAGACTGCAATCAAAGATTATTAAATTGGTGGACGTTTCCTATGGAGGCGAAAACGGATTTAATCAGGCGATTGAATTAGCGGCTGAATCACTGCAAAATGTCAAATTTATTCAGGAAAAGAAGCTTATTGGCCGTTACTTTGATGAAATTTCTCAGGTTTGGCTTTTTGTTTTATTGTTTTTTAAGTTATTTTATATTTTGTTTTTATTTAAAAAATAAAGGATACAGGAAAATATTGTTTTGGAGTTGAGGACACATTAAGAGCATTGGAACTGGGTTCAGTGGAAACATTGATTTGCTGGGAAAACTTGGACATTCAACGTTACGTGCTAAAGAATCATGCGAACTCAACCTCGACCACAGTATTACATCTAACACCAGAGCAAGAAAAAGATAAATCACATTTCACTGATAAGGAAGTTAGTTTAAAAATTGATCTTTCTTTTTATTTTGAATTCTTACTTAAACTTTTTTGTTTTCTTATTTTTCTCTAGAGCGGGGTCGAAATGGAATTAATCGAGTCTCAGCCCCTTTTGGAATGGCTTGCGAACAATTACAAAATATTTGGTGCTACTCTTGAGATCATTACCGACAAATCTCAAGAAGGTAGTCAGTTTGTGCGAGGATTTGGTGGAATTGGAGGTGAGTAAAAAAGTATCCAATTATATAAAAACACAACCCAAAAGAAAAACAAAATAATACAAAACCTGGCACTATTGCTAACCCCTCTGAATATATAATATAAATATTTTCAAATGAATTTTTGTATAAATGTATTTCTAAAGAAAAACAAACTATTTTCTTCTGTATTTTTTTCATTTTTTTTAAAATGCTGCCACGTAAATTAAAAAATAATAATAATATATATTTGTAATCCAAATCCCTTTGCGTTTTTTGGGCTATTACTATTATTAAACAATTTACAATGCTACTACTCCTCCTCAAAACAAACACACACTTAAAACCGTAGGAATCTTGCGCTACAAAGTAGATTTCCAATCGCTTCAAGCCGACGAACCTTTGGATGATGTTGACCTTGATGATTACTAAATAAATTAAAATCAAAACAAAATATAAATATGAAATGATTAAAAAAGTAATAATAAAACACATAAATGATAAAAATAAGAGAACAAGCTAAAGAAAGTAAAAATAAAAGGAGAGCAATGTGTAGCGAGAAACTTCACACAAAGAATGAACACACGAGAAGAGTCGTCGAATTTTCTCGGTTTTCTTATTTTACTAAACAAAAAAAAAAAACAAAACAAAATAAATTAAAATTAAACCTTTTTAAAAATAATAATAAATTAGATCGCGTGAATTTTTATTGTAATATTTAATTTAAAAAAAAAAAACGAAGAAAACCTGTCGTGCATATAAAAACAAATAATAGACATGTATTCTTATTAAAAACAAAATTATGTTAAAGGCTAACATTTTCCCAATTGTATAAAAAAAAGAAAAACTAAAATTGCCATGAAGTTCGAACTCTCACAATTTTAATTAAAATTTAATACTCCTGAAACAAAAATAAATACAAAAAAATATGTTAAACCCTTCATTCTTCTAACTTTAAAGTCACAATCGCGTCTTTTTGACTAAGGTAATTTTGAACAAAAAGATGATATTTGTGTGTTGTTTATGTTTTTGATAGATGTATTCCTCTTTTTTGTTTTTAAACTTTTAATTTTTAATTTCCATTGCTGCATGTTGTACTCTTTTTCTAGATTTATTGAGTTGTAGTGTGTTGTATAGTTTACTTTTTGTTTTTTCTTAAATGTCAAGTTGGCTTAACAGCACGTAGTTCTTTAATAATAATTGTCTGCTGCTAGTTTTTATTTGGCAGTATACATTTTCACAACAAAATTAAACTAATACATTTTATAACATGTGAACGAACTTTTCGTTTATATAACTTAAGAAAATCTCTTTGAATTCGAATTGGGATCCCAATTTTCTATTTTTGAGACCGTATTGATAATTTATTGAAGGCAAAATAATTAAAAGAAAGGGTTTCTAGGAGTACGAAAAACAAAGTCATCAAGAATAACAATTTTAACAGATCCAGGAAGTGAGAACGAAACTCCCTTTTTTATGTTCTGACGTCTCTTTTCTTCAAACTAAAAAAAAAATGACTGTTTCTGTCAAAATGCGTCTATAAACATGAGAAATATACTTTCAGAACTCACTACAAGTACTATCTATACCATTCGTCTATTTAAGTTGCTGGAAATAGTGAGTTAATGTAAGTCTTTTTTCTTTTAAAAAAAAAGGAAAAGAACAGCGTCATTAATTTTTCGGCGGTTAGAAAATTGGAGCTGAATAAATTATAGGGATTTTATGTTTAAAGTAAAGTAAATGTCTTTGTAAACACTGTTTCGTGCGTTTCTGTCGGTATATTGGGTAGAACTTGAGTATTGTTGGTTCTTAAAGCGTCTAGAATTAGGGCATATTGTCGTAAACACGTTTTTTTTTTGCAAACATAAAAACATCTATCAGTGTCAAATAATATTCCATTTGGTGGCCAATTGACGATGACAAACCATGAAACCATACGTGGCTTGCAAACGCGCAATATATAAATAATTGGTCGTGTGGTGTGGCTTATCTTTTGACTAAAGAATACGCCAAGCAGTTACTTTGTCTGGATGCAACGCCACGCTCTCGATAATTTGTTGATTTTCTAAACTCCACATGCACCAATTTTGTTTGTTTACATTCTCACCGAAAAAGAAATGTGCCTCATCGCTCAAGAAATAATTAAAAACGACACCCTTAATTGTTGTGTGACTTTAACTTTCTAAGATCCGAATCTAAATGCAAAATACAACAAACTTAAATGTACGTTGCGTTATTTACTAGGAATGGCGGGCGAAATCTAACTACTATGATCATCAGCAATGAGCGTGCATAACAATGGTAAGCCGTCCTTACGACGTCAGTAATGTTTCCACGGTCTAATTATTCTGTCACAATTTTAGCGTTTGCTTGCGGTCATAGTTATCGCCTTATGCGCGAAAAGTTGCTACGTTTGAATCAACACTTGTATTCAATTTTCAAAATTGTATAACGTTGTTGGATTGTTAAGCGATTCATTATCTTAAATGGAAAAAATCAGTTCATATTCAGACCTTTCAGACGTTTCGCCCCAACCTCAGCCCTCGGAAAAAATCGTCTTTTCATTATTATGAGTACTCCCGAAAAAAATCATGTTCGAAGGATTTTAACACATTTTACAGCTTAACATTTCACTTAATTTTTGGAGACACGAACACAACGAAAAAATTTAAGTTTTTTCAACAAAATTGTTTTAACATAAATTTAATAATTTTTGTTTTATTTTCAAATGAATCAACCCAGGGGCCTGATTATGTGAGGTTCGCGGCGAATCGTGTTGCTAGCGAATTTGCCATTTTTCAACTATTATTTTCGCTTTCGTCTTCTTTGTTTTGAATTCGACCAATTAACGAATTCGAAGGCAAATTTGAAATGTCATAATGTTTGTTGGCGAGTTGAAATCCGACAGCTTTTTTTTGACGGATACACAGTCGAAAGAGTATTTATTATTATTCACTGTTAAATTTCGTGAATTCTTTCTTGATTGTAACTAAGTAAGTAATTCATTTAAATTGAATTTACAAAATCTTATACAATTTTTGAATTCAGATGCTATGGCTATGCCGTCAGCCAGGTTGCCAAAAAAAAATGAAGAATATTTAAATTTGTGTATAATCTATACTTGTAAATATCTTTCAAAAATTTAATTAATGTTTTCCAATCATGTTCGTTAAGGATGTTTATAGTCTCTTGAAGGGTAAGAGTATTTTTCCCGAAAAAGTAGCGTCTTTGAGTTTTGAATATTGCAGTGAAATGTAGACAATCTTCTTTTGATTAAGTTGCACAGCGTACAGAATTGGTTAAAACTACCATTATAAGGACTTCCATTTAAGTTGAGAACTTCACATCTTGCTTTAAAGATTAGGGATATCTCTTCATAACTCAGTGAATCCTTGAAATAATTTCTGGCACCAAGATTATAGCTGAGCTGACTGTAGATTATTCTACTGAATGAGTCTTGAGCTTCTTTTATCAGTTAATGCCTCATTAAGTCCTCATTTTTCTCCATGATGCTGTACATTTGTTCTTTCACTTGGTTTACATTGCTGAAATCAACATCCAATCTCACTCCACACTCATTGCCCACAGATTGCCATTTTTCAAACCACCAATCCTTGGGGGTCATTCCGTAAAACGATAATCGCTAGACGATAGCGTTTCGACGATAGTCTCACTTCACGTAAGACGATAATCGTCAAAGTGATATCGTCAGAACGATAGCGTTTGCACGATAGCTAAGTAAGTATCGTCTGCTATTAATTTAAATTGAAGCAAACAATTTTGGGTGTAGTTTAGTTTTGTTACAAAATGAAAATAAAAACTCAAAAAAATACAATGAATTCGGTTACGCATTTTTTTATATACAAAACATTAGTAAAATCTCTTAATTGTTGTTAAATAAATAAAACAATTGTAGTTTTGGAATTGCAAAAGAGGACTTTATAATGATATTATAAACAATAAATTTGCCAGACGGTTGTCGTTCTACATACATAATGTATATACATTCAAAATTAAAACTTGTAACTATTGATACTTAGGGGCGTAGGACATTGGTATATTTGACAGGCAACGATTTTTGTATCGGTCTTGCACAAAGCACTAATCCAAATTAGTTTTGGAAACAAAAAAATATTTTTGAAGCCAAGTTATGTTCCCTGTTGTGGATAAAATGAAGTCTTCTCTTTCTTCCCTTGGAACAAATTGGGTTTATTACTGCAGCTGATTTATAAAAATATCAGACATTGGACAAACATTTTGATATTATTGTTTTATCTTCGGCGGCAACAAATTATAGCACAAAAAGTTACAATAACAATAAACATTACAAAATAAATGGCATGTTTATAAACAATACATTTTTTGCAAATTTTCAAAATTTCTCATAGAGAAAAACCAAGTTTACTAACATTTTCAAGCTATTCAACAAGCATTATCTTTCGTTGAGTTCATTTTGACGTTTTAGTCATAGTATAATATACTCAACGAACTTATACTGAAAACGATTGAACGAGACGATAGTGATAAAGTTACGTGAATCATATTATTGACGATATAGTTAATGATAATCGTTTCGGAAATTACGGAATGACTCCCCTTGTTTCTCAGCTCATATAAAAGAAGTTTTTTCGAAAATCTTGCAGACTTTGATGATGTAGTCATCTTGTGATTTCAGGGTGCTTGTTAGAAGTTTTGGAAGTCCTATTTCTAAATATATGGCATATCTAGGCGTATTCAGAGGAAGGTTGAAAAGTTTCTTTATAAAATTCGTATACAATTTTTCCATTTCTTCATATTTTTCTGATCCCCACTCCTGAGCAGCATACAAGAGAGTAGATTTCACTACTGAATTAAATATTTTGTATTTTGTAGTAAGTTAATTTGTTTGTTAGAGAAGATATATTTCCATTTTTATCAAACTTTGAGCTTTGGGCTTTCTCCGATAAATGAATTTTCAAATTTAATGTTGGATTCAATTTCAAGCCTAGATATTTGATCTCTTTTGTTACCTCCAATTGCGTACCATTATATTTCCCAGCTTCTTCTATTATAAGCGCTTTGTGTTTGGGCAAATACCAAGATTGTAATTGTAATTGACATCAATTTTTGGCTCTCGTCCAGTATATGAAAAAAAAAATAAGGGCATTGCAAAAAAATCATCCATTTTAGAATAAATATACACGATAACTGATTCCCTTGTTTAAATTCAATATTGTTTATTGATTAATTAACCGCAAATTTCACAAATTCAATCAAACCAAAACAAAATTTGTAAAAAGCTGTCTGGAATATAAGAAGAAAAAGTCGAACCAAAAGTGTCAAATCAGTGGAATATAGGAAGAAGGAAGGTCGAATTGTTGACAAAACATCTGCTTAGTTGACAAACAGAAATTGGATACTTATTTGTTATGAAATATAATTTATAAATGAAGAAATTAGGTACATACATGATATAAAGAGTTATTTTAAATATTTTACTATTAAGATTAAATATTATCTACAGAATCTCTCAATAACAATTCTCTCCTTATAATTTAGAGTCACTTTGCAATGCATATAAAGTTGTTTAACGCTGACTTCGTTCAACAATGATACAATTTAATTTTCATTAAAACAATCCGTTTCAAGAACATTTCTTCTGATGTTTTTAACAGTTGCACATTTACCCATGAAGTGAAATACATCTTCTCTCCCTTGTATATTCCATAAGTAGCATAATATTGGTAAATCCTCACTATGTGGAATGAAGTTAAGAGGTACGAGTTCACCGCACAGCTTTACCTTCACGAAATCTCCTCTACGCTGTATTTATCCCGAAAATAGTGAAAATGAAAATTCCTCTGTGCAGAGACCCCATAACATATTATCCACTTTTGCAATTAAGTGGTGCAGTAACTCTTTCCAGTGATTGAAATCAAAAGTTATCTATGTTAAGGTCCATGTCACAATCCCTAGCAAGTTTTATCCATACTGCATAACATCCTGACTTCTACCGAATAGTTAAGGACCACACATATTCATGATTTTGAGCATATAATCAATCTGTATTCGAAGCGTTCGTACAAAGAGTGGCTACAGTTCCGTTTCAAACATAACTATATATGTAGTTTGGCGTATTTGGTGGCAGACAAAAGACTCTTAACGTAGAAGCGTAACAATTTTTCCACATCTTTATATTGATTCGCTCCTTATACTTGAGCTGTATAAAACAAGATTGATCTGCTACTGCCTTAAAAACATTTTCCTTACATTTTAGAAACACCTGCTCCACTATGCGCTGATGGTGGCTTTTGCACTTGTAAGCTTTTCTCTCAGATGCGTTTCCATATTTAGAGTTGTTGTCAAGTTCACTCAAAGGTATTTGAACTCTTTGACTATCTCTGTATTCTCACCATTGTAGTTCCATTTTTTATTAAGTGAGTTTCAACCTCTTTCGTTCTTGAAAATCGTGATCTTGGACTTTTCAATGTTTAATAAGGTTCCATATTTTGCAGTACTACAAAATCCGGTTAATCATAAGCTGTAGTGATTCTGAAGATGACGCGAGAACCACAATATCATCCGCGAACAACAATGCTTTAATTAATTCTCCATAGTGTTCGATACCAGCAGAAAAGCAATCGACTAAGTCTTTGATAAAGAGAGCGAATAGGCTAGAGCTCAACGTACAACCTTTGCTGACGTCTGATTCCGTTCTGAACCATTCCAAAGAGCCTATTGAAAAGAGCTTGCCTATTCACAGTGTCAAATCCAGACTTAAAATCTACGAAAAACGCGTATAACTTTTATCTTCTTCTTATAAATAAATCCGCAATGCTTTTTAGAACAAAGATTGCTTTAAGCTTATCATTTACATTTTTAGATTACATACTTCAATTACTGTTTTTCAACAACAAGAACAACTGTCAAAACAAAAATTCAGAATGGACACCTTTCTTAAATTTGGAGAGACAGATTTTTTGTATCCGCTTACTTTGAAAGTTTATTTTATTGTGCAATTAAATCAATTGGAGAATTAATAAAATTTATAGCACGACATTAGAAGCCATAAATTCAATAGGAAATTGCAGCACATGAAGTTCAGATTTCACTCTTCACCTGAGAGCTATTTTCTGATCATACCTATTTTTTGAACAGTCAATTCGAGTGAAACTCATAAAAGAGCTGATTAAGAAAAAAATAAGAGATAAGCAGCATTGTGTGTGGAATATTAAAACATCACATCCGCCGGATTGCATCAGCTAACAACCTTCACTTAAAAATTGAATTGAAGACAAAACAAATGTTTTAATGGAACATCTGATACAAAATTGGATAATCTCATCAACTAATACCATTTTTGGTTTATTTATTTTGATGTTTGATTTTAATTTCAATCATTCTTCAAACAACCAACGATTGTCATCGGTTTCAGTTCATAGAACGAAATTTGCATTCTCTGTTTATTATATTTTAATTTTATTATCTAAATCAATTTATGATTTCATAATTATATTTTTATTTTATTTATTAGTAGTTCCGTAGTGAGAGAAACATTTAATTTGAAATTGGTTTCATTACAAAAATTTATTGAAAGAAGCTAATCCGACCTTTTTTCTCATCCCTCTCTTTTACAGGCATTTTACGTTACAAAGTAGACTTCCAGAGTATGCAGCTAGATGAATTGGACAACGAATGTTTCGAATTAGATGATTATTAGATTTTATTTGTTTTTCAATTTCAATTTTTTTGGTAAATTCTTACCTCAGAAAAAAAAGAAGAATTTTTTCTTTGCAGAATTAAAAACAAAAAACACCGTAAATTATAAACTATAAACACAAAATTATAAACTAAAAGCGTCAACATCAATATCAGAATAATTAATTTAAAAGCAAAACAAAAACTGTATAGAATATTAAATTGCGAAACAAAACAAAAATCATATACACTATTTACTAATTAATTGATGAAAATGATTAAAAATATATAATTATGAAAATGAATGACGTACATACGTTTTGAACAATCTTTTCCAAACCACAAAAACAAGAACACCAAGAAAAATGGGGAAAACTAAAAAAAGGAAAATCTGCTGTGTGCCTGTGTAACGGGAGCCTATTTTGAGCTTTAGAAATCTATCGCTGTTCATTTTCTTAAAACTGTTTTTTTTTTTATATTATATATATATATTATATTCATTTTTCTTTTTAAATTTAACCATATAAATTGTTTTTAAAATAAAAATACATTTTATTTAACTTAAGATTACAATTATAAAAAAGAAAAGAAAAAAAAAGAAACGGAAGTGTGATTGGCAAGCAATGCAACTCTGATAATCATGATCTATTTTACATTAATGCATTGTTTAATTCTTTTGATATAAATAAAACATTAATACGAATGCAAACATGAAGAGGTTTATAGTTAAACGAAAAAAGAATGAACTCAACAAATAAATGCTTTCAGTTCGAAAATACAAAATTAATTGAAAATAAAGAAACAAAGTCAAAATAACAAAGAAAATAACTTAAAACGAAAACACAATTTAAACAATTTAAAAATTTAGCAGACCATGTTTATATTTACAGAGAAAACAAATAAAATAACAGAAATTAACAAAACAAATATGTAGCTCTAGATAGAAAAGAGCGAGAACATTTTAAAATGAAAACAAAATCGATATAAACCAAGACATTACAATTTTATGTTATATTATATATTTATCGAAGTAGCGAAGATGAAAAAAGCGATATACAAAAAAGAGAATGAGCCAGCAAAGTGACGCAAATAAATAGAAAAAAGAATATATAATAAAAAAAAATTCCACACGAGAAAAATGTTTATTTTATCAATTCTTTCTTTTTCATGCATCCTGCGTCAGTATTGAAGTAGTAAAGATCATATTTAATTGATTTCATAACAATCTGTGCTGGGAATCTGTTTTTCAACAAAAAAAGGAAAAGCCACAACCAAAATAAATGGGTTCAAATTTGATCCGCGGGCAAAATGGTTTTACACCTTTCTTCACTTTATCTTTTTTAATTTTTTTTGTTTAATAATTTACTGGCACTCAAGGTGTTATTATTACCCTTTATATGTTTATATTTAAACATAAGGTCTTTAAAGAAGATACCGGTGCACATTGGTCTTAGTTCTGAACATCAAAATGGGAGAGAAAAACAGAGTTGGCTAAAGCATTCCACATTCTCGACGTGCGATTTAAGAAAGAATCGCTATACTTGACAGTACGCCCGAAATTGAGCTCAAGGGTAAACTAATGAGCATTCCTAGAAATGCGAGTATTACGGCTGAATCGTTTAAGGGGTGGCATGGAACTGGCTAATTCGACAGAACATTGTTTGTAAAAATATCTATAAAACAACGAAAGGCATGAAACATTGCGGCGGCGGCGCGGCAGTGTTCTAGCGATGTAAATGTTTCGATTATAGTTCTGTCACCTATCATTTTTAATGCCTTTTTTTTAATTCTATCCAAGAGATTTAAATTTTTTTTGGGGGCACCTGCCCAGATATGCGAATTATATTTAAGCTTTGGACGGATGAAAGCTTTGTAGATTATAGCCCGATCAGAAGGGGTGAAATATTTCTTGCATCGTCGGAGAAATCCTAAGCACCTGGCAGCATTTTTGGCGATATCGAATATGTGACCATTCCATAAGAGGTGATCTGTAATACACATACCGAGTATTGAAAGTTGATTGGTTTCCTGGATGCAAGTGCCACTCATAGATAGTGGCATCGGGGGTGCGTTACGCTTTAACGACAGGAGACAGCATTGAGTATTCGAAGCATTAAATTCTACACGATTTTTGATTCCTGTCAAGATAGGAATTTAATGAGCTTATCATACGCTGCCGTTGAAGTTCCACATCCGAAGGACAAGGATGTGAATCTAGAAACGGATATGAAAAGCTGAGGGTACTGTCGTCGGCGAAACAGTTTAATGGATTAGAAGTGGCAGGAAAAAGATCGTTTATGAATATAAGAAAGATAGTCGGAGACAAAACGGAGCCCTGGGGGACACCAGCATTTATTTTATGAATTTCAGACTTGAAACCATCTAATACAACATGTATTGAACGGTTAGAAAGGTAATTTCTAATCCAACGAAGAAGATATTCATCAATACCAAAAGCACGCATTTTTGAAAAGAGAGCTTGGTGCCAAACTCTATCAAATTCTTTTGAAATATCAAGTGCAATAATCCTACTTTCTCCAAAACGATGTAAAGATTTATTCCACTGTTTAGAGATGAACGATGAGATCACCAGTGGACCTATTGCTACGAAAGCCATACTGTCAGTCATTAAGAAGCTTCCGTTCTTTAAGATATTTCTTAAGCTGAAAATTAATCAGCGTTTCCATGACCTTAGAAAGAAGGGACGTAAGTGCAATTGTACGGTAGTTTGAGGGGGAGGAGGAGTCGCCTTTTTTAGGGACAGGCTAGACAAATGCAGTTTTCCATCCACTCGGGAAGAGACCTGTAGAATAGGGCAGATGGAAAAGCTTACGCAGTGGTTTTGCCAGCGTCGAAGAACACCTCTTCAGAACAATAGGGGGAATACTATCCGGGCCAGCGCAAGGTCTTTCAGTACTCTTGCGACTGCACGATTGTGAAAGAAGATTCGTCTCATAGAATCATTTACGCTCTCAAGAACAGGAGGACTCGACACTATCCGGTAGCATCGAATTAACAGCAAATTGGCTTTACGAGTATCAATCGAGCTCACATAGTGAGTGTCATTGTGGACGAGCTGAGTTAATTGTTTTAACTCAGCAAAGATCTCAACATACCTTCCTTCCGGTGTTGACTGGATCGAATGTTGAAACCACGAAGAATTGTGTACATTAAAATCGCCCGCAATGACGATTTCAGTGTGAGGATAATGGGCAACAATTCTCAGACAGAGATCAAATTCGTTAAAAGTTGTATTTCTGTCCAGATTTGAACTTCGATATAAAAAACATGCGTGGATGATGTGCTTATTTACCGTGAATTCTAACCACATGAAGTTAAAGTTTGTGTTAGAGCACAAACCATATTGTGACTGAAGTTGGAATGTAACATAATTTCTTATATACGCGGCTAATCCATGATGAGGAAATAATAATGGCACTAAGTTTTACCCATTGAGATTGAATTCCGAATGATCAGAATCTTCACCTATTTGGGTTTCACTCAATGCGAAAACAGCTTCCCTGTTTGATTCAGTGTGGACATATGCGGCATAGCAGTTCTTTCTTAAACCACAAATTTTACTAAACTCCACCCTGAATTCACTCAACATCTGAATGTATAACACTCGTAAAACAACAAATTCGGACAATTGAAACTCATAATACAATTTCAAAATCAAGTTGTATTTTTAAGCATTTCTGCGACACATAAAAATAAATTGTATGTGTCACCTTATTGTTCATAATCTTAAAACACTGATCCACAGGCAAATTCTACAAATGCACTGCTTTTACAAAGCCAATAATGATTTCAGCTGTGCAATACATTTGCAACTAGTGGCCAATTCTCTTTTCGTCTCATTTTGATAACGGTTAATCTGATTTATTTTGAGGTTGGTAAGTTCATATGTGTTGCTTGATTTGTTTAGTTAGTTTAAGCCGTGAATTTGATCGATAAAACTTTTCTTTAAGATAAATTATAAAAAAAATTGTTTTAAAAATCACGGGAAAAAGTATAAAAAATAAAATCCAGAGCATACAAAAAGAAATATTCCATTCAAAAATCAACTAATTGTAGAATCATCAAAATTTGAAAGGTGTTATGCCAGCATTGAGGAGGGAGGCCTCGAAGCACCACAGTTAAAGATGATTGAAAAATAACAAATTTCTTTCAAAGAAAACCCAAGGAATCATCCAGGGAAGCAAAAATTGAACTTAGGTTACCAATTGACCCATCAACTATTAGACGCAGCACACTGCAGGCCGGATTGCGTTGTTTTCAAATAGCAAAACTGCCATTTATTTTTAAAAAAATGTGAAAGCTCGTTTGGCTTTTCCAGGAAGTCATCTCAATTGAATCCCCAAAAATGGGAAACGGTCTTATTTCTGACGATTTTATGCACGGATCGCGTGGAAAACAACATGTCAGAAGGCCAAGAGGTGAGAGGCTAAATCCGAAATACACTAAAAGACGGTTAAAAATAGAGGCGGTTCAATTTTGGCCTTGGGCTGCTTCTTTGGCCAAGAAATCGGCCAATTCGAAAAGTGGAGGGCATAACGAAGTCTGAAGAATATGTAGACATCCTTTGTAACACCATGGTGCGTTATGCCCATTGGGAAATGGACGTTCCAACACGACAATGATCACAAACACAGGTCGAAGTTGGACACAAAGTGGATTACAGGAAAAAAGATTTAGGTTTTACAATGGCCAGCCCAATCCCTAGAACTAGAGCTAGACCCAATAGATAACCTGTGGGAAATTGTGAAGAGAAGAATTTGGAACAACATTTTAAGCACATAAGTGACCTATTCGCTAACCTTATAGCTTCAATGCCAAGAAGATATATAGCGGTTATAAAAAATAAAGGGTATGCAATTAAATATTAACATTTCCCTGCCTTGAAGTAAGAAAATAGTTTGATTTTTAGTTGTAAGTCTAAGTTGCAAATGTTTTGCACAGCAATTTTTTTTTGTTTAAGTGAAGAGTGTTCAAATGGTAGACATGCGCATTCAATAGGACACAAGCGTCCACAGGTTTTTCTCAAAACCAAGCGCTCTCTATCAACTCCTACTCTCACCTCCCCGTGGTGAACATCGGGTGCCTAGTACCTCAACTTGAGATTGGGTTCCAACCCCAGTGGAAAGTTGTTGGGGGCAGCAAACGAGAGAGGTGGGAAGAGGTGTTTTCACTAAGGCACCTCTCCTTACCCAGACGGCAGCGGAGGAATTCCCGAGATGGAATCAACGGTGGCGTCTACAGTTCCAGTAAGGTTGAACATCTTATAGGGCTTCTTCAACTTATTCGGAGCCCAGGCCTATAAGGAGCGGTTTTATCCGGCTCCCTATCCTTGGAGTTATACTTAGGATCTGGCCCTCGAGGTTGGGGGTTGTGCGTCGGGGTGACTTCCTGGCCACTTAAAAGCTTTCACAGTTGCGAAGCACCAACAAGCCTCTGATACGGACGGATTTACTGTTGACAACCAACGCAAACGAATAAAGGACAACGAACTTCGGATATGCACGTGGAATGTTAGGTCCCTTAACAGACCATGTGCGGTCGAAGAATTAGCGGAGGCCCTAGAACGATATAAAGCAGATATCACCGCCATCCAGGGGTGTCATTCCGTAATTTCCGAAACGATAATCGTCAAAACGATTATCATTAACGATATCGTCAATAATTTGGTTCACGTAACTTTATCACTATCGTCTCGTTCAATCGTTTTCAGTATAAGTTCGTTGAGTATATTCCAAATGTCAAAATGAACTCAACGAAAGATAATGCTTGTTCAATAGCTTGAAAATGTTATTAAACTTGGTTTTTCTCTATGGGAAATTTTGAAAATTTGCAAAAAACGTATTGTTAATAAACATACCAATTATTTTGTGATGTTTGTTGTTTTTGTCACTTTTTGTTTTTGTGTTTTCATTTGTTGCTGACGAAGATAAAACAATAATGTGAAAATGTGTGTTCAATGTCTTATACTTTTGTAAATCAGCTGCAATAATAAACCCAATTTGGTCAAAGGGAAGGAAGTGAAGACTTAATTTTATCCACAGGGAACATAACTTGGCTTCAAAAATATTTAATGTTTCCAAAACTAATTTGGATTAGTGCTTTGTGCAAGAGCGATACTAAAATCGTTGCCTGTCGAATAAACCAATGTTCCTCCCCCAAAGTTTCAATAGTTACAACAAATTTTAATATTGAATTTATATACATTTATATGTAGAACAACAACCGCCTGGCAAATTTATCGTTTATAATATCATTATATAGTCCTCTTTTGCAATTTCAAAACTACAATAATTGTTCTATTTATTTAACAACAATTAAGAGAGATTACTAATGTTTTGTATATAAAAAAATGCGTAACCGAATTCATTGTATTTTTTTGAGTTTTTATTTTCATTTTGTAACAAAACTAAACTACACCGAAACTTTTTTGCTTCCATTTGCTTAGTTCTCAATGGAAATTTATAGCAGACGATACCTACTTAGCTATCGTGCAAACGCTATCGTTTGGACGATATCACTTTGACGATTATCGTCTTACGTGAAGTGAGACTATCGTCGAAACGATATCGTCGAACGATTATCGTTTTACGGAATGACCCCCCAGGAAATACGATGGGATGGGCCGGTCAAAAAGAGGATGGAAAACTGCGATATTTACTATGGTGACTGCTACCACGAAAACCAACAGCGTTTATTTGGATGCGGCTTCGTCATTGGAGCCAGACTTAGGCAAAAAGTCTTGAGCATCAATGAGCGCCTCATGACCATACGCATCAAGACTAAATTCGGCAACATTAGCCTGATATGCGCGCACGCTCCCACAGAAGAGAAAGACGACAACACCAAAGACATGTTCTTCGAGCTCCTAGAAAAAAACATATGAGCAGAGCCCTAGCTACGATATTAAAATAGTCCTGGGCGATTTTAATGCCAAGCTAGGAAGGGAAGACATCTTTGGTGGAATAATCGGAAGATTTTGCTGCGGGGCGAAACGTCATGGTAGCCAGTACGCGTTTTCCACACCTCAACATCCACAAAGGAACTTGGACTTCTCCAGATCAATCTACCGTCAACCAGATTGACCATATTGCGATCAACGCCAGACACGCTTCCAGCATTATGGATGTACGAACTTTTCGAGGAGCTAACATCGACTCGGACCACTACCTCGTTGTAGCCAGGGTAGCACTTCGGATTTCCAGACCCAAGGCAGAACAGGAAGGTGCTGGGAGAAGATACAACGTCGAACGGCTACAATCGCCAGAGATCGCCAAATCCTTTTCCGACCGAGTGACAAGTAACCTCTCTCGAAGTTCTCTGCCGCCAACACAATGTATCGAAAACCATTGGCAACATTGCCAAGATGCAATCAGAGAAGCCGCCTCTGATGTGCTGGGTTTCAAACAGCCACCAACAAGGAACCCCTGGTTTGATGAGGAATGTCGGCAGGCAAATGCAGCCAAACAACAGGCACGCAAAGCGGCGCTGCATAAAAGGACGAGAGCTGCTCGTGAGCTCTATGAGCAGAAGAGGTGAGAGGAACGCCGACTTCTCAGAAGGAAAAAGAGAGGGCATGAGAAGCGTGCGGTCGAAGATGTTGAGAGGTATAAAAGCAGGAATGAGGTTCAAAAGTTTTATGAACAGATGAAACGAAATTTACAGGTACATAAACCTTGAACCGAAGGCTGCGAAGACGAAGGTGGAAACATCATAGTGGAACCGCAGTCATTGCTGACGATATGGAAGGACCACTTCTGCAGATTGTATAACGGCGACAACGAACCGAATTCCGCTTTCAGGCAGGGTGATCCATTCAACATAGACGATGAAAGCCAACAATCCTGTCTTCCCGACTCAGACGAAGGAAAGATTGCCATATCTAAGTTGAAGTCTAATAAAGCCGCTGGAGCGGATGGCTTGAATGCCGAGCTCTTTAAAGCAGCTGGAGATAAGTTGGTTAGGAACATGCACCAACTTATCTGTAAGATATGGTCGGAAGAAAGCAGGCCCGATGAATGGAACCTCAGTATTGTTTGCCCGATCCTGAAAAAAATAGACCCTCTAAACTGCACCAACTATAGAGGAATCAGTCTACTTAACATCGCCTATAAAATCTTCTCTGCCGTAATATGTGAACGTCTAAAGCCTATCGTCAACAACCTGATAGGTCCTTATCAGTGTAGTTTTAGACCAGGAAAGTCCGAAATTGATCAAATATTCACATTATGGCAGATCCTGGAAAAACCCCAAGAACACCAAATCGACACCCACCATCTTTTCATCAATTTCAAGGCCGCATATGACAGATCTACAGGGACGAGCTGTATAGAGCCATGTCTAGTTTTGGCATCCCTGCCAAACTCGTCCGTTTGTGCAGGATGACCATGGAGAATTCACGCTGCTCTATAAAGGTTGGAAACAACTTAACAGAACCTTTCGATGTCAAAAATGGTTTTAGACAAGGTGAAGCGCTGTCATGTGGTTTTTTTAACATCGTGCTTAAAAGATTAGTGCAGAGCTCACACGTCAACACTAGAGGCACTATCTTTCAAAAGTCTGTCCAATTACTGGCATATGCTGATGACATTGACATAATCGGAAGAACTCAGCGTGATGTGAATGGGGCTTTTGTGAGTATTGAGACAGAGGCGGCAAAAGTGGGTTTAACGGTTAATGAGGGCAAAGCAAAGTACATGCTGTCGTCAAGAAAGGACATACAATACTGACTGCTTGGTCAAAACGTCACCATCGACAGACGTAACTTTGAGGTCGTCAAGGACTAACTCTTGCTAACCGCTGTTTCCTTAGACTAAGAAAGCAATTGAGCGGTCCTCTCTGGAGGGACCAAAGTGTTGCTATGTAAGACGCTTATTATCCAAGTCCTGCTATACGGTGCAGAAGCATGGACTATGACAAAAGTGGATGAAAGCACCTTGGGTCGCTTCGAGAGAAAAGTTCTTCGTGTGATCTACGGTCCCGTATGCATCGAAGGGGAGTGGAGGAGAAGATGGAACGACGAGCTGTACAGCGACGTAGACTTAGCCAGAAGGGTAAAAGACCAACGACTAAGATGGCTGGGTCACCTAGAGCGCATGGAAACCAATGCTCCGGCCCGGAAAGTCTTCGAATCCAGACCCACAGGACAGCGCAGTAGAGGAAGATCGCGGATCAGGTGGCACGCAAAAGTGGAAGGTGACCTCACCCAACTTGGAGCGCGAAATTGGAGACATCTAGCTAGGGACCGAGCTAGATGGCGAAGTTTGTTGGGTGAGGCCCTAGTTCACACAGGACTGTAGCGCCACCTTAAGTAAGTAAGTAAGTTTTGGACCAATTCCATGAACGCTCCCATACACTCAATCCGAAAGGTAAAATTCTTCATTGAGAAACAAAACGCCCACTTGGTGTGTTGGCCCGGACCTAAACATAATTAAAAAGGTGTGGGACTAGTTTAAACGTAAGTTATACGAGGGAAGGAAGCAATACGATGACAAGGAAGCCCTAATTCATGGTATCAAATGTGCCTGGAGTGAGATTTCACTAGACTACTTAAAATCTCTTTCTTCTTCTTCAAAGATAGAATATTTGAAGTTATTTTGAAGGCTGGTGGCAAGACATATTATTAAAAAACTTAAAAATAAATAAAAATAATATGTTTAAATAACTGCATTTTATTTTCATTTATTTGATGTGTTTCTAATACAATGACCCGATTCTTTGCTTCTAACCTTATGACCGGCAGTGTATATCACGTCAGTCAAAAACAATTGTGTTCATTGTAAAATGAATAAAAAATATTATTTGCAGATTTGCGGTTCTTTGCGATAAGAAGTTTCCAAATATTGGTTGGGAATGACTGCTGTATCAAAGTATCGTTTCTGAATCTGCCTGTCTGTTTTATTTCCTTTAGGTGAAAACACTAAAGATTTTAAACAATCTCCTCTTTTGGAATTCAAATCACACCAACTTAATCTGGTCGAATTGACGTCACTTGAAAATCGCAAATTTCTAAATGTAGAACATGGACATTCTCTTTGTTTTGAGTTCGGAAAAATTAAATCGAAATCGATAAAAGTAAATTTTAAAAATCCAATTTATATTTGAATCGATTTCATTTCGAATGAAAGTAAAGAGCATGACTTGACAACATGTGGTTCCATCAGGACTGGGCATGGCAAATAGACAGACAACAAGAGCAATTATGGCTTTGTTGTATTTATTTTCTTAGAATAATAATGTTGGCGGGGGTTATCGCAAGTAGAACATTTCCTGGGAATGTAAGCCAGCCGATTTTAATCATTGGAAACTAATTTATGTTCAAAAAGTTCAGTTGTTATTGCATTGGACATCCAAAGAATATGTTGGGGAAAAGAAGTACTTCCAAAAAGATGAAATTCATCATAGATTCCCGATTAGGCCCATAAACGTTATTTTCTGAACCACCTTTATGTATAGGGATAAGTTACTTAATAGCAAAGAAAATCAATTGTTATTTTATTTTACAACAACAAAGTTTAAATATCTTACTTTTCGGACCTTATTACCAACTGTTTAATACTAATAATTAAGTGGAGTGGACTAACCATGCATATTTAAATTTTCTCAAAAGGAATTTTTAAATATATCTAATTGGTCCAATAATTTCAAAATAGATTATAGTTATCGTACTCTTAAAACTGCCGACTCATTATTAAATTTAAAAAAGCAGAAAGTAGTGGACACTGGAATAGAAGGAATCGTTTACAGACCTGTGGGCCGATAGGTTCCTGATTTTCGTGGGCAAGGAAACTATTATAATATCGAAAAATATATAACAATAAAAATAATCTGATTTATACGATTAGAGCTATACAAAAATATTTATAAATAAAACTCATTTTTCTTTTCGTTAAGAAAGTGTATAAGAGCCTTTAATAAATTAATTGTACTATTCACTGAATGCGGCCATTTTCAAAGTGGCCATCCCTGAGTTTTAATTGCAGAATGTCAAACATTTGACATTTCTGTTTCTGAAAAAGTTTCTAAAAATCTACTTCTTTGTTGATAAAAAGCAAACATTTAATTCTAATTCTATTTTTAATTAACAAAAACACATCAAAATGGGTAAGGCAGAGGTTGGCACTCCTAAATACCTGGCTAATAAAATGAAAGCCAAGGGATTGCAAAAACTCAGATGGTACTGCCAAATGTGTCAGAAGCAGTGTCGAGACGAGAATGGATTCAAGTGCCACACAACTAGCGAAGCCCATCAGAGGCAGCTGCTCCTGTTTGCTGACTCCCCTGGTAAATTCATCTTCAGTTTCTCCAAAGAATTCTCCGATGGCTACATGGAGCTGTTGCGCCGCCGTTTCGGTACAAAGCGAGTGGCAGCAAATAAAATCTATCAGGAGTACATCGCCGATAAGAGCCACATTCACATGAATGCCACCCGTTGGCTGACACTATCCGACTATGTTAAATGGCTTGGAAGAAGTGGACAGTGTGTGGTTGACGAGACAGAAAAAGGTTGGTTCGTCACCTACATCGATCGCAGTCCGGAGGCTCTGGAGGCACAAAATAAACTGGACAAAAAAGAGAAGATGGAAAAGGACGACCAGGAAAGGATGATGGAATTCATAGAAAAGCAAATTGAGAAAGCGAAACAGTCGGAAAAGAAAGACGAACTAAGTGAGGACGAGAAGTACACAGAGTTTGTGAGATATGAGGATGAACCACTTGTTCTGGGAATCAAGCTGGAAAAGAAATTCAATCCAAATAGCACAGCTTTGGGAAAATCGTGTTTGTTAAAGCGACCATCAGGGGATGAGGATGAAAAAGTTTTTAAAAAACCAAAGCCTCTAAATAAACCGTCCTCTTCCTCAACATCATCCTCCTCAAGCACATGTGCTCTTGGTGAAATCATGAAAATGGAAGAAATCAAAAAGGAGAAACAAAATCGTAAAGACTATTGGCTGACCGAAGGAATCGTAGTAAAATTCATAGACAAATCGTTAGGAGACAAGTTCTACAAGCAAAAGGCAGTCGTTCTAGAGGTGATTGATAAATACAGAGGGAAGATTAAGTTCCTGGAAACTGGAGAGAAAGTCAAGGTAGATCAGGTAAGATGGACATTTGTTTTAATCTAATAAATCCTCTCAATAACCAAAGTACCTTCCAGGCTCACTTAGAAACTGTAATTCCCGCTCTGGACAAACCCATAAAAGTAGTGAATGGAGCCTATCGAGGCACCGATGCCATTCTGAAAAAGCTGGACGAGAAGAATTTCTGTGTGACTATAGAAATATCACGTGGACCGCTGAAAGGCAGAATCGTTGAGCGCGTTCAATACGAGGACATAAGCAAATTGCATTGAAACAAAAACCACGCGTTTCTTTTATTTAAAATATTTTTTTTAATGTTTTTAATGAAAAATAGAATAAATTAATTTAAGTTACTTAAGAGAAAACAAAAAGGAGAGTTTTTTTTTAATGACTAATGCCGAAAACTCTAACTATCAGGTACATTGTGAAGTCTTTGGGCACGGTGTTGACCTTTTTAGATATTGCTTATCGATCTTCGGAGGCGTTTCCAGAATAATTTCTTTTCATCCAACTTGGAGTTGGGCGACGATCCGGATGGCCATTTGATGTATGTTTTAACGTCCATGAGGTATTGAAGAGTCTTGGGACGCTTGTGCTTGGGAATGTCCTCCAGAAATACAAGGATAACGTGCTCTTTGCTGGCTTCAAACATTCTGTAAGAAAATTAAAAATGGAAAGTAAGTATTTTTATTATTTTTGTAAAGAATGAATTTATGCTTTACCGATGCTGAGCCAATCGCATTTCAAATTGACACCAATGACTAAGAAGGAAATTTGTTGATATAAGAAGCATTAGGCATCTCGATCGATCCATGCACGATATTATGTTGTCGAGAATTGGAACTCCAACCTGAAAAAAATGATATTTAGTAAAAATTATTTATATTCCTTGTGTTATCCAAGCCCTGACTTATTAATTATTAATGTTGTTGTAATTAGCGCACGTTGAAGGAATTTGAATACATTTAATAAGTCAAAGACCCCCGAAAAATGGGGGGTTAGTGTCGGTGTACATTGGTTTTGAATTGGGCTCAAGGGTAAACTTATGGGTATTTATAGATGGGCGAGTATTTGGTTTAAGATAAGGAATAGTCAGTAAGGAATTTGATGTTGCTTTTGTCATCAATGGTTTTAAATGCTCTATTTTGAACACTGTCCAAGAAATTTGGGAGCTAGGCCACCCTAGAATTTTTTCGTTTTGATCTGAAATTGTTCCATAGGATTTCAAAAATGTTGTGCCAAAAGATTATTGGCAGCAAAAACCTTTAATTACTCGGTTTTAAATTTTTTTTTGATTAATGGTTGGTATTATTAAAATTTCTTATAATTTCTAATATTCAAAACAAAAGATTTTATCTCAATACTGGGGAATACATAACTCACATAATTTTGAACGAATGGACTTGAAATTTGGAATATATCTTATGTGACGATTTTGTAAACAAATTTGTTTACTTTGGAAGTGCTCAATTTTTACTTCTGGTCATAGACCCTTAAAAGAAAGGCATCATCGAAAAGGCCTCACAACCGCTATTTTTAAATCAATCACTTCAAAAAAAAAATGCTTTAAAGCAGTCGTGTTTAACAAAAAGCTAGTTCAGTAAATCGGCCTATAGGATATTCTAACCCCTTCCGAACTATCGTCAGCGAACCAATAAATTCGATTAGAAGTTAATTACAGGAGATATGTACAAAAATGAGGAAGAGTGTCGGGGTCAAATCGGAGCCTTGAGGCACACCAGCGTTCATTATTATTATTATAATTTATTAGCATAAAATTAAAATTAACATGTTAATGCATAAATGAGCACTAGCTGCTTGGAGCTTCTGGCTCTTAAGTGAAAAAAAAGAATGTATGTAAATTACTATACAATATTATAATGTTATGAAAAAAAAATTATTAGAGTTAAAAGTTTATATTTCAATCTTGTGTGATTTGATAAATTTATATAATTTTTTTTAATATTCTCAGGGTCTAAGTTAATCAAGATCTCTTCTACTGATGTCGTTGGGTTATAGATGCTGTTGTTGGATGTCAATGATTTGTATGCATGATTTGCATATTCTCAGGGTCTAAGTTAATCAAGATCTCTTCTACTGATGTCGTTGGGTTATAGATGCTGTTGTTGGATGTCAATGATTTGCACGCTCCTATCCCAAGGATGTGTTTCAAGTTTATTGTTGTTTGACAGAGAGTGCATGTTGGTGGGTTTTTTTTTATAAGATGTTGGTGGGTGAGTGCTTTTAATTTTGATTTGTTGTGATGTTTTATCAGAAGATCTCTTATTTTGCTTATTATAACAGCTGTGTTGCTTGGATTCATAATTGCGCTGAGAACTGCACGACTGTCTGAGCATGTAACACAATTGTTGTTTAACTTTGTCATTATAGTTCCGGTTTCTAGGATCGCTGATGCATCTTCAGTAAAAATAGGCGCTATATTATCTAATAAATCTATAGATAGCAATGATCCGTCCTCGTAAGTTGATGCGAATGATGTGCTAAATTGGGTTTTAGAGCCATCAATGTATAAAAATTTCCAACCATTCGACTTCAATAAAGTTGTTACGTCATGATATAATGCCTGGTACATATTGCTGGATGTATTACACTTTCCGTCGCCTGTCATTCATATCCATTATAAATTAATAACCAGCGTTCATATTATGGGTTTCATTAGAAAATTTCCAATACAACAAATCCATCATAAGTTGTGTTTTGTATTTTAAAAATCGTTTCCAAATTGACAAGCACCCTTTTACAGAATTCATTAAATGAAGTTGTGCAGATAATAAATTAATCATAGAGTAATAAAGCTCAGCTTTGAGTTTTTTTTTATAATAAACGGGCACTCAAGGGGTTATTAATACCCTTAACATGTTTAAAGTTTAAACATAGTGCGAGCGTTAGGAAAATAGGGAAGGATTAAAGAGGAGATACCGATGCACATTGGTCTTAAAGTTTTGAATATCAAAATGATAGGGAAAAACAGAGCTCGGTAAAGCATTCCACATTCTCGATGTGCGGTTATAAAAAGAATCTCTATACTTGAGAGTACGTTCGAAATTGAGCTCAAGGTTAAACTGATGTGCATTCCCAGAAATACGAGTATTACGGCTGAATTGTTTTAGGAGGGGGGGGGGAATGCAACTGGCTAATTAGATAGAACACTGTTTATAAAAATATCGGTAGAACAACGAAAGGCATGAAACATTGCGGCGGTGTTCAAGTGTCGTAATTTTTTCTGTTATAGTTCTATCGCCTAACTTGTTTTAGGGTCACCTGCCCAAATATGCGAGTTATATTCAAGTTTTGGACGAATGAAGGGTTTATATATTACAGCCAGATCAGAAGAGGTGAAAAATTTCTGGCACCGTCGGAGAAATCCTAAGCCCCTAGCAGCATTTTCTGCAATATCGAATATGTGATCATTCCATAAGAGGTGATCTGTAATACACATACCGAGTATTGATGTTGATTAGTTTCCTCAATGGAAGTGCCGCTCATGGATAGCGGCATCGGGGGTGGGTTACGCTTTAACAACAGGAGACAGGATTGAGTTTTCGAAGCATTAAATTCTACACGGTTTTTGATTCCCCATTGTACAATGCTGTAGAGATCAGAATTCAATGAGCTGCCGTTGAAGTTCCACATCCGAAGGACAAGGATGAGAATCTAAAAACGAATATGAAAAGCTGAGGGTACTGTCATCAGCTGTCATCAGAATGAAAAACATGAACATTTGTCATTTTGATAGCAGAAGCCCTGACTTAATGGCTACGTTCAATTTCGTGTCGGATAGGGTATCTTGTATAGGTGGATTTCTAGATACCTTGTTAAACGAGTTGGTTAGCTGTATTGAGATAGCTGTTAAAAAATAAAAACAACTTTCAGCTGTTCACAAAAAGCAGAGAAACATTTAAGCTTCGAAATCAAAATTATTGTAAGATAAAACATTTAATGGATAATTCAACTGATTCGTCGGACGATGATGAATTAATAGGTGCGTAACAATTTAATAAATAAGAGATAACCTTAATCTTAGATATAGTTTGGAAGAATTTCTAAAATTCAGAGGCAAATAGCGTCTTCATAGTCTATTATGTA